>NC_083318.1:14182015-14527936 GCF_963455315.2 Globicephala melas
TTTTTTTTATTTTTATTTTTTATTTTATTTTTTTATTTTATTATTATTTTTTTAAACATCTTTATTGGAGCATAATTGCCCTTTAATTTTCTGATTACAAGGATGTTAACATAGTACTATAAACGGCAAGACGAAAGGCTCTAAAAGGTGCTGGATAACCCAAAGCATTTACTCTTCTGAGCTAATCTATACATGTGTGTAATGGGGGGAGAGAGAGAGTGTGTGTTAAGTCTGGGTAAGATAATCAATGTAGAAATGAATACAAAACCAAACAAAGGCTGTAAGAAGATAAGCATATAGAGGTAAATAATACCACACTGTAGAAAATTTTGATTAGGACTCCAGGATAGAAAGGTTTCTAAAGACAATGGGAATCATTTTAGAAATGTTTCCTATGTACATTTATAAATATGTAATTTATGCTCCCTGATAGGTGACTGAAAACCTCAACAATAGTAAAAATAGCTAACACGTAATATCTGCTATATGGCATTCCAAGCATCTTATAATCATTAACTCATTTTATCCTCAACAAGTCTATGAGGTACTTACTGATAATATCCTCAGGTGAGGAACCTGAGATTTGGGGAGGTTAAGTAACTTGCTCAAGGTCACAGTTTTTAAGTGGCAGAGCCAGGATTTAAACCCAAGCATTAGGGTTCTCTATATAGTCTCATATGCTCTTAGACATTAAAATTAAATATAGTAAATCATTTATTTACTTACTTTAAGTTTTCCTTTGTTAAAAGCACAAACTGAGATCTGGTAGGCAGAATGTCCCATATCAATAAATATTACATTTCTTGGTTTCTCATCTAACGGAGGAAGATCCTGTTTATAAATTCCATATGCCAGTGCAACTATGTAAGAACAAAGAATTAGGTTAATTCCAGCCTAGCAATCACTTGGGAAACAATAGGCAAGTCATGTTGATACTACATTTTAACATACAGTAGAGTAATACAAATTATTAGTTTCAAAGTAAATTCACTTTTCACAAATTGGTTAATGTTTTTCTCTCTACCCATCTATAACCCTATAATATTAATGACTCTTATAGCCAATGAAAGACATGTTTAAACTCTGCCATAATGTTGTGCTCCAAAATGACAAGCTTATATCAGTACATAATAGAGTTAAAAAATAAATGCTTTGTATTAATTAGAAAAAAGACTATAATAATATTTTTCTGACAGTAATTTTCAAATTGCAAACTGCTCACCTGCAGTAGTTTCATTCATTAGCCTTAAACAATTTAAGCCTGCAACCTGGGCTGCAGCCATCACAGATCTTCTCTCAGCATCAGTGAAAAAGCTCGGAATCTGGTGTTGCAAAACAATAATTGTTATTAGTTCAATGTAATAGATTTTACTTAAACATTTCATCAATTGAAAAATGAACTTATGTACAGCTTAAGGCAAAGACTGGTGTTCTAATAAAATAAATGAGGAAAAAATACTAGTTTCTTTTTTAAGGTTGGCAATTTCTACATCATAAAGTTTGACCTAAAGTATGAACACAAATTTAAAGCAATTAGTAAAACAGAATTAATATTGTAGGATTTCAAAAATATGTTAAATCCTTCTCATGTTGGTCTATAAAAATACTTATTTGTTAATCTTTAATAATGAAACACTAAAAACCCAAGAGTCTATTAAAATGAGATTGGTTAAATATGTTATATCCACATAATGGAATCCTACATAGATGTTAGAATCAGATCGATCTGAATTGTCATGGAATAGTATCTTTATTACATTAAAAAAAGGGGGCATGTAGAGCATGATTTCATTTTTGTGTATGTATGTACTACTAGAAGAATATATTTCCAAATGTTTACAATGGTTGTATTTCAAAGGGAGGGGGAACTATATTGCAGGGGACTTATGATGAGCATGTGTTTCTTTATAAATCACGAAAAAACATTAAATATATTTCTATTAAAAGATAAACTCTTAATTTAAAACTAATAATTAAGATTACATATACTTATTACTGTCAAACTAAGAAGCACTTTCACTTGGTCTACAGACAAATTTCTAAAAAGCTAATTAAGTATATCCATGTATAAAACTTGGGGCTCTTCCAATTTTAAGTAAGTAGTCTCCTCCAATCTTAGTGCTTTTTGAATTTAGAAATTTCATTTAATAGATAATAACACAAAAAGAACTTGAATTTTGATAAGTTTGTATATCCTGATTTTGGTATTATCCTTCAGACAAAAATCTAAATTATAAGGTATGGTTCACTTAATTTTCACTAAGCACTTATGTACCAGTACTCTTCTAGCCATTAGGGATATGACAGTGCATAGAGCAGAAAATACTTCCCTTTGTACAGCTCACATGGGTCTACTGCACTGATTACAAAGTTAATAATGCCCAAGAAGTTCACAATGCCATGTTCTGATACTAATTTCTGACATGAAAGTAAAATCAAGTATGGCTAAATAAATAGGGATGGATTTGAATTTAAGATACATTTTTAAAATGTGCACCATTCTGACATATACTTTCAAGTAGCAGTATAATGGAAGCGTTATGACCACAAGTTATTTAACTTCTCTGTGTCTCAGTTTTTTCATCTGTGAAATTGAGGTTAATAATATCCTACCTACAGAGTGGTTCTGAGGATTAAATGGATTAATACACGTTAAATGCCTTTAATAGGGCCTGGACAATGGTAAACTCTATCATTTACTATAACAAAATGACTGGAAAACAAAATACTAAGCTAATATTTTTCTCTCATTTCAAAATTCTATATACACCTGACAGGGACTTCCCTGGTGGCACAGTGGTTAAGACTCCATGTTCCCAATACAGGAGGCCCAGGTTCGATCCCTGGTCAAGGCTAGATCCCACACGCATGCCGGAACTAAGGAGCCCGCCTGTCGCAACTAAGACCCAGCACAACCAAATAAATAAATATTTAAAAAAATAAATAAATACACCTGACAAATTTTAATTACTAAATTCATTGAAGAGTTCATAATACGATTCTATTTTTCTGATGACATGAGACTCCTGAACTTACGTAGTCAAGTTTAACAATACTAAGAATATATTCACATTTAGGTGACAACATATAACTTAAAAACTAGTTATCAATATATAATGGGATCTCAAGAGATAAAACAGGGGATAAAAGATTAAACGCTTTGTTAAGAATCTTTAAAAGACAGATCTTTTCTTTCTGAAAAGTACTGCATGATCTCACCTATATGTGGAATCTAAAAAAGTCTAATTCATATGATAGAGTAGAATGGTGGTTAACAGGGGCAGGGAGTCGGGGAAATGGGGAGACAGTGGCCAAAGGGTACAAAATGTCAGTTATGTAGAATGAATAAGTTCTAGAAATCTAATGTACAGCATGGTGACTACACTTAACAATACTCTATTACATACTGGAAATGTGCTAAGAAAGTAGATCTCAGGTATTCTCACCACACAAACACAAAAAAGGAACCACAGGAAATGGATACGTTAATTTGCTTGACTGTAGTGATCATTTCACTATGTATATCAAAGCATCATGTTGTTCATCTTATATAAAAACAATTTTTATCTTAAAGGCTCAAGTGGATTTTGAGGGGTGATAAATGTGTTTATTATACTGATTGTGATGATGATGGTTTCACGGGTGTATGCGTATGTCAGAACTTCCGGAAGTATACACGTTAAATACATCTAATTTATCATTTTAAAAAAAGGATCTTTTATTTCTGATACAGAATATACAGAATCTCAAATTCCCAGCTGGGCATTTTCAACCTTTGACATAAATGTTACTAAGGTCGGTCCCTAGGAGTGGGACATTAAGTGCTACCTGGAAAGATTCTTAGGGATAAGTGGCAGGTACAGCAGTCACCAACTAATCAAATACATTAGTTTTTATTTTAAGATTCACTGATTATCACAGTTAACTTTATGGGAAACTCAATCCTGAACTTTATCAAATAAAATAATTTTTTAACATAAAAGTAAAAATGGATTTAGGTTATTTACTGGATAAGGGCAGAAGGAATAAAGAAAAGGGAAGAAAAATATTTCATTACAACATTAATACACTGGAAAATATGATTCAAGAGTGTTCATTACTGAGGTAAAACTTACTGAAATCACACAGTCAGCCACTGGTTTCTTCAAAGCATTTTCTGAAGTCTCTTTAAGCTTAGCCAACAGCATTCCAGTAACTTGCTCGATTGCAAAAGGTCTCTCTTCTTCTAGGTATCGCGCCTAAAGCCAAAAGAGGAGATATTTATCAAGAGTCATTTATTGACCTAGTATTTTATGAGCACCTACCTTATACATGATCGATACACAACAGTGAAAAAGGCAAAGTCCTTGCTCAATGAAGTTATATACCAAAAGGATTGCTCTCGTATCATTATGTCTCATCTCTGAAGTTCCAGTGCCTTACACATAGTATTACAACCAAATAAATTATCAAGAGTGTCTTTACATGCTCCAGATCCCCATCTCCCAGAAGAGCAAGTTTTATCATTCACTACTCTTATAAACAAATAAGGGGAAAAAGATCAAATAATCTTTCTTTTGGAAGTTAGAACTCTTCTTGGGTTTAAAATGAAAACTTTAGTAATACAGTTTTTGTGAAAAGGAAATGAGAACACAGCCAAAAAAAAATTCCTTATTTAAAAAAAAAGAAATTTAATATATATTACTGTATATAGATGTATACATGGAATTTTTAAATTATTTTTTAAAATAACTACTTCATCTCATACACAGGTTTAAGACTAGGTTGAATTTAAGCACCTAAAATGAAACTTTACAGTGCTTCTTGACCAAGGAATACTGTGCTTTATTCAAGTAATCAAACCCTTTCATAATGACAACCACAATATTTATAAGCAATACAAAGTTACCTTAGAACCCATATGATAACTACATCCAACTTACAGAAGAAAACGCTATGCCTTTTAACTTTGTACCCCAATGGAGTGAATACACTAAACTTTGGAAGAGCTTTAAAGAACTTCTCAAGCAGCACAATGCATGTTTGTATATAAGTGTATAAGTATGCATAAATAATTATTTAAATTTACTTTGAAACAGACTTAAAATTGATAGTCATTTGTTTCCGTATCAATTTACAAGTAAGTTCAAAACCAAGCATTACATGAAATTACTGTCTTTAAACATGGGAAGAAATCAAGCACATTGAAACAAGGGAAAATGAATCAAGTACCCATGTGTCTTAGTCTGATTATAGGAGGCACAACAGTACAGTATTTTTAAAAATAATATAAAAGTTAGATGAAATAAACATCAAAGTTTATTCAAACAAATGTCAGAAAAAATAAGTGGATAAAATGCTTGAGAAGTTGAATGCTAAAGATCTTCAGTCTTCAAAAGATGAAGAAACTTAGTTTGACACAGGACTGATTAACGTTTTCAAAGCCTCTTCAGCTAGCTTACATGCACTCACTATGACTGTATAAAAATTGTATCACTTAAAAATTAGGTTTTGGCCTAGTGGTCCGGTAGTTAGGACTTGGCGCTTTCACTGCTGTGGGCCGTGGTTCAATCCCTGATCGGGGAACTAAGATCCTGCAAGCTGCACAGCCTGGCCAAAAAAAAAAAAAAAAAAAAAAAAGACATACAAGGTGTTAAAACTTTACTTTGGACTTCTCTGGTGACATAGTGGTTAAGAATCTGCCTGCCAATGCAGGGGACACGGGTTCGAGCCCTGGTCCGGGAAGATCCCACATGCCATGGAGCAACTAAGCCCATGTGCCACAACTACTGAGGCTGCGTGCCACAACTACTGAAGCCTGCATGCCTAGAGTCCGTGCTCTGCAACAAGAGAAGACTTTACTTCTAGTGCATTCTTTCATAAGACATGGCCACCAAAACTAGAGGGCAAAAAAAGATAGAGAAAGTTATGGAGTAGGTGGTAAAAGTTCTCATCACAGGGGAAAAAAATTGTGCAGTGATGGATGTTAACTAGACTTACTGTGATCATTCTGAATGTATACATATATTGAATCATTATGTTGTACACCTGAATTAATACAATGTTATATGTCAAAAAAAAATTAGGATTTGGCTTTCTGTAAAAATAATTTATTTTGTTTTTATCAAACTACTCATAAAGCATAATTTTTAATTTTCTTTTGAAAGAATAAAAGCAAAAGAATTTAAGTAGTTTAGAATAAAACTGCTCCACAAAGAGTCATTAACCAGAAGTTATCATATCTAAAGGACATGTGAATATTATTCTTTATCTCATTTATTGCTATCATGACCCATCCAGCTTCCTAGTCAGAAACTCCTGATCCACAAATTTCACCTCCTGATCCACAAATTTCACCATTTTTCAACTTGTCTTTAATCTCTCATGGTGTCTTTTTTGAACTTCTGTAAGTCTCATGTCTCCTTACTACAACTCATCATCCATCCTGTAGTCAGAACCCTCTTCTAAACATGGAAATATATATCAAGTTTAAAACCAGCTATTAAAATTTTTAACTTTGAGATATAATTCATATCACATAAAGTTTATCCTTCTGAAGTATATAATTCAGTGGTTTTTAGTCTATTCAAAGCTGTACACTGATTACCGTTAACTGTAGTACATTTTCATCACCCTAAAAAGAGTGACCCATTAGCAGCAGTAGTAGTAGATTCACCCATTCCCCCTTACCCTTAACTCCTAGCAACCACACATCTGTTTTCCATGTCTATTGATTTGCCTGATTCTGGATAGCCATAAAAATGGAATCATACAATATGCGGCCTTTTATATCTGCCTTATTTCCAGTTAGCATGTTTTCAAGGTTCATCCATGTTGTAGCACATATCAGTACTTCACTCCTTTTTATGGCCAAATAATATATTCCATTGAATAGCTATACCACATTTTGTTTATCCACTCATCAGCTGATGGACGCTTGGGTTGTTTCCACTTTCTGGCTGTTATAAATAATGCTATTATGAACATTAGTGTACAAACTTTTGTGTGCACATATGGTTCAATTCTCTTGTGTATATACCTAAGAGTAGAATCGCTGAGCCATATAGTAACTCTGTGGTTTGGGGTATTCTGTTAGTTTTTGTTAACCAATCTATAACTTTCTGTCTCAGGATGTAGAAGTAAAAATTCAGAATCCATCTCTTACTTGGAAGAAGAGTTTGCTTTAATACTTCTGTAATATGTTATAAGATTCTTCTAAATTAGAGAAAGCTCATTATAGAAATTAACATACTTTTGGGGTCTATTTTTCTAAATCACATCTGCCTTTATTCCTTAAAAGTGGTTCACCTCTGAAAGTTCTCCAAATAATAATCCTTTTTTCTTGACAATAAAAGTATTTGGATTAAAAAGATTATTATTCTAAATCAGATTCTTTTTTTGCATTCACTAAAGCATATTACGAAAACTGCCTGTATTTTTGGTATAAAGGTACTGCATCCAGAGGAAAGGAGTTAAATTAAAAAATTTTTAAATATTTAAAAACAGGCAATATTATCATATTTGGTTTCTTTAATTTGAACATATGTTTGCATTCTGGGAATATAAGCTTACCTTAACTCCTGCACTTCCATTAGACATCTTCTGCAGCTCATAGGGAAGCCTGATCCTTTCAGTTTGCACAACAGGATCATCAAATGATCGCCCATGAAGCTTTTTGAAACCATGAATTGTATTTCTTACATTCGTGATTATCTGTTGGCAGTAAACACTTTTATTTATCAATTACTTAATTAATGCAAAATAAACACTATGCTAATACCTGAGAATCACCAAGTCTCCTTATCCTACATATCCAAGTTCAGAATCACACACAATCATTCATTCTTCTGGTTTCTAATTGATAGAAAAATTACACCATTGCCCCTCCAACTCTGCTCCTACCTTAGGAATGTTAGATTCAAAAAAGAAAACTTTAAAACTTTTCAAATAATACAATGAAAATCTATCTACAACTCATTTCTGGCTTTCTTCAACACTTTTCGGCTAATAAAGTAGTATCTTTGATTTCTTTCTTTCCACTTTCATTTGTGTTTTTATTTAAACTATGTTTTTTATTTCCATGTTCTTCTTTTACTCTCAATATCTTATTCTTTGTGGTACTATGTTGCTTCCACTGCTGAAAACTGCTCCTAGGCTAGTAAATTAAAACTCCTTCCATGTAACATGATGCTAAGTTAAAGTGTCTTAATTTGTAAATAGCTTGTATTTTGGCAAAGTAATTTTTTTCTTTAACTAGAACATGTAGTTCAAACTATAGAATATTATTGAGATCCAGTTGCTTCCCTCTCAGTGATCTTTAAAGCCAAGTAGATCTTGATCTTCAGTTATGAGATGAAAACTACTGGGATGCTGAATTACCATGTTGATCTCTTTAGCTTTTTTGGAGAAGTAACTCATAGTTTGCTTTCTTCAGAGAGTCTGAGGTCTACGATACACTTAGAACATCAGCCAGGGGACTTCCCTGGTGGTCCAGTGGTTAAAGAATCCGCCTTCCAATGCAGGGGACACGACTTCGATTCCTGGTCAAGAAACTAAGATCCCACATGCCGCAGGGCAACTAAGCCTACACGACACAACTGTTGAACTTGCGCGCCTCAACAAGAGAGCCCATGTGCCGCAAACTACAGAGCCCAGACGCTCTGGAGCCAGAGAGCCCATGCACCACAACTAGAGAGAGAAAGCTGGCATGCCACAACTAGAGAGAAGCCCGCAAGCTGCAACTAGAGAGAAGCCCGAGCACCGCAACGAAAAGATCCCGCATGCCTCATCGAAGATCCTGTGTGCCGCAACTAAGACCCAACGCAGCCCCCCAAAATAAGGAAAATTAAAAAAAAAGAAGAAGGAGAAGATCAGCCAGAATACGAGATGTAAACTTTAGTGAAGGGGTCCTTTTGGCACAAACAACATTTGTTTATATGTAATATGAAAATGGAAAAGAAAGAAAAAAACACATTCATACACAGGCCAACTGTAAGACAATCTTGATTAAAAAAAATCTTAAGCAAAAATTCGTGGATAAATGAGTCAATTGAATAATTGAGTACAAAAAGTCATGAGGAAAAATGCCCCATTAAACAGACTTATTTTGTAATAAAGAAGACTCAGGTATATATTAAAATGTAAGAAATAATTGTTAAGGGTTTTGGTTCATGGTAATAAACAAAGTCCAAGGAAGATGAACCTATAGCATGGAATGTTAAAAGTGAATGTTTTATGCAAACGGATTTCAGAAGCCTAGAAATATAAATACTTAAACAGATTCCATGTAAAGTAGTAGTAAAATAGTAGCCACAGAGGATTACTCTGGATATTAGTTTCTCCATTTTTTCCCACCTTCTTTTACAAAGACATCATTCACTTGTTGTAGAAGTATATATTCTAGATAGGAGGATATCCCTCATAGAAAGTGACCATACAAGGAAAAACTGACGCCATTTGGTAGCATACTCTGACTTCACAACTAAGATTTTTTTAAAATAAAATTCAAGAAATATTTTACAACTCAAAGCAAAACATATCTAATAAGATACAAAGATATAAGGACCAGTCATCTTCTTTATTCTCTTTTTTCACTCTCAAGTACATAAAATGGGAGCTTAGTTACCAATATGAAGTTAACTCTGCCTGTAAGTCAAAACATCTACAGGAACAATTTACCTGGCTCTTAGCTGCATTTCCAATGGCTCGCGTTCTTGATCCCAAAGATATACAGGCTCTAAACAGGAAAAAAACAAAAAGTTTGTTCTCAAGGTTATTTTTATACTAATGTGCTATTACTCTGCTTCTCTCTATATAAAAATGAATTAAAGGAATGAATATAATTATGTATTACTCAAAAAAATAGGTTACTGAAATCAGAATTTTACATATTTTTAAACTTTCTTAAGTAATAGAACAGTGGTCAGAATAAAGGTTAGAATTTCTCTTAATGGGCTAATACTTGGCAACACTGTATTGGTCCCAAAATTGTTTTTCAAATTCTACTGGTCTATGACTTACTAAAAAGACTAACTGTATTTAGTAAGGCCAGGCTCCTTGGATCTAAATCCTGGCTCTGCCCATTAACAGCTGAGTAACCTTGTAGAAATTACCTAACCATTATTTGCCTCAGCTTCCCATCAAGAAGATAGTGTTGATAATAATACCTACTCATAGAGTTGTGTGAAGATTAAGTGAGTGAGTATAGGGAAATGCTTTGAACAATATGATTGTTGCTTTTATTACTGCAAATGTAATTTGGCTTATAAAAACAAGTGTAGAGTAACATTTTTATCAAAAAAACTTTCAAAAAAAAATTTCATGTTGTGATTCGAGAAAATGTTTCCATGGTTTCAGTTGTAATTACAGGTAATTATTCATTCAATCAAAAAATATTTACAGGCATTGTGTGTATACTAGCTACAATCACTATGCTTGGAGAATATAGTCTATCAAAAGAAAATCAACATATAAAATAAAATTATGAATGATACTAGCAAAAAAAGAGAATAATCACTTCTAGATAATAAGGCTTAGGAAAAGCAGGTGGAAGATGTGATTTCTGAATTAAGACTTGAAAGAAAAGAAAGCATTTTAATATGTATCTGTTTTGTGGAAAAGGACATTCCCAGTATATGTCTATTTTCAATATGACAGCCTGAGTGATCCTCTTAAAGACAAACTCCTCTGCTAAAAACCCTTCAATGGTGTCCTATCTCCCCAACAGCCAATAAAGCCCTTCATGGTTTGGTTCTTAGCTGCTCTACTCTGGAACTTCAATCTAGGTACACAGGTCTCCTTGCTATTTCTGGAAGAGGGCAAGCACATTTCTGCATCAGGGGCTTTGTACACGCTGTTCTCTCTTTCTGGAACACATGCCATGAGCTCTCACTTCTTTCATGTCTCTGGCTCAAATGTCAGCTTATCTGAGATACCTTCTCTATCTTATATAGATAACATTCTTGCTCCTCCCCAATACATACATCTCCTGTTTCCCCAATTTTATTCTTCTCCATAATGTATCACCATCTGATACAATTTATTTTTTTACTATCTCCACAGTAGGATGTGAACGCCATGTAGGTAGATAATGTATGTCCCATTGCCTTGATCTGCACTATCCAATATGGTAGCCACTAGCCACATGTAGCTAGTAAAATTTAAATTGACTAAAATTAAAAATTCAGTTCCTCAGCATTAGTCACATTTCAAGGGCTCAAGAGCCAAGTGCTTAACAGCTACATATGGCTACTGGATATGCAGAGAACAGAAAATACATAGAACATACACTGTAGAATAGAAAGTTCTGGATAGCACTGGTCTAGACATCTGGTACATAACCAAGGTACTTGCTGAAAGAAAGGGAAGATGGCTCCTAAGGTTAATGCTCACTTGGAGACTAGGAAGAATACAACTTTGCTAGTTTCATAGGACATTTTGGTAGATACATCAGAGGGCCAGATTATACAGTGTCTCAAATGATATATTATAAATTTGAAATATATTTCAGTAGGTTATGAGAGTTCATTAAAGGCTTTTGAATAATAGAATGAACATTCCATGCTTACATATAACACAAAGTGGAAAAAAAAAAAGATCCCAGAACAGTGCTTTTCAAGGGCTGAACAAGATTATACTGTTATACTGGGGACACAGGATTTTTCAGGGAAGGCAAGCAGTTAAGTTCATTCAGTCAATTTAACAGATGAATGCTGAGTAACTACTACATGCCTGGCACTCTGTTGGGTACTAAAGCTATAATAATAAGGGGAAAAAAGTCAGACATCGTTTGGCTCCCTTGGAACTTATATTGCTATAGAGTCACAAGTGAAAGTAAACTAGGTGGTACAAAAACGGGTACACATGGTGCAACAGCACGAATTGACCTAAAAGAGGATCAGGAATGGCTTATCGGAGAAAGTGATGAGATTTGAAGGAAGAGTAAATGATGATGGATTCAATTAGGGGAGTGTTTGGTGGAGATCATTTTTTTTTGGGGGGGGTTCGCAGGCCTCTCACTGTTGTGGCCTCTCCCGTTGCAGAGAACAGGCTCCGGACGCGCAGGCTCAGTGGCCATGGCTCATGGGCCTAGCCGCTCCACAGCATGTGGGATCTTCCCGGACCAGGGCACGAACCCGTGTCCCCTGCATCGGCAGGCGGACTCTCAACCACTGTGCCACCAGGGAAGCCCTGGTGGAGATCATTTTGACTACAGGAATGGGAGGAGGGCTAGAAGTTATCAATAATCTCTATCAGTATAGTAGCAGCTGAGACAGAAGGAAAAGGAATTAAGAGATTTTAGGAGCTAAAACTCAAAGGACTTTGTGATGAACTAGGTCTTCGCGGTGCAATCCGGCAGCCACCAGACACACGTGGCTATCAGGCACATGAAACGCAGCTAGGCTGTATAAGTACCTCACTAACCAACTGTGACACTGGAGCTCCAGCGCAGTTAATCTGAATTGGATGTATTTATTTTAAGTGTGAAATACACTCTGGATTTTGAAGATTTAAAATTTAAAAAGAAATGTTACAATATCTCATTAATTTTAAAACACTGATTACATGTTGAAATAAGATTCTGAATATAGTGATTTAATCAAGTATATTAAAACTTTGCCTGTTTCTTAGCTTTTTAATGTAACTACTAGAACATTTAAAATTATGTATGTGGCTCACATACATTATATTTATTTTTATTGAACAGTGCTGGAATACATAATAGAAGAGGTATCAAGAATAATGTCTAGGTTTCCAGTTTGTGTAAGAGGGTAGATAGTGGTGCCATGCAATGGGACAGAAAACACTGTAAGAGAGACACGTCTGGGGATGGACCTTCACAAGTTCTATTTTGGACATGTTGAGATTGAGGTACCTTTGAGACATCCAAGCAGATATATATGTAGGACTAAAATGTTAAATGTGATGAACAGATGAACGAAATGGAAGTTACTTTTAATTGTGATCTGGCCAAAACAGGATATAGTAAGAATCAGTGGTTCAGGTGACATCTTCATTTCTCTTGCAAATAACTCCTTGATTCAACACAGTCTTTGCCAGAGTAGATATCTGCATACCTGATATAGCAATCCACGTGGATGGTTGGCATTCCACCCTAAAACTCATCAGAGAAAACATGGATTTGCCATCTCTTAGCCTGTTTATAGTTCATCTTACTCTCAACTCCATTATTTGGATACACTTCTGAATACTTTTTTCAATACGAGGCTACCAACATTTCAATGCACAGAAAATCTTATTCTTAGGTTGATTCTCAAGAGTTTAACTTGTTAGAACACTTAGTTCCAAATAAGATTGATTCAACTATCATTTATCAAGTGCTGTATTCACTGAAATATGTTTTGCACCTGTATCACTTCACAAGGAAAGCTAAACAGTTATCATTATCAGATATTCTTTTAGGTTAAAAGCAGACAACTTTTAAAGTTTAAAAATTTAATGTTATAACTTGGAAATACCCAGTTTCAATACAGAGAAAATTGTCCTCACATACTAAAGTTCTTCAAATTCCTTCCTTCAATTTTTTTTTTTCAAAAAGATTCTAGAACACAGCCATTAAATAAATACCTGCCAAGGATTCTCAGAAAAATCAAAATAAGTTAAATACCTATTCTCTTTCAACACTTTTACCTGACCTTTAGTAATACCAAGGAAATTACACACATATTAGGTTGATATAAAAGTTCTTATAGAAAAGGATATTCAACAGTTTATCCAACTATGTATCACATAATCCAATTATATTATACTTTTTATATATTATTTCAACTACTATTTAGAAATTCCATTTTATACCTAAAAGAAAAAAAAAGGAGAGTTCACAATGCAGCTTAAATATATTATATCCAGTCTGATGTTGCCACCACAGTGGTAGTCTTAGATTCTCAAAGAATGCCACAAAACTCTAAACAAATAAGCAAAGCTTCTGAATGTCCTATATCACTTTTAGTAGAGGAGGGGCATAAAAATCAAATGACAGGATATTACTTTAAGAAAGATGTACTTGTATTTTCCCTTAAAATCTAAGATTAACTTTCTGTCTCTCTTATAAAGCCTATTTTTATAAAGCCAAGGCATGGTTAGGTTGGAGAAAACACATACTGCCAATAGACTATGAAACTTCTCACCTAAGAGGGCAACACTAAATTTGTTTGCTTCTTTATAAAGCAAAGGATTCAAAACCTCCTGATCTTACCATTTACACTTTAAAAATAGCCCTATTTTTAGAAATCTCTGCTTTCCCTTGCCAGTCCCATGAGACCATAATTACTATTTATAGCCTCTTTGGCTATCATTGAGTAGATGCTAAGAAATACAATAGCTGAATTAATGATATGAGAGGACAATCAATTAGTTTAAATCAAAAGGTCCGCTCCTTGCATGGCCAATTTGGCTCTGAATCAAATTGTCAACCGCTGATATGGTTGCCAAGATGTCTATAGAGCAGGGTTTCTCAACCTTGGTACTGCTGACATTTTGGGCTAATTTTTTTTGAGGGAGTGGGGCTATTTTGTGCACTAGAGGATTTCAGGAGCATCTCTGGCCTCTACCTGCTGGAAGCCAGTAGCACTCCTCCTTTCCCCCTCCCCGTGTGACAACCAAAGTATCTTCAGGTATTGTCAGATACGCCCTAGGGGACAACATCTCCTCCAGCTGAGAACTACTGCATCATTTCCCAAATAGTGTTCTGTACAAAATGATTCCTTAGTGGTTCAAATAACTTGGAGACAACATTCTTAGAGTGTTTCAATGCCTATAAACAAATTAAGGGATCTGAGAGTTTGACAGTAAAGAAAACATCTAGTTATTATTTCTCAAAATTAACTATCTGGAAAAAAGTTGCCCTAGAAGGGGTGGGGGAGGAATGTTCTCAAAAGGACTGATTGTTGCCATTTCCTTTTTAGCTTGCTACTTAAAAGTATAAAACTTCTAGGCACATATGATTTAGTAATAATATAAACTTTCAAATCTTTCAATATGGACAATGCATAAAACATTTTAACAGATAAAAATAATAAAAATTCCTTTAATAGTTTCCAAACGCTTCTAATAAGCATAATTCACAAATTAGTTTATAACTTGAACCCATTAACAGAAATCACAGACATTTATATAGGTAGACACAATAATTAAAAAGCTGATTAGATACATTAAATGAGACATATTGTTTATTTAGATTAATTATTAGATTAGATACATTATTTTAAAAGCTGACTATCTTACTTAAAATTCATCAGTTCAAAGACAAATATCCATGCACAGTAATTTTAAGTCTTTTGATTATGACTGCCTAGAACAGAGGTTTGCAAATTACCCCTTGCCACTTATTTTTGCAAATAAAGTTTTATTAGAACATGGCTATGGTCATTAATTTGTATTTTAGTGATCACATACTAAAAAGACTACCAATGACATGAAACACCTTCAACTCGTAATAGATATTATGTAATTTGTACCTATCATTCCTTGACTTCTAGAAACTTTTCAGAATTTGTCACCCACAAATTCAAGGCAATGACTGGAGATTCATTTTGTTTCGTGCATAATATTCATACTAAAAGATTTTATAGTTCTAGCTTTGGGCGTGCTTAAGTGTGAGATACCTGCCCACCCACTCCTTTAGGCACAATTTCATTTTTTAAAAAAAGAAGGGTGTGGGAAAGCTGTTCATTGAACTTTGTTTGTCAACAGCAAAATATTTTGAAATGTACACTAATGGTAGTGTATAGATAAACGGAATGCTGTACAACCATTAAAAAGATGAGATAAATTAGAGTCATATGAGCAAGTCTGAGATGTCCACAGTATATTTTGAAAAAAGCAATTGCAAAATATGTATAATGTAATTCTACGTTAAAAAAAAATCCCAGTTATATACATATACTTGCAAATGTATAGAAACACACTAAAGTTTAGGAGGTGTCTGGGAAGAGAAAAAGGAGATTTACTTTATGTAATTCTTCAGTATTTAAAATATTTTAAATCAAAGTTAATGTAAGCTAATAGTAAAACATACAAACAAAACCATTTCATATAGTAAAAGAATATTTAATTAAAAAACTGCAAAAATATTCTCCTACTCCAAACTGCTATTATCATAAAAAGTCCTCCTACCCAACTAGCCACTGTTAATGTCTGTAGTTTTGTCATTTTCTGTGTACAAAAATTTTTATTTTCAATACCCCAAGGTAAGTGATTTCTACTTTTGTGCATTGAAGAGGACATCTCACATATTTGAGGTGTAGTGTATAAATAATATTTTCGCATATTTTCAGATTATACATACACTGGAAAAGAAATAGGGAAAAAGTAATGAAGACAGAAAAACAGAGAATTGAACAGTAAGTCGGATCCTACAGAATGTTGATGACAAAACAAATACGTACACCTAACAAAAATGTCTTGAAATAATAGTTTGATTAAAAGATCCATTTTCCTTACTGTAAAATAAGTTCATAAAAATTCAAAACATTACAGACTATGTATTAAAAGCACACTCTATAATTCTACTGTCAAGAAATATCCATTGTTAATAGTTTATAGTCTTTCCACACTACTTTCCTCCATAGGTTTACACTAACTTATTTTGTGTACATATTTTTTAATGAATTTCTAAATTGAAACAAGATTTTTACATGTTCTTAAAATAACTTAAAAGCATATTAAAACATTTTAAAACAAGATAATACTTCTTAAAAAAACAGCCAAAAATAGATGACTTGACTGATATTAAAGATCCTTCTCTCTACAGTAACTGCCCAAACAATTTGTCCCATGACACCCCCATGAACCCAATATATAGATACCATCCATATGCCAATGGATAATGTAAGGACATTGGGGTTCAGGGGTCAAAGCAGCCTGAAACTGAATCCAGTTCACTGCTTACTAGTTCTTGGCCAAGATACTTAACTTTGCTTAAGGCTTCTTATGGAAAAAGATAGCTAGTATTATCAAACTCATAGAACTGGTGTGATATGTGTGACAGCGCAAACACAATGCTTAGCACCTAGACATCACTATTATCAATACAGGCAGGCAGCATGTTTTAGCTGACCACATGCTTTAATCTGATACTGAATGAGGATTTCTGGCTGCAGTTTTCTTTTCCCATGTGTGAAACTAATCACTTTGATATAACTGAGTCTAGCATGGAAATTCCAATCCCTACATCTATACTTAATCAAGCAATACAAACATATCTAAGGCCTTAAGAATGTACACACTCAGTAATTCTACTTCTAGGAACTTATTTGAAGGAATTAAGGGTCAAAAATTTAGTTATAAAGATAGTTATAGCAACACTGCTTATAAAAAGAAAATATAAACAACCTGAATATCCAATAAGGGATGAATTAAATTAAGGAAATGATTATACAGACACTAAAACTAATAGTATAGAAATATATTTTATATATAAAGAGGACACCAAATAGAATATAAAATATAATCTACCCTTGAAATACACACAGAGAAAACCATCTGGAAGTTTTATTTCTGGATGGAAAAATTATAATTTTCATTTTCATCTTTTAACATGCCTATATTTCTACAATAAACATGTATTATTGGCATAATAATTTTAAATAAGAAAATATTCAGAAAAAGTAAGTTAATATTTTATTCAATTTATGCATGTTAATTTCTTTCTTCCTCTTCAATTTATGCACGAGATAAGAGAGGCTAGTACAAGCACTCCCAACTTTACAGAAGGTGAATCTGAAAAACAGGTTTAACTACTTGCCCTTGGTCCCTTAATTGTACACCAAACTTAAGGAATTATCTTTTTCATTAAATTGTTCTTTGTTTATACGTGGGATTCTCCCATGAATCCATAATCAAGTTTGTTAAAGAATGAAACAAATGTGAAAAAGTATGGATGTTGAAACCAACTAAATCAAACATTTCCTACCTCTTTTCCACAGGACCTTTTTATCAATATTTTATCCTATTTTAATCTATTCTATTCTATTCGCCTCAGGTCACGTGGGATATTAGTTCCCTGACCAGGGATCGAACCCGTGCCCCCAGCAGTGGAAGCTCGGAGTCTTAAACACTGGCCTACCCAGGAAGTCCTGACAGGATCTTTTTATAATGTATTTGCATCTCAGAAATACCTGTGTCATATTACCTTGATGTCAGCAACTGGAATATGGGAAAAAATTTTTTTTGAAATGCTAGTTTTTGTGTATTATTAAACACTGTGGTGTATTAGAAAAGTTACAGGTCCTCTAATAGTTATGCTTTTTGCAAGACAGGCATTTAACGAATAAATGTCTAGGGATCAGAAAGGGCTATGTTTTCACTCAAAAATGTAAGCCCTGCAAAGCAAATATACAGTATAAGAACACTGGACTACAATGAAGTATTAGTTCAGTAACAATAAAAGACATATTTCTGAGATAAATGACAGTACACAGCCACAGAAAGAAGGGAAGAGTTGCTGATACAAGCTAGGAATACAGTCCTTCCACCTTTAGAACTTTCTACTTTGGATTAGGCTCATTAAATCTAGATATTAGAAGTGACTCTCTTACAATCAGAAAGATCATTAACTCTCAGCCACACAGAATTTGCCAGTGTGCTTAAGAATATTAACAAAGAGACTTTTAGAAGACTTAAATAAGCAGCCTAATTCCTAAATAACTCTCTTTGAAAGTTTGGCCAGGCTCTTTAAATTTAAAGAGTCATGGACCCACTACTAAGATTTCTGAGCCTGGAAATGCAGTATCTATTTTACAATTCTGGTTTATGACCTTTTAGGATAAGGCTTTAAAGATAAGGGGAACGTCCATCCTACCTCTCACTTTTTCTCCATAGGCTAAGTCCCTGAAGCCAAAGACTGCCCCCATTAATCTTTACTCTGCTGAAAGAGCAGAGTGGAATTTCCTAGTCCTTTTCTGGCAGAAGCCCATATCTGCTGTGGCTTAAAACAAAACGTTGTAAAGATGAAGTCATAAATAGTTCACAATTACTACTTCACCTTCTCATTGTGCATAAAAGCCAGAAAAAGATGTAAAAAGAAGAGTTCTAACAGTACTATGAAAATTAACTGACCTATGCTCACATTTGAGAATACAACGATCCAAAATTTCAGTAAAAGAAATGTAATGCATATAATCTAGAAAAACGTGGTATAAAACCTTATAGAATATTCTTGGAAAGAAACCAAAGCACAAAATGATTCAAGTAAGCTATCGTCAACATCTCCTTGACATAATTTAAATTACTCATAAAAGTGTAGTAATATAATTATTTAAAGGCTTAGCTTAACACTGACAAGATTAGTCTTATATTTAAAGTATTGTATTTTGGACCATTCAGAAGGGTCAAATTAACATGTTTAGTTGCCTCTCCATAGGAAATAAGATATGGACAGTTGGTTTCCTCATAAAATTACCGGTAACAGGAGTCTACAATAAGAAGCTAGTTTTTCATACCCTGTCTTACTTAATTCTATTCTTTGCTAACTTCCCAGATCAGAGAAACAATGGAACTATGGAAACATGTTTCCATGACATAATGCGACTCCTCCTAAGTGTTTCGTTAAGTGTTCGTAATGGAATCACTTCACAGTCATGCTTATACAGGGCAGCGGCCTCTGACTCTCCAACGGTTCATTCTGTAGAAATATGCTTTTGGTAGGTTCTAACTCCCCCACTTTCCTTTAATGGATGAACATTACCAATACTTGAGGCCAACGACTCCCATCCCTGATTCTCTCCCTATTAATGTACCATTAACCTACGCCCCTGGAAACAGATCCGATTACCTCGAATTCTCAAGGACACTGAGATAAAAACGTGAATATCTCAATCTCTTCTTTAAAAACAAACAAAAAAGGTTTTCTGGGTCAGATGAACTTGCAACTCATCTTCTGATATTTGCAGTCTAAGCTTTCATTTCCTACTTTTTTTGAGAGAAAGCTGTCACGCTGACAGATGGGGAAAGCAGGAAGGGAAAAAAGAATAAACAGTTTTTCTACTGAGCGAGCGGCGATGCCCGCCCGCGGCCAATAATCCCACACAAGCCCCACTAGGGGTAACCAAAGATCTTTCTCCAGTGTTCCGGACATCGTGGTGGTACCACTCCAATCCCTTTCCCGAAAACTAAAGCAGGGCCGCCGGCGGACAGAGGCGTGGTGGGCGGCGTGGGGGGGGGAGAGGGGGCGTGGGTACAGAAAGGAGAGATGGGCCAGCTTTCCGAGTTAAGTCCCTTGTCCTTGAAGGAAAAGCAGCTGTGCGGAGCGAGTACGTCCGACTCCCACCTGGGCGCGCCAACCCGCGGTCCCTAGAGATCGCAGTTGATGCACTGCACCTGTCATCTCAGAGTTCCGCGCATCAGAAGAAACCAGCGGGCGGGACAAGCGTAAGGGTCGGGAGGAGACGTTTCCTAGGGTTATGACCAGACAAGGCACTTACGGGGTACACCTGTCGCTGTACTCATTGGCGATGGTTTCGATGCCGCCACTCCTCGCTACCGCGATGTAGCAGTTGAGAAAGCCGAGGTCAATGCCGACCACAGACATCCCGCCGCCTAATGGTCGGGGGGATGGTGCTGAAGCCCTCTGTGCGGGGACCGCGTCCTCTTCTAGGCTGTTGTTACTGGAACTGCGACTCCTACGAGAAGCAAAGGAGAGATGACCCGAAGTCGCTGCGCATTAAAACGAGGGCAGCGCGTCGGGGAACCCTGGAGGAGGTGGAGGCCGCCCGCGCCGCAGCCCCCTCCAGCCAGGTCTCTCTCCACTGCGGTTCGGCCGCCTCCAACCGGCAGTTACTTGGGTCTGCGCCTGCGCGTTCGGTCGCTGGGGAGGCGCGCCGGCTCCCCCTCCGCGCCCGAGGCTGCTCCCGGCCTCGACTTCGGCCGCTTCCGTCAGCACTCGGGCAACGGCTGCCCGAGGAGCTGCGGGTTCGAGAAAGATCTGGAAAATGGAGGCGGCTGAGGCCGCCGGGAGTGGGAGGGAGGAGAAGGGGGAGTGGGGAGGATCGGGCAGGAGAGGAGGAGGGGAAGCAGAACTAGCTAGCTCGGTCGCCACCGCGCGGCAGCGGGGCGCACTGCGGCTGGTATAGGTGAGAGCGGCCGCCGGCGGTTTGCCCACGTGTTCGGAAGAACCCCTTCCGATTGTTTTGGCAACCGGGGGTGGCCGGTCGCAGGGGCAGGACACTGCCCAGGCCTGCCCGGTGTCGGGCGCGCAGCGTGGCGGTTGATGACCCGGCAACCACCTCCTCGCTCTTTCCCCCGAGGGCCCGCCCGCAGCCTTGGCTCCCCCCGCAACCCCCGCCGGCCTCGCCGCCCCGAGGTGCCCACGTGCCGCCGGCCGGCCCGCCCGCAGTCCTGCCGCGCCGCGCCCGCCCCTGTGAGGTGGCTCCCATTGTGCGGCCGACAGCGGCCTCGCCTCGCCCTACGGGGCACCGCCGATCCCGGGCGGGGGCGTAGGGGAAGGAGTCCTTTTCTCCTCACAAGTGACAGTGTCTGGTATGAAAGCCAATGGGACTTTTTTTTCCCCCCCGCCTCACCAGGGCTTGAAATACCAAAAAAAAACTTATGTCAAGAAACAACACACTGACAACTTTCCCTTCGTTTAACTTCCCTCATATCCTAAAAGGTGCAGTCTCATCCACTAACCCTTACCTCTGAAAACCAGTTTTACAGGAAAGCAACCTTACGCCTATGTGTCGCCGTGACACGAAGCAAGCCTGTGCGTGGCCTCCAGCCTCTGCCCTTTCGTCCGCAGAAAAGGAGCCTCCGCTGCCCCAGCTGTCTGCTTTCTTCATTTGATCAGCATCTGTGTCTGCCTGAAGTTTGGCTGTCCTGTTCCTTCTCATTCGTTTCTTTGTGAGTTTCTTCCTTGTTCACTTCTTCCTGGGGTTCCCGTTCCTTGTCATTCGGTGCTTCGTGGTCCTGTCCCTTGTCGTTCAGTTCTTCCCGGGTTTCCTGTACACTCTCGTCCAATTCCTTGTGTGATTCCTGTTGCTTCTCGCCCGATTCCTCAGGTCTTTCCTGTTTCCCGTTGGTTGGTCTCATGAAAGAGACTTTTTTACGAGGTTTTTCCGTACGCTCATTGTCCTTATTTGTCCACTTTCTAAAAGAACGTAGACTTCTTACCACTATCAATGCTGCAACAGCCGCAGCAGCAAGGGTGGCTATAGCTCCTGCTGCTGTTGCTATGAGGAATGTGAAATCCATTTTCAAGGGCGGTACTGTGGAAACCGCAATGTAATGTTTTGGCTCTGGTCTTTCTACGTTAAAGAATCACACCGCTCTTCCGTCTCACAAGCACACCGGAGAAGTTGGTGACACCCGTCGACGCCGTCCTCTGTCCTCTCCGACGCGGCGGGGGGTCGCGGCCTCGCCTCCCAGCAGGCAGTGCGTGAGCAGCGAGGGGACTGGGTGCCGCTGCTCCCAACAGACCCCGGGCCCCAGTGCTGCTGGGCGGCTCCCGGCTTCTCCCCGCTCTCCTCAGTTGCCCCTGCGGCCACCATCCTTTTAGGCCCGCCACCGTCCGGATTTTGTCCAGAATATCCTGAAATTCTCCTAGGACCATTTATTTCTCCATGTTGTGTGTACAACTTGAGGGTGTGAGAATAATTTTCCTATTAAAAAAACACAAAATATCAGAGTAAAAAGAAAGATTTGGGGTCAGGCGCAAGGGATTATTATCATTACATTCTCTACATTTACTGGGAGTAAATGAGAATACCTCCTGGCTAGGTTTGGGGTCACATAGACTTGGGTTGTAGTCCCAGCCTCACCTAAGTTACTAGCAGTAGGACCTTCGGCAAGTTACTTAACTATCCAAGTCCCATGTTCAAAACCTGTTAAAAGGAAGACGACAAATACACCTATGAGGCTGTTTTTATTATTAAATAATGTGAGCATAGCCACAATGCCTGGAACCAAAAAAGCCAATACATGGTAGGTATGCCCAGCTGCTGCTACAACATAGGGATTACGTTGATTTATGTATATTGATCAATGTATCCATCAATCCTGCTGTATTCTCAAAAATTCTAATATTTGTAGAGTTTCTTGGATTTTCTGTATATAGAACCATATGGCCTGGGAAATAACCAAATTTTTTCTTCATTTTTAATACTACTTCTTTTTTCTTAATTATGTTGCCTAAGCTCTTCAGTACAATGGTGAATATAAGCTATAGCGGTGAGCATCCTTGTCTTGTGCTTAACGTTAAAGAAAATACTTCTGCGTTGATATAAAAAAGCTAAAATTATCCTCTTTTCCTTGCTAAGAGTTTTTTCTCGTAAGTGGATACTGAAACTTAACAAACGCTATTCATCATCTATTGAAATGATCTTTTTTTCTCCCTAAATCAGTTAATGCACTGAGTAATACTAATAGATTTTTTAACATCCCTGTATTCCTCGGATAAACCTGTTAGGCCACCCATGATGGTTCTGTTTTTAGATATATTGGATTTAGCTTGTGATTATTTTATTTAGAATGTTTGTATCTATAAGGTTTAATTTTCCTTTCTTTACTCTTCTTGCTAATATCAAGATTATACTAGCTTCATAGAAGAAGTTGAGGAGGTTTCCCCTTTTTCTTTTCTCTGGCAAAGTTTTGGTAAAACAAGCCTGAAAACCATCTTGGCCTGGAGCTTACAAGTAGATTTATGATCATGGGTTAAGTTTCTTTAGGGGATACAGTCTTTGTTTTCTATTATTTCTTGTATCAATATTGATTTATATTTTTATTGAAAATTGACCATTTCATGTAAGCCTTCACGTTTGTTGGCATAAAGCTGATTATTCATTTATTTAAAAAATCTTTTCTATATGTCCAATATTCTCATTCTTAATATTATTTGAATCTCTTTTCTTGGCTCCTATCACTAGTGGTTTCTTAAAGTGCTTCTGGGTTTCTTGCCTGTTTATTATGTCTTTGTTTTCTATTTCATCTGCTCTTTATTATCTCCTTCTATATTTGTTTACTTTGTCCTTTTTCTAACACCCAGCTCATTAATTTTGTCTTTCTTGTTTTCTAATACATATATTTGCAGCCATAAATTTCCTTCTACATACCATTTTAGCTGAATCTCTACATGAATTTTCAAACAGTTGAGCTAGAAGAGTGGGCAGTGTAGAAAAAAAATCAACTTTACTGATATTACAGAAATGTGTCTATGGGCTTATAATTATTGCACTCCAGAATTAAGCAGACTTACCTGCTTAGTTATAGTAATATACCTAGTTTTACATTGGGGCCTGCCCCTGAAAAAATGCAAGAAGAGACCAAAATGTGTGTAGGCTCCCAAGAAAACTGAGAAAGAGTCTAAATTATCCCCCAATTCACCAAGTTACTTCTCCCACCAAAAAGTCTTTTACAGCCAGTGTTTATCTTGGTTTACCAATATGTTTACCAATTTGTTTACTTCATTGCTTCTTGCATACCTCTTTCCTTCTGGGTTTTCTTTCAGTAAAGGTCTCTGAATGGTGAATTTTTTGTTTCTGTCTAAAAATCTTTACCTTTTGAATAATAATTTCGTTGACAATTCTTGATTGACAGTAACTGTCCCTTATCTGTTGGCATCCATTATTATTGATGAGTCTAAATAGTGTTCCTTTGCAAGTCATGAGTTTTATTTCTTTGATATTTTGTAGTTTCATTAGGATGTGTCTACTGTGGATTTTAAAAAATATATGTATAGCTGATTCATGTTGCTGTACAGCAGAAACTAACACAACACTGTAAAGCAACTATACTCCAATAAAAATGAAAAAAAAAATGATTTCCCAAAGTTATACAGCCAATAAGAGCTGAGTAGGGATTTGATTCCAGAGCAGGTATACCCAACCTTTACCTGACCCTGTTTCCTGAAAAGAGGACTACTGCAAGAACCAGATGCTGACCTGATTCCAATGATGGAATCAACAACAACTACCTGTGCCTCTCTGGGCAAGCCACACAATCTCTGGGGTGTAGTTCCTTCTTCTGTAAAATGAAGATGTTGGATTTTGCATTCTACAAGGCCAACTGTGAGCTCTCAGGTTATATTATCCTAAAATATACTAGTTGTATAGTATTAGTAAAACAAATTTAAATTAGATATAGGGAGTCCAAGATTTGCCACTAACTTTTGTGATTCATTTAACCTCCCCAGTTATCATCTACCTTTATTATCTACCTCACTTCAAGGGTTATTTCTAATATGTATGTCAGTGCTTTAGAAATGTGTTTGTGTAATACAGCACGAATATAAAGTACTATCCCAACATCTTCAATAAAATTTATAGCATTATAAATTTTTTAAATTTACTGGGAATTTTTTATTAACCTGAGGATGGATGGATTTTTTAGGTTCTGGAGAAGTCTCAGACATTGTCCTTTGATTACTGCCTCTCACCCCTTCTTTTCAGTTTCTTCTAGATCTCCTATTAGAATGTGTAGGGTCCCTTTATTCTAACTTCTATGACTCTTAGCCTCTTTTTGTCATGTTTTTAATTTCAAGCACTCTACCATTTCTAGATGTTCTTTCAAACTTGTCTGTTCTTTCATACTGTACTATTTGTATTATTTTGCTTCCTTTAAAAAATCTATTAAATCATTTTAAACATTCTAACTTCATAGCCTTTTAGAGTATTTTATCACATTTTTAGTTCTTAGAATTAGGGTGCTAATTGCTAATTGCTAATTCTGATTGTATCTACCAACTCCGCTACACAGTGCTTGTTTCCTCATATGATTTATGTTTTCACCATGAATTCATCCTCAGTAAGGCTGCTTTTTCTGTGGGATTTTTGTGTGCCCTGGGTCATAGAAGTGTCCCAGAGAGGTTTTGTATTTGTTTCTTTCAGAGCCCTTAGGAAGTCTCACTGGTCCTAGAACAGTTTTACTTATTCAGTTTGGAGTTCCTGTATCACAGATAGTACTTATGTATATATTCTATACTTTGTTGTGATACAAGCCTGGGGGTTATGATTTCTCACAGATGACTTTCCTTTTTCCTACTCACTGCTTTGAGATGGTTGGCAATCCTCCTTGTCTATTATGGTTTGGTGCCTATCTTCCTAGTTTTTCCTCTTAAATAAAACTCCTTCCAACCTTTCAAAACTTTATTGGACAGTTTGTGTGGTTGGTAGGCACAGCATGTTCAGTTTCAGTCCCCTAGGTTAACATTTTATTTTCTTTTGTCCTAACTATATACATGTTGCAGGATTCAAAGAACAGGCTTTTGGTCTAGCAATTTAGTAATTAAATTGTTTGCTCTCTATGGATGCCATTTTTAAAGACTTTTTGCCTCTAAGCATGTCCCCAAACAAATTAAAAACTTTCATCTTTTCTTAGTTTATCTTTTTACGGGACACTATTCCTAATTTTTATTACTTTAACTGATTTTCTTTGGGCCATCTTAAATCTTCCTTTTGTTGTGGTAAACAGAACTAATGACAGTATAGAAGCGTCTTCTATCTTGTTATATAACTTTGTGTTATGTTGACCACTGCAAGAAATCATGTTAAGAGTTTTCAAAAGAGTTAACTTTTTTCCTCAAGTGATAACACCAAGTATATTAAAAAGTATAGTTTGTATTATTTTCCATGAAATATACTTTGCCCTGTGCACCAGTAAGTTCACTCACCCTATTTTGGTTTTGCCCACTCACAGCCTCACAAAATCCTTCTATAGTTTATCCCCACTAGCTTAACATTCCTTTACCCACTAAAACTTTTAAGTCTTGGGGATTTCAAATGTACTATCTTCTACAACATTTCTGAAAAACAAGACAGACTCCTGTACAAAACCTTGAAAACCCTGCTTTCTGTCTTTAAGCCAGTTCCCAATTCTAACAAAAATTTGGTTACTCTCTGCTTATTAATAAGTTAGAATCAAGGAAAATAAAGCTCAGGAATAAGTTTTAAACTTCCTTTATTATCATCAATACAAAGTACACAAAGTAATTTTCAAGGGGATATTTTTTGTTCAAAGATATATTCACATTAGCAAGAGTTTATTTATTTTATAGATAAAAGTTAGCAGATATGCCATTTTTATATCTTTTACTTTCCAACGACAGTTTGCAGTGTCATTAAAGTCATTATCAATTTTTTTATGATCAGATCTAGAATCTGTGCTTATCAAAAGCTATATGATACCATAAACACAATACATAGTAATAACCTGAACTGCTTTAGTAGAGATGTTGTAGGATAAAGCTTACTTATGCCCACAGATATCACGATGACATCTCCTAATAAGCTCTGAAGAAATATTTGTCATATTATGATTTTAAAAGATGGGGAGACAGTTACATTAAAAGAATATCATTTTAAAAGAAGATACTTTCATTTCTTAGATTTTAGCATTATAAAATTTACTTTTTTAATCACAAAAGAAAAAGATTTTAAACTAATAAAAACATGTACCACTTAAGTAAAATTCTTCATTAAAGTGAGTTTGAGTCTAAGTAGGAAAGAAACCACATTTATTTGATCTTTTAGTATTTAAATCCTTGAAAAAAGCCTATGCTTTGGGCTTCCCTGGTGGCGCAGTGGTTGAGAGTCCGCCTGCCGATGCAGGGGACACAGGTTCGTGCCTCGGTCTGGGAAGATCCCAGATGCTGCAGAGCGGCTGGGCCCGTGAGCCATGGCCGCAAGCCTGCATGTCTGGAGCCTGTGCTCCACAATGGGAGAGGCCACAACAGTGAGAGGCCCGTGTACCGCAAAAAAAAAAAAAAAAAAAAAAAAAAAAGCCTATGCTTCACTGCAGAATTAGCACTTTAAGAAAATACTGACAGTAATAACACACTATCAAAATGTATACAAATGGCAGCTACGTAATTTGTATGTTTAATAAGTTAACTATATCCATTTTTCAATTTAATCTCCCGATGAACTACCTCCAATATCAATATTAAGGAGGTCTTTAATTTTATCATATAATACCAACACCAAAGCACCCCCTGTACCACGAAGGATATTGGAGAAGGCACCACGAAAAAATGCGCCAATTCCCTCATGTTGGTATATCTTCACAAAGCAGTCTAAAGTTCCTTTATATTGCCGTTCAGCCTCACCACTCTATACAAAGAAAGACAAAGAGTTTGCCATTATCTTAACATCTTTTATCATAAGACAGATTTAATTTAGCAACAGGGATAGATTAAAATTAACACTGTGTTGAGTAAGTATGTTGAGTTAATGGTCATATGTTGAGTATTGTTCCCACTGACTGCAAAATACTCACGCTTTTCAGGCACACTTGAAAAATGGCCACATATTACACTTAACAAATTTTAAAAGATTGGCATCACATACCATGATTTATCCTCTCACCACATTGCAATTAAGAGAGAAATCAAGAACAAAAAAGATAACCAGAAAAATATCACGTTTGGGTATTAAGAAAAACACATCTTAGAAAATATTTAAAACCTAACTAACAACCACAAAACTCCTCAACTAAATTTGTAAGACGCAGCTTGAGTGGTAACTTTAACCACCAGAAATAAAGGAAATAATAAATGCAAGAGAAAGCATAAAAGTCAAAAGTTAGTTATCTGAAATACTTTGACAAATTTCTAGAAACACTGTTTCAGGAAAAACAAGAAAAGGCGCCCAAATTATTAAAAGTGGCAAAGGTAACATCATTGCAGATGACCCAGAGATTAAGAAAGAGCAAGATGATATTATGAACAACTTTATGACAATTATTTTGAAAACACAGAGGAAATAAATTCCTAAAAAGTATAATTTACCAACAGAATATCAAAAAACTTTAGAATATACTAAATTTGTTAAAGAAATTCAATCAGTTGTTATAAATCTTCTCATAAATTAGAAAACCACGTGTCCAGATGGCTTTATATGTGAGTTCTACTAAAAATTCAATGGAAATTTAATTCCAATCTCACAGAAATTATTCCAAAGAAGAGAAAAAGTGGGGAGACTCCCTAACATATTTTATGAGGCTTGCATAGATAGGCCTGATACCAAAATTAGACTAGGATAATGCAAGAAGGAAAAACATGACAAGCTTATGTCACAGAAACCATGGATACAAAAATCCTGAACAAAACCCAGCAAATCAAACCCAGCAAGGGGTATAAAATACAATACATCATGACCAAGCTGGATTGACCCCAGGCATATAAGAAAAATATGATCATCTCGATATAGAAAAAAACATGACCACCATTCATGATTAAGAATTACTGGAATCCATGGGCTTCCCTGGTGGGGCGCAGTGGTTGAGAGTACGCCTGCTGATGCAGGGGACACGGGTTTGTGCCCCGATCTGGGAAGATCCCACATGCCGTGGAGCGGCTGGGCCCGTGAGCCATGGCCACTGAGCCTGCGCGTCCGGAGCCTGTGCTCCACAGCAGGAGAGGCCACAGCAGTGAGAGGCCTGCGTACCACACACACACACACAAAAATTACTGGAATCCAAAACAGAAAGGACCAGTCATAATATAATAAAGGATAACTACGAAAACCCCACAGCGAACATTAAACTTTGTAATCTGTAACATTGAAGGCATTCCTGGTAAGACTAGGACCAAAACAAGGTTGCCAGTTATTACTTCTTTAATGTAACACTGAATCAGAGGTCTCAACCAGTGCAGAAAGGCAAGAAAAGGAATAAAAGGCATAAGAACTGATAAGGAAGGGAAAAAAGCCTGCTATTATTTGCAGATTATATCACTCTGTGTGTAAAAACAAAAAAAAAACTTCAAAGGGTGTACATATAGATTAGTGTTTGTAATATGGCTTAATAAAGTTGTGGGATATAAAATCAAAATGCAAAAATTAAGGAATACTGTTATGAATTGTGTCCCCACAAAATTCATATATTGAAGAGCTAACCCCAGAACCTCAGACTGTGACTAAATTTGGAGACCGGGTCTTTATAAAAATAATTATGGTTAAATGAGCTCATTAGAGCGGGCCCTAATCCATTATGATAAGCCTTATAAGAAAAGAAACAGAAAAAGGACCATGAGAAGACGTAGAGAGAAGAAGGCCATCTACAAGCCAAGGAGAGAGGCCCTCAGAAGACACCAACCCTGCTGGACACCTTGACTGACTTTTAACCTCCCAAAGTGTTAGAAAATAAATTTCTGTTGTTTAAGCCACCCAGTCTTTGGTACTATGTTATGGCAGTGGTACGGTTTTATACATATAGCAATGCACACATATATATAAAAATCCACACCCACAATTTTTTTTCTGAATTATTTTGACAGTAAGTTACAGGTATCATTGCCCCTTATTTTTAAACATTTCAGTGTGCATTTTCTAAGAATATTTTCTTACATACCCGAAGTACAGTTATCAAAATCAGACAATTTAACATTGATACAGTACCATTTACTTAATCCACAGTCTATTCGCAAATTAATTTTCAAAAGTGTTTCAGTTTAGTAAACTAGAGCTAGACATAGATCAAGAGGAAACACAGATATAAAAGGAACAACTTTAAGGATAGTCCATAGATGAAGCAATAGGTTAGATATGCTTTACCCTTTCAGGTGGCCCACTGGGTTCTTCCAGGACCATTTTGTAGAGGATAATGAGGATAACTACACCTCACAGCATTGTTCTGAGAATTAAATGAGTTAAAATGCTTAGGACAGTTCTGACACATAATAAACACAGCTTTCTGGCCTCATTATTTTCACTTGCCCTCATGAAACCTATCATATGGGTATACTGAAATTCTTCTCAAGCCATACCTCTAGGTATGTTTTTTACCCCTATGCTGAGAATGTATTCTTCACTGTCTGGAGAAAAAGCCTATTTACTGAGATTTAGCTCTCTAAGAGGCCATATCTGATTACTTTAAGCACTTGGGTACCCCTCCCCTATTGCATTCCTGGAACCTATGCACATTTCTACTTAAACCATTAACAGTATGCCTTCAATACTATGCTATGAATTTGGGTGCAGGTTCTGCCTTATTTTATTTGTGTCACCAGAGCTTGGTGAATAGGCACTCAATTATTTGTTGAATGAATGAATGTAACAAGTAACAGCAATGGAGATTGACTTTATCAAAATTTTGGTTTGGGTATTTACATTTAGAACATACATCATTATAAACAAGTCTTCATCCTTGGAGTTAAAATTTATTTACTTTTATTAAAATATACTACAACAAATGATTACATATATCAGTGGCCTATGACTGGGCTTATTCTACTTAATCTAATAATATTCAGTTAAGATAGACACATGCTCATCTAATCCTTGCCATGCCCCTCCACTCTCCAAACAACAATACATGCTATAGGAGTAAAAGACATTTCTGTTCTGATAGGAGACATGGAAGAAACTTTGCTGGATGATGGCTGCTTTGGGATAGGAAAGAATACAAGACAGAACACATTATGTATTTATTTTAGTAAGTAAAACAAATGGCCTATGCCTTTCAGCCAAAATGTCTCTAAAATTTTAATAAATTACATGTGAATATCAAATACTGGAAAACTCAATTAAGCTTACAAATAATATAAAATACCTGCATCATCATACGTCTTCTAACTGTGTCAAAGGGATAGGAGAGTATTCCAGAGCATGTAGTCACAACTTGAGCAATGAAAAAGGAGACAAGAAAAGGAGTTTCCTTTGGTTTTGGTAATAAGCCCTAGAAAAGAAAAATTATCAAGTAACCATCGAAATTTCCAAAATATCTTAAATCATTAAGTCAAAGGATAATTCTTATAAATATATGAAAGAGGGCTCAGTTATACTTAAAATGCAGTAAAAAAAACAGTTGGATTTAATGTGGTAAGATTAAAATAATAGCGGGAGATCAATAAGAAATGAGAATCCCACACATGGCTATATTTTAAAAGCGTATTTGAAAAAGAATAGCATATCTGCTATTACAGGAGAAATGTTATTAATAGCACTGAAAACTAGAGATGGCAGCCAGTGACCAAAAAAGTTCCTTCCTGGTTCTTCCTCATAGAGTTGGAAAAGATGAAAGAATGCCTGTTATTATTAACAGATGATGTTTGATAAGCAGCTTTAAAGCTCTAAGCTAGTGAAGAAACATTCCTAAATTTTACAACTACTACAGGTGATAAGAGGAAAGCAGAGGGCGATTAAACATAAATTTTTCTGTGATTAAATAAACATATATAAGATCCTGTAATTTCAATTAATCTATTTCTCTGTCTAAAAAAATACACTACAAACTAAAAGTATTATGTCCAGACCACAATAAAAATAACATTCAACTACTGATACATTTATACTAATGAGGGAGGGCCGAGATAATATATAAAACTATTATAAAATTTCCCTCAAGTTTTAATCTTATTTAGTAAATAATACTGGGATTAATTTCATTGCTTCTTTTTAGAAGCATTATGATGTAGTGATTAAGAGCATGGGACCTGTGCTTGCCACATAAATAAATGACTTAGCCATTCCTAGGTTATTTATCTTTAAAATGGGATATATTAAAAGCTATCCTAGAACACTGTGAGGATATAAAGTCCTTAATAAGGTTCTCAAAACTACGCAATAGCTCAAAAAATGGTAGCCATTATTACAATCTTTCTCTTTCCTACCTTATGAAGCGCTATTTAGCTCTGAACTGACAAGGCAAATTGCAGAACAACCTGGAAAATACAATACAAAATCTAACAGTACCCAATAGATCACTGAGCTATAGTAGCATTTATCATATTTAACTAATTAATTATGCCTTGCCTGCTTTCCATTGATGATAGTAAACTGATAATATGCATGTAAAAAAGTGATAATAAGGGCTTCCCTGGTGGCGCAGTTGTTGAGAGTCTGCCTGCCGATGAGAGGGATGCGGGTTCGTGCCGCGGAGCGGCTGGGCCCGTGAGCCATGGCTGCTGAGCCTGCGCGTCCAGAGCCTGTGCTCCGCAACGGGAGAGGCCACAACAGTGAGAGGCCCGCGTACCGCAAAAAAAAAACGGATAATAAAATGAATGTAAAATCAGAAAAACTCTGTTAGAAGATGCCTTCCTATATACCAAAGATCTAATTATGATATAACCTAATCAGCATGTTTTCTATTTGAGTCTTTCGGTGCAAACAGCACAAAAACCTAACGTTTATATTTATGCTTTATATCCAAAGTCAGATCCATAATACAGTTGTAATTTAATTAGGTTATGGCAAAGTCATGATTAAACAGAATGCTATAATATCTCTTATGTCATCATTTATTTTGATTTCTATAATTAAAAGTAAACATACCTGCTGAACATATTACTAATTAGAATAAAAAGAAACAAACAATTTATTTAATATATACTAGTTAAAGTACCAAATTACCTTAACTGTGTCGTAAGTTCCAAAATAAGAGGCTCGGTACACAATGATGCCCTGAACTGAAACACCAAACCCTCGGTATAAACCAACAATTCCATCTGATTTTGCTATTTTCATAATACAGTCACCTAAACCCTTGAATTGTCTCTCTTCAGGACCTAAAATAAAGCCATTTAAAATTTATTAGCAACATTATATCAGATAAACACTTTAATCGAAGTAAATTAAACATTTTACAGATTTAAATTATCTGGAACTAACATTTAGAAATCTTTATAACAAAAAAAAAGGCACAAGTCAAAACCTTTCCATTCATTTAAAGATAATTAAGATGTCAAGTAGTATCTTAAGATATTTTAACTGAAAATATTAATCTCTTATAAAAGCAATCTAATTCAAGCAATCTGACTGGCTTAAAACATTTCAATAAAATTATGAGAAGTTACTAGTCAGCATTCAGAAAATACTTAGGCATGCAACACTCTACAACTTGCCTCAGCTGAAGAGCAAAAGGACGGATGAAGCAAAAAGACAAAGCTAAAAACTAGTAACTTTAAGGATCACTGGCATTTTAGATGAGGTGTCTCATTTTTCTAGTGTTTGCTGGTTTTGTTTTTATTTTCCCTTGACCTAGAACTCCTTGATATTTTACAAATATTATATATAGAATACAATCTTTCAAAATAAACTAAGTTCTCCCAATTTTGAGAGGAAACAAAACTACAGAATTGAAATTAAACCAAGGCACGTGTGTTATTTTCAGTTTCTTAACAATAACAAAAAAATTTGGAATGCCAGTTAAACATCATAGATGAAACTCCTATTCCCATCTTTGTTCAAACTGCCACCCCATCTGAGGCATTTTCTCTAATCACTTATCTAAATTGATGTCACTCTCTTCTCCTAGATTTTTTTCATGGCACTTTTTTGCTGACAGTATATTTTAGCTATTTATTCTTTTTTTTTTTACTACTCGTGATCTCCACTAGACTGTAAGGTACATGAACCAGGAGCTCCATGTTTAATATGGTGTGTGTGTACGTGTGTGTCTATTACACATACACAACCTGTATATCAAGCAGGGCCTGGTTCACCTCACGCACTCAATAATACTCATTGAAAGAATCTCTGCTCCCTTAAGAAATTCTATTAAAATAATAATAAAGAAAAAACAGGTTTAAAGCCAAATAAGCAAAAAAGAGTACATGACAAGAATAAAATCCACAAATTTTAGCAAGATGGAAAGGAGGTGGAGGATGGTAACTCACTAAGTGGAGCAGAGAAAGTTGAAACCTAATTTCTTGCAAAGGGAGATATTGTTGAGAAGCGAGCCATTTGATTCCAATAACCACAGAAAGACTTAAAATTAGAGGAATTAGGTACTATTGTGGTGAGAACAAATTAGCATCCGGATGCTCAAAATCCACAACCTCACCCTGAGTAGCCAAGTGACTTACTCCTCTGTCATCCTCAGAACTGAACACAAGGCTCCAACTTGTGCTGCAGTCACATGGGGCCAACTGAGTGACCTCCACAATTACTGAAAATGACTCACACAAAGATACATCATTGTGAATGTCAGATCATCAGAGATATAAGGTAATTAAAAAGAAAAAAAGCCACATAAAAAGGATCAACAGTAAGAGAATGATTTCTTAAGAGCAGTATTAGAAACTAGAATCCAGATTAATGCTTTCAAAATTGTGAAAGAAAATAATTTTAAATCCAGAATTTTACATATGGCAAAATATTAAAAGGATGAAACATAGACATTTTCAGATATGCAAGATCTCAATTTATCTCCTATCCACCCTTCTCAGAAAGATATCAAAGAACATATCTACCAAAACAAGGGTGTAACAAAAACACAGAAAGATGTGATAAATAAGTAAGGACAGAGGAAAAGGGAATCTCTAGGATGAGAGTTATACACCTAATGTAGAGAGAAGCCACAGTCAAGACAGGAAAGTAAGTGCATGAAGGGATCTAGGGATCTCTCTAAACAAACAAACAAACAAACAAACTGGAAATAAGTTATAAGCAGTCTCTGTGCTTACTCTTCTTGTTACTACAGTATTGGCCTTCCCCTTCCCTCTTTTAAGAGAAAAGAAAAAAGTAGTACTCTTTAGGCTCTATAACTTTATCATTTGGTTGAGAATAAAATTTTTAGATGGAATACAACACTGTTGTTATAAGCATAACTGAAATAGATAATACAGTGTTCAAAAACACAAAGAAGAAAGAGTATTTCTAAAAATCCCATACCTTTTCCAATATCAACACCTAATCGGGTTCGGGCAAAATCTAGTGGATATACTACACATAAGGATGTTGCCCCAGCGGCTCCACCAGAAGCCAGGTTTGCCAAAAACCACCTCCAGAACTGAAACATATTAATTAAAACATGGTTATTAAACTATAGAATCTGATTTTTAAATACCTTTGTTTTTATAAGGTTAAAAAGCCAGATTTACAAACTGCTTTTATAAAGTGAACACCTATAATAACGCATATATTATCATGCAAAATACTTCCCTTCATGTCCATGCAGCCTTTATTTCTTACCAGGTGGTCTGGGAGATACAGCTTAGATGCTGACATACTAAAATTCCAAGATATTTTAATGTCCTCCAGCAAAAGTAGCCCAAGTTAGCAAAAGAGGCCACATAAGATATTCTGCTCTTTAGACTGTATAAAGTTTTTCGTTAATAACATATTTTAGTTATGACTAAAATGTTAGGCATCTGTGGAGGCTTTAGTGGTTCCCCTTCTTGGCGGCAGTGGAGAGGGACAGTAATACATCATAATGCCACAATTTCACTTTGTATTTTAGTAGAAATAAATGTAAGTAGCTCAAAAATATAATTGTGTTCAAATGCCAACATGTAAATTGGCAGAAATCAATTATAATGTGGTTGAGTGGCATGTAAGACCTTATTGATCTACTAGTTCACGTTGGCTGTTGAAGTTCCTTTTTTTTTTTTTTTTTGCAGTACGCGGGCCTCTCACTGTGTGACCTCTCCCGTTGCGGAGCACAGGCTCCGGACGCACAGGCTCAGCGGCCATGGCTCACGGGCCCAGCCGCTCCGCGGCATGTGGGATCTTCCCGGACCGGGGCACGAACCCGTGGCCCCTGCATCGGCAGGCGGACTCTCAACCACTGCGCCACCAGGGAAGCCCATGAAGTTCTTTTTGATAAACCTTTGAAATGTGCCCTGTTTAAGTCCAATAAACTGCTTTTCAACATCTAGAGCTCACTGGAGAAGAAAGGAATATTTGAATTGGAACTGTCATAGAAAATCTAGGGTACAAGGCCACAGTAACCATTCTAGCTAGTCAAGCTCAGTTTCTTGCTTCTCTAGCTCTTATTTCTAACAATTTTAAGTCTCAGATGCTTTGGGACTCTCAATTTTCTCTTGGCCTGGAATGCCCTTATTTTAATATTTTCTTCCTATCTTTTTAAAACAAAAAGTTATCAAGTTATGCTCTAACTCAAATTCTATTTCTTCCACAAATTCTCTGATCCCCAACCCACCCCAAACTGTATGTAATCATACCCTCTCCCCATAAATACTTCATCTCTCAGAGAATTAAAGGTGAATCATGTGATCAATATGTAAAATGTGTCAACATGTTCCAGATTCTCATTTTTTTAAAATAGTATTTACAATAACTTTCTACTTTCAATTTATAATTATTTGTGTACCTGTCTTGTCTTCTACGGACTATAAATTTCTTCAGGCCAGAATTTTTATTTTTACTTGTTGAGATATATTTACACACCATACAGCTCACCCATGTCAAGAATTCAGTTCAATGGACTGTTGGCATATTCACAGAGCCGTGCAACCATTACCAGTTGCAGAACATTTTCTTCACCCCGAAAGGAACCCTGTACCCACCAGCAGTCACTTCCCATCTTCCCAATTCCCCTGAGCCCTACATAACCATTAAGCTACTTTCTGTCTCTACAGATTTGCCTATTCTGGACATTTCCTATACAAGAAATAACACAATATGCAGTCTTTTGTGACTGCCTTCTTTCATATAACATGTTTACAAGGTTCATCCGTGTTGTAGCATGTGTTAGCACTTCATTCCGTTTCACTGGCAAATAATATTTCACAACCACATTTTATTTATCCATTCATCAGTTCATGGACATTTAGGTTGTCTACATTTTTATGAGGCCTAGATTCTTAATTCATTTGCTTATTTCAGAAAGCAAGTCATGGGGCCTTGCCCAGAGTAAGAGTAATGCATTCAATAAATATTTGTTTAATGAAGAGTACTCAGACTCCCATCATGCCTTTTAAGTGAAACTCATAAGTTCTACTGTATAGGTAGCCACGGTTCCTAATCACACAGAGATTAGACCAGAAGGTTGAATCTCACCCCAGGGTAGCTAACCCATAGTCTAGAATAACCTGATAGAAAAAGTAGAACTGGGCCATAGTTTAAGTCTTAGGAATTTGACTCCAGAAGTTCTATGCCGGTTATCAGTAGGACAGAAATGGAAAAGATATTAAATAATTTTTTTTTAGGTTTCAGTCTACTTTGAGACGGCTGAAACCTATAGATACTCTTCCAATAAAAATCACATATATATAAACATATACTTTTAGTGTAAGTTATTCCTCAAGCATGCATGGATCTCTGGTAAAGAACCTCTCACCATCTGAAAGGTTAGAAGGAATCACTATGATAATAACACTGAACTTAAAAGAAACAAAGAAAATATAGGTAAGTAAAAAAGGGCAATAATGAGAAAACACAGAGCAAACACACACAAAAAGCAGATCATTAGAGACAGAGATAGACTAAGTGACCTGGGAGACAAAGATAAAGAATACAGTTTGATCCCTAGAGCTGTCTTTGGTTCAAATTCCAATGCCAGTGTATCATTGCAAGAAATACCCATTTTTCTTGAAGTAATTTAAGTCTCTGTTTCTTACAAGCAAATAAGCCAAACCAAATATGATATGCAGCACAAAGATTTATAAAGTACATCTTAAATTCTATTTAACCTTTTTCTTTCCTTCCTAGATAAAAGAAAACAGATCCATGACTTTCTGGGTGAATGATCATATAATTTATTATTCAAATGAGGACCCCTCTGATAGTGAAAGTGGGGCCTATGAAAAAGCAGGCAGGCACAACATGTATAAACAGTATGGCCAAACTACTAATGGAAGGAAGGAAGGGAGGAAGGGGGAGGGTGGAAGGGAGGAAGGAGAGGGAGATAAGAAATAAGAATCTATGCTGAATGATAATCCTGCAAGTGTTTGTGTAACAAGTCTGTCCCTCCACAATTAAGCTTGAAAATAAAACAGACCCAGGAGAGGTTGTATATCAGCATAAATGAGTTTTTAATTATAAGTTAGTAATTTCAGATATTACTATACTATAAAAGGAGAGGGCATGAAAAAGAATCAGGCAAGGAGAGGAGAACAAAAGAGTCTAGGGGGTTTGGAGGTAAATAATCCTGTTTATTTGCCACTGCTGACAAATAGATGATAAACAGACTTGATGCCTCCAAGAACAAATACCCTGAGACCAAAGTTCTTTCTAACAGTTTGTCTGGGCATGGAAGAGTGCTGGAAGTTCTAGTCTTCTCTACTGAGGGTTGTGCTGGTAGCTGCTAAGGAGTGGCAGAGGCATATTTTATGCCCAGTTCAGCTAATACTCATCTAGTCTAGTCACCTCAGCTGCGAGAGGAATAGAGTGCAGTAGAAAGAACTAAATTTGGGAATTAGAAAGACATGAACACATGACTAGGGTAAGTGCTTTAAGCTCTGTCTTGCTTTCCTTATCTGTACATTTGGGATAAAAATAAGGATGAGGTAAAAATTCAGTGAAACAGTATATAGTAGGCACACATCTCCCTACCATGGTTATTTTTTTTAAACTTTTTACTTTGAGATAATTGCAGATTCACATGCATCCTAATACATATGGAGTTTATGAACTTTTCAACCAATTTCCCCCAATGGTAATATCTAGCATAACTATAGCAGAGGAAATTAACACTGATAAAAATCTACCTTATTCATATTTCACCAGTTACACACACTTATTTGTGTGTATATTTAGTTCTATGCCATTTTATCACGTGCGCAGATTCATGTAACCACCAATCACCATGGTGAACAGTTCCATGATAAAGACCCCTCATTGCTACCCTTTTATGGCCACCTCCCTCTCTCCTAGCAACCACTATTATAATTTCCATCTCTATAATCTTCTCACCTTAATAATGCTATATACATGAAATCAGAAAGCAAATATAATTTTTGAGATTGGCTTCTTTTCACTTAGCATTCAAAGTTGCTGTAGGTATCAAAAGTCTGTTCTTTTTTAAAACTGGTAAAATATACATAAAATTTACTGTTTTAACCATGTTTCAGTATATAATTCAGCAGCACTAAGTACAATACTGTATAAGCATCATTACTATCTATTTCCAGAACTTTTCATCATGCTAAATATAAACTGTGTACCTATTAAATAATCTCCCTCCCCCCCAGCTCCTGGTAACCTCTATTCTACTTTCTGTCTCTATGAATTTGCCTTTTCTAGGTCCCTAAGGGGATTATACAGTATTTGTTTTATCAAAGGGTTGTTCCTCTGTATTGCTGAGTATTTGTTTTATCAAAGGGTTGTTCCTCTTTATTGCTGAGTAATCTTCCATGGTGTGATGTACCATAGTTTGTTTAAGCATTCACCTGTTGAAGGAAATCTGGGTTATTCCCAAATTTTTGTCTATAATGAAACAATCTTCTATGAACACTGTATACATTGCTTTTTTTGTGAACAGAAGTTTTTATTCTCTGGGATAAATGCCCTAGAGTTGGACTGTATGATAAGCATATGTTCAGTTTGTAAGAAGCTGTCATACTCTTTTCTAGAGTGGCAATATCATTTTACATTCCCACCAGCAATGTAAGAATGATTCAGCTCCTCTGCGTCCGTGCCAACATCTGGTGTTGTCACCATTTTAGCCATTCTGGTAAGTGTGCAGAGATACCTCACTGTGGTAGATCAACCACTTTTAAAGCACATACACTGTACTTGTTTTTTCTACCTTCTCTGCTTCTTTTAAGACCAGGTAAGAAACCAAAAATATTGACTTTTCTTTTTCAGTTCTTTTTCTTCCTTCCCCACTTTTCTTGGTAGGGGGATGGGAGCAGAGATAGGATACAATTTTGATGTCCAAGGGGAGAAATAAAATGGTCATTAGTATCCAGATTTAGTAAATAATATATATTTAAACATTACACTATTACTTGTGACTGAATACCTTTACATTCTAAATAAGATAGCATGCTCTTTATAGGTATACTAAAAATGTTTTTACCTCAGGCTCTACTAATTTGAAATTTATTACAGAATTTTAGCACGGATCAAAGTTAACTTCAAAAATTTTAGAGCTATGTTATTTACACTGTTAGAGATAGATGTTAGTAACATAAATTTTCTGGTTAATTCTGGAGTTAATTGCTCCATTTGGCTTAGTCTTATAGGAATTATCTTTTGGGGGAGATGGGGTGGAAAATGTTCAATAAAGAGTTAACTCAGCTGGCCTGTGTTGCCCAAACCCTATACACACTGAAAAGATCTTCAGGACCACCCTTGCTCAAACTCAAAGGTTCCTTTGAGATAACCGTCTGAGCCCTTGGAATATCCTACCTAATTAGAGTGTCTTTATATACCTGAAGCTTTGGGTAACACCAGATAGTTTATACTAACCTTGATTTATGGTGAACACCCCTTTGTATGCTTTGGGCTAAACTATATCAGTTTGACCTCTTGAGTGGGTGGGGGCAGCGGCTGGAGACTGAGTAGCTAAGGTCAGTCACATTACACATGCCTATGAAACTGACTCCCCAAAAAGCCTGGCCACCATGGCTCAAATGAGCAACCCTATTTGGCAGCACATTATATGTGCTGTCATACATTATTGCTGGGAGAATAAGTGCTGTCCAGGTGACTCTACAAGGAGAGGACAGCTAGAAGCTTGCACCTAGTTTCTCCTGGATTTTGTCCTATGTGCCTTTTCCCTTTGTTGATTTTAATCTATAACCTTTTGTTGTAATAAACCATTAGTATAACAGCTTTTCTGAGTTCTCTGAGGCCTAGTGAATCGCTGAACATGAAGATGGTCTTGAGGACCCTCTGACATAGGTTCTTAGTCAAGAGAAGTTCCAACTATTAGAGTTGTTACCTAAAGATGACAAACATTTTTCTGAGTGCCTACCATAAAAGCACAGCACTGGGACTTCCCTGGTGGTGCAGTGGTTAAGAATCTGCCTGCTAATGCAGGGGACACAGATTCGAGCCCTGGTCCGGGAAGATCCCACATGCCATGGAGCAACTAAGCCTGTGCACCACAACTACTAAGCCTGCGCTCTAGAGCCCGTGTGCCACAACTACTGAAGCCCACGCACCTAGAGCCCATGCTCTGCAACGAGAAGCCACCGCAATGAGAAGCCTGCGCACCGCAATGAAGAGTAGCCCCCACTCACCGCAACTAGAGAAAGCCCACATGCAGCAACAAAGACCTAACACATCCAAAAATAAATAAATAATATTTTTTAAAAAATACCAATTACTTAAAAAAAAAAGCACAGCACTACAGTAAGCACTTTATGTGTCTTTACATGTTTAGTCTCATCTAAGCCTTACTCATCTAAACCTCATGAGGTAGGTATTCTTATGTCCAATTTTCAGATGAGGAAACTAAAGATCAGAGAGGCGATATTCAAAAATTCACACAGCTAAATAAGCTGAGTGCCAGGACCTAAATCCAGATCTTCTGAATCTAAGCGTAAAGAATTTTCTTTGTTACCTTTATACCTCTAACTGCATAATAGCGCAAAGCACTCAATAAAGGAAATAAAGGGTCTAAAAGGAAATTAATGGAAATAGCAACAAAGAAATGTTCCATAAATAGTTGCTTTTAAAGAATCTGCTAGGACAGCTTGGTTGGTTGGCTGGGGGAAGAGAAAAAGACAAAGGATGAAGGGGTAGAGAGACTTTATAAGGGCGGGTGAGGGGAAGATCTTTACAGTAATGTAGGTGGTCTAGTGTATACGGAGGTAACAAAACAAATGGAGACCAGGACAAATGACACATAGTTCATACAAGTAGGAAATTTTGAAAATGAGATTTTATAACCAAGGGAGTGATTACCCTGAAAAGTAAAAGCACCTTTGTGATTAAAAAAAAGAGAATTCTCTAACTTTTTTGAAATTAATTTTTATTGGAATATAGTTGCTTTACAAGAGAATTCTCTAAGTTAAATTTATCATTTTCCTGTATTTGACTTGATCTTCCTACACACTTTAATCTCAGCCAAATAGAGCCTCAGTCATAAAGAAGAAACAATTTGCTTCTTTAGGAAATAAATTACTTCAGAATTAGGAAATACACATTTGTTGACTGCTTTTTTTGCTTATCAAAACCAGATTAAATGCTGAATTTTTCTAGTGCAGAATAGGGATTATAAAATGTAAATTATATTAAAATTAATATTTATTCAGAGAAATATTGTGTTGAGACAAAACATCTCTTAGTTATTAAAACTGTGTTAAGAGGTTTAGAGAAACTGGTAAAAGTTAATACAATTCTATGTTTTCCATATGTCATTTCTATAACTTAATACATATTATAGTATGCTAACAGTTACTATGTTTTTTCTCAGGTATTATTAATCTTTTTTTTAAGGTATTTATTTATTTATTATTTTTATTTATTTATTTTGGTGTGCTGGGTCTTCGTTGCGGTGCATGGGCTCTCTGTTGCGGCATGCGGGCTTCTCTAGTTGTGGTGCATGGGCTCTAGAGCACATGAGCTCAGTAGATGCAGCTTGTGGGCTTCTCTAGTTTTGGTGCATGGGCTCCAGAGTGCGTGGGCTCAGCAGCTGCAGTGCGTGGTCTCTTTAGTTGTGGTGCGTGGGCTCCAGAGCAGGTAGGCTCAGTAGTTGTGGCGTACAGGCTTCTCTCTAGTTGTGTTGCACGGGCTCAGTTGCCCTGCAGCATGTGGGATCTTAGTTCTCCAACTAGGGATTGAACCCATGTCTCCCATATTGGAAGGCAGATTCTTAACCACTGCCACCACCAGGGAAGTCCCTAACTGTTACTATGTTTTAACTATTATTTTTTTCCACCATTTGAGCACCTCCTCTCCAAATAAAACCCCACAGGTAATGAATGGATAAAGAAGATGTGGTACATATATACAGTGGAATACTATTCAGTCATAAAAAAGAATGAAATAATGCCATTTGCAGAAAGATGGACTAGAGATCATCATTCTAAGTGAAGTAACTCAGAAAGAGAAAGACAAATACCATATGATATCACTTATATGTGGAATCTAAAATATGACAGAAATGGACCTATCTATGAAACAGAAACAGACTCACAAACATAGAGAACAGACTTGTGGTTGCCAAGGGGGATGGGGGTGGGGGAGGAAGGAGGGAGAGGCTGGGGTTAGCAGATGTAAGCTGTTTTATAGAAAACAGATAAACAACAAGGTCCTACTGTATAGCACAGGGAACCACATTCAATATCCTGGAATAACCATAATGGAAAAGTATATAAAAAAAGAATATATATATATACATATATGTATAACTGAATTGCTTTGTCATACAGCAGAAATTAACCAACACTGTATTGATAAATCAACTATACTTCAACTGAAAAAAACTCTCAAGTAAGACAAATCCAACTACTTCTTAAAAAATTTTAGAGATATTAAAATATAATTACCTGTTTTTCCTAAAAATAAAACTACCATATGACCCAGCAATTCTACTCCTGGGTGTATATCCAAAAAAATACAAAAACACTAACTCGAAAAGATACATGCACCCCAATGTTCAAAGCAGCATTATTTACAATTGCCAAGGTATGGAAGCAATCTAAGTGTCCATCAACAGATGAATGGATAAACAAGATGTGGTATACATAAACAATGGAATACTATTGTGCTATAAAAAAGAATGAAATTTTGCCATTTGCAGTAACATGGATGGACTTTGAGGGCATTATGCTAAGTGAAATAAGTCAGAGAAAGACAAATACTGTATGATATCACTTATATGTGGAATCTATAAAATACAACAAACTAATGAATAAAACAAAAGAGAAGCAACTCACAGATATAGAGAACGAACTAGTGGTTACCAGTGGGGAGAGGGAAGGGGGAGGGGCAGACAGGGATGGCAGAAAAAAGGGGTTACTATGAGACAATATGAAATCATGTGTGTAAAACTTTTGAAAATTGCAAAGTATTATATAATTTAAAGAATCTTTCATTCAATTAAAAAATAACAAAATAAAATAAACAATAATTACCTGTTTTTCTTTATTAACTCCAGACATGAACAGTTGTTTGTATTTGTCTTTGAAAGCAAAGTTTAGAGCTTGTGTTGGAAAATACCGGATAACATTTGCCAAATTGCCACGCCAATAACTGAAGAAACCTACAAAAGAAAATATAATAAATATAAACTTATATTGTATTATTGTTAAATAATTTGCATAGTTTTAACAAACTTAGCTGTTCAAACTATCTAAAACATCTTTTCTCATGAGAAAAAAAATAAAGTTTATATGTGTCTCCAACTGAAGAAAAAAGGCAGTGTTAACTCCACATACCCCATTTCAATTTTGTTAATTTCCAATAGGAAGCCTTGAATGCCTAAAAACCTATGGAAAGCATTACCAGTTGAATATAGGGCTCTTTAGTAGTAGAAAAACAGAGCTTACTAGTATTTGTCAGAGAAGCTAGTAATCCTTAGCCTCATTTCCAAATCATAAAATACAATTCCTATGGTGACAAGGCTATTGGAACAAAACTGTTTTGTATCTACACTCCTGAGAATGAGAAAGGGATAAAAGAGTCTTATCTTTATATTTTAAAACCTAGCCAAAAAAGAATCAATTTACAATTCAAGGCAGTCTCCAGAGGCTAGATGGAGAGATAGTAGGAAACTTTCAAGGTCAATAATCTTCCCACTTCAAATCTCCATGGAATGACCAAACTTTATAATTCAGTCACTGTGTTACCCTGATAATTCAAAATTCAAAACTGCCTTTATAATCCATAGCTGCCCTGGAATACAACAGGCTAGCCCTTCAGGACCCATAGCTGTTTTTACAGATGGTTTGACTCTGCTACTCTGAATAGGATACCTCTAGTCCCAGCTGGGAGAATAGGATACCCAGAATCAGTCTTCTAAAGATAAAAATACAAATGAAGATAATCTCAGTTGACTAGGCCCGGTGCTGAGAAACTGAAAGTTAGATTAGATAAACACACAAAGGGAAAGATATTTATTTGTTAAATAACTATACTTTGTGGGAAAAAACACTGAATATTGGTGATCCCAAGCTAAATATAAAGCAGTTGCACAAAGGCAATTAAGTATATTAATAGCAAGAAATCTTCTCAGTCCTCACAGCTGATTCAGTTACAAGGCATTCAGTTGTAGGCATAAATGACTAGGGCATTTAACACATAATGGTAATAGCTACAACTTCTTGAGCAATTAATATGTGCCAGGCACTGGCAAACGCTTTATATATTTCATTTCATCACCACACTATGCTTATGACATACGTTCTCCTATAATACCCATTTTATGCATGCATAAATTGAAACTTTTATAAGTTTGGAAACTATAACCAGGATTTTGAATCAAGGCTTCTGTCTGTCTCCAAAGCTCTACTTCAGCTTTGGGTTTCTGGAGAAACAAATCTTAGAGAACTCCTAAAATTATTAAAGTATGGTAAATAAAGCTCTATTTTTTAAAAAATGGAAAATGATTACTGTAAAAATTTTTGAGGCAATATTAACAAAACAATAATACTAATTTCTAGGAACTGCTTTTTATTCATTTAATTCTCATAATCACCCATGATGTAGGTACTATTAGTCTCTCCATTTTAAATATGGAGAACTGAGTTAAAAAAACTTCTACGGCAGAGAGAAGTTAGTTAAGTAACTTGCCCAGTGTCACTTAGTCAGAAAACTGTAGACTTGGATTCAAACTCAAGCAATCTGTCTCAATAATTCAGTCCCTTAACTATAATACTTTTCCATAAATAATTTAATCATACAAATATTGTCTGTACTAAGAAAGGTTAACAATTTTTCTTTAATGGAAGTAAAATAAAAATCTTAAAACATGAGAAATATAAGCAAATTATAAAGGAATATTTCTTGCTAGTTATGGCCACATTGAATTACTGAGGGAAGTTGGTGAATCTAACTTTTGGAGGTATTTTTAGAGATTTTTAAGTTCTTCATAGTTAATAAAAAACATTTAATAACATAGTTAAGCATTTTTATTTTCTGAGGTCAGACCTGTGGAAGAGAAATGTTGAAAGTACAATGTGACGGTGTAAATGATACTGAAGAATAAGGTTTGATTTTCTAGACCATGTTTTATAGTAACACAACAACAGACTACTTGCAGAGGATCTTAAAAGGATAAAGAAGAACATACTGGCTGAAGAACTACAATCTGATCAAATGGGATTTAAGTTGAAATCATCATTTGTTTAAAAAAAAACAAAGTAATAAACTGAGTTTAAAAAAGTGTCATGGGGCTTCCCTGGCGGAGCAGTGGTTGAGAGTCCGCCTGCCGATGCAGGGGACACGGGTTTCTGCCCCGGTCCGGGAGGATCCCACATGCCACGGAGCGGCTAGGCCCGTGAGCCATGGCCGCTGAGCCTGCGCGTCCGGAGCCTGTGCTCCGCAAAGGGAGAGGCCACAACAGTGAGAGGCCCGCGTACCGCAAAAAAAAAAAAAAAAAAAGTCATGTATCAAAAATGTATTAGAATTCCCATTTTATACATGGCTCTTATTTATTAATAGTCATTCTGGAAATGGTTGATTCTGCTAGATGGTATTGAGATATTATAGGTTTCAGATTATGAGTTATTAGTTATAATTATGATTATAGTACTGAATTAATATTTATTTCACAAAAAGTATCATATAAATATAAGAATAGGATAAAGGTTTGTAACTTTGGCTAATGTACTGAATATAAATGGAAGATTCTGATGACAAAGACATCTGCAAATTAACGAGACCATGACAGAGTGACAGATTTATGACTAAAGGGGTTTGCTAGCATTGACAGAAGAACATATTCCTTTTAGCAAGATTGTATTTGCATGAAAAAACCTAGAGGATTCATCAAAACAACTGTCAATGTCTCAATGAAAAATCTAGAAATAAAAAAATCCTTAGAAGTATAACAGTGGCAGCTCTTAAAGAGTTATATATGAAAAAGTATCTCACACACATAAAATACTTTTGCATGTATTTCTCAGGATTCATGGATTCCCTGGAGCTACAGATATCAGGTTAAAAACCCCTGCTTTAAACTCTTTTTCCACAGATCATACTTAAAAAACTTATTCCCTTCTTTGCATCTCACTGCTGTACCATGCTTTTAGGAGCTCCAATGTCTTAGTAGGAGTGCAAAGAGGAGGAACCTCAAAGTGGAACTCTGAATGCATCTTCTATAGAAATATTATTTCTGGGGACCAGGTTTCAAGGTTTTATCCACATGTACTCTAAGTACACTGTGTACTACGTAGGTTCTTTAGATAGATTACAAAAATCTACTCTACATGTAATGCAAATTTATCCCAAATACATTCATTTACAAATGAACATAAGGAATACATGTTTCTAAATTTAGGAATGTATTCAAAATGATAAAAGAGTTAAAATTTATTGAGCACTAACTATGCAATAGATACGTGGCTGAGTATTTTACAGGCATTATCTTGTTTAACCGTCGCAACTACCATATGAGGTAGGTAATATTTTTACACCTTGTATAGAACTGAGAAAATTGAGGTTGAGAAAGGTTAAATAAAAATTGTTCAAGGGGCTTCCCTGGTGGCGCAGTGGTTGAGAGTCCGCCTGCCGATGCAGGGGACACGGGTTCGTGCCCCGGTCCGGGAAGATCCCACATGCCGCGGAGCAGCTGTGTCCGTGAGCTATGGCCGCTGAGCCTGCGCGTCCGGAGCCTGTGCTCCGCAAAGGGAGAGGCCACAACAGTGAGAGGCCCACGTAACGGAAAAAAAAAAAAAAAAAAAAAAAATTGTTCAAGGTTACAAGGTAAGGGAAAGGTTGGGACTTAACTCCAGAATTTTCTAGATCTATCTGACTCCAGACCTAGAGCTATTAAATCTCTATTGCCTCTAGGTAAAAATCCATTTTGGATAAAAACAGTACTTTGTGGTCAGAATAAAACAAGGGAAAAGCAAGTGTGATGCAAATGTAGCAGTATTTGACTCTCTAGTTACACAGAACAAAAGGACAGTTTCCTAATATATAATCACAAAACTGATAGAGACAAACATAGGGGTTGTGGTATATTTCTCTGCTAATAGCAGAACATCTAAGTTTTTTTTTTTTTACTTAATTGCTAAGTAAAAATAATCTCTTCAAAATTTAAGGGTGAGAAAAACCTACTCTGAACTTAATTCTGAGAAAATAATTAAGAATACAGAACTGATGGGAAAATGGGAAAAAGTTACTGGGCCATTTACTTGTCCACTTACTAGCCAAGAATGGAAATGCTAGGCATGTTTGGGTATACAGTTGACCCTTGAACAACGTAAGGGTTAGGGTGCTGATTATCCTTGCAGTCAAAAATCCAAGTAATAACTTGTAGTCAGCCCTCCCTATATGTGGTTCTTCCATAACCACGGTTCTGCAACCATGGATTCAACCAACCAGGGATCAAGTACTGTAGTATTTGCTACTGGAGAAAAAAAAAAATCCATGTGTAAGTGGACCCACACAGTTCAAATCCGTGTTGTTCAAGGGTCAACTGTATATTCTAGACTAGCAGGCTCCAACATGCTTTGACAGTCTGCCTATCAGTTAAAAAAATGTAATCATGACTCTCAAATATGTACATACTTAAAAAAGTAAATAATATACCTTTGCTACTATACTACCCTGTTATGTACATTTGTAAAACTATTCCAAAAGAGAAATGAAAGAATGAGTTAAAGATTCTTCATATACACAGCACTGTAAATCAACTATACTCCAATAAAAATTTAAAAAAAAAGATTCTTCATTTAAACATCTTTTATTTGGTACCAAGTGCATAGGAACAAAGTTCTTGGTCTTATGGAGCTTACATTTTGAGAAAGACAGACAATGAACAAATAAATATGTTCAAGAAAAAAATAGTATATGTAGTTGGAGAATGAGGAAGGGCTATTTAGATAGGATGGTCGGGAAAAACTTTTAGATATTAGGGCACAACTGAGCATTTGTTTTAATAGTTAAAAAATAGTATTTTCAGATATCTTGCTAATCATGATGTTTTCATACTATCATCTGCTATTATCTCAAGGCACCCTTAGGATGAGGTCCATTCTTAAAAATAGCGTATGTGAATCTATATTTCAAATAGTATTCTTGACAATTTCAAATATTCAAATAGTCTTCTTATCTCTATAAATCCATTTATCTGAGCCAACATAAACTATAATATGTTCATTATACAATAATTGAGTAAGGGTACCTGTTATCCCCTTTACCCTGTGTAACTCCTACTCTTTTTTTCAGGATACCTTAGCATCCTGTGATATATAACTGACATTTGGCCAACCATAGGTGCCAGTGCCAATTCATTTACTAAATATCAGTAAAGTTTATGTTCCCATTTTATTTAGATAACACATATACCTAACATTTTCTTTCCATACCCCAAAATATCATCTTCAAGATATAAAAACCTCCCTGCTTTAGCCTTCAGGAAAATATGTTTGGAAAAGTTCAGATTAAAGACAGCTGATGAATTCATGGCCAGGAATACCTAAAAGAGAAAAGAGTTCTGGTAGGCTCTTAAACATGAGATTTAGAGATAACATCTTTAAAAGCCTATGTTACAATATATTAAATAAAACAATTATAATAATTAAAAATATATTTACCGATGCATAGCTTGCTCAGTGAAAAAAATCACAGCACAGACACCAAAATGTTAACTGTGGTGATGTTAGCAGTGCTTTTTAAAAACTTTTTGTTTCTCTATATTTTTCAATTTTCTATAGTAAACATGCATTATTTGTGTAATACAGGTTTAAAAAGTACTAAATAAAAGTACACATACAAAGTTGGAAGGTCATAATACCAACTAAAGAATAGAATAAATTTTTAAAAAAGCATTAGTCAGGATAAATCCAGAAGCTTTCATAAGCCAAGGAAAGCTTATAAGAAGTATCAAAGACACCCAAGGAGGTGTTTAAAGCTATGTTCAGAGGAAGAATGAAGAGCTCTCTCCTTGAGGTGTAAAGAAAGAGATAAGGTAAGAAGATAGTGAGAGAGCATCTAGTTGTGCCTTCTGAATTCATTGTCTCTTATGCTTATTCCATATTGCCTAAAGAAAGGGAAAGTTATCAGTAAAACTTGAGCAAACAGGAAAAACAAGAGAAACTTCAGAACACTGAGAATGTAATGTATCTTGACTTTCACAAAAGAGACAGAAGGTAAATTCCAGAAAATAACAGCCTCAGAATATGATTGCCTAGTAAAGTTCCATAATGATTTAGCACAGTGATTCTCAGCGCTACCAGGTTCAAGTCTTCTATACATAATAAATATTTTACAATGTTTCCTTTACTATCTAGAAGTAGAATTCAAAGACAATGACCTCTTCACTAGTTCAAAAAAAATCAATATAATGCCCTTTCTGCTATATACAAAGAGAAAATAAGAGTTTATAATAAAATATATATATTACTTAGTAAATTGGTGAGGCGTGATCACATCATAGACATAACAGTCCAATGCTTGCCTCTATTTATAATGAATCAGTTGTGCTTAAGACACACGTTGACATTTGGAAAAAAGGGCTTAATAAATATATCTATACAATCATCATGAATTCAATAGTTAAAAATGCAGATGATATAAGTAGTGACTAAATATCACACACAGAATTGCTAACATGAGTTTTCACAATGATGAACAACTCTCAGTAAAATTCTGAATAAAACAAAATATAATCTTTCCTCTACTTACAAGATAGCTGCATTACTAGATCACTGTGTGATTCTGCCCCAGACAGTTTGTGTTTATAGGTAAATAGGAGTTCGTTTCTAGGCTTAGATAATCATAAACAGGTTTTACTGCTACGTGAATGTCCAGTGGGAGATCTGAGTCATGAGGTTGCAGGGCAAGTCTTTGTTGTGTAGGACTGGTCATGTACAGCAGCAGCAGGATGTTTAGCAGCCCTGGATTTTGCCTTTCATATCATTGCAATTAAGGATTACTCCCTTCTATCTTTGTGTTAAACAAAAAATTCCTCACAAGTTTCCCAAAATGCCCCTAGATGGCAATATTATCCCTGTTTTGAATTACTAATCTTTTAGCATAGCATATACCATGGTGTACTCATAACATGGCCTTGTATACACTAGAAAACATTTTCTTAAAATTCTGCTTAAAGGAAGCTGGAACCAGAATGCTATTCATAATAGTTTCAATTTACAAGAGCCATACGGAATAAATTTAGGTTTAAATACTACAAAAAACATTTAAAATATCAAACGATTTAGCACTGGTCAGCACAATCTATCCAGAATATTTAACTTTACCTGACTGTATATTTAAAGCAGATTAGCAAATAATAAAGAGGCTCCTACTTCTCCGAAGAGGAATGGGAAGCTTGCTCTGATAAAATGGGAGTGAGAAGATGTGAACCACTCACTTACCATTAAAGATCTAAACTCAGCTCCCAGATGGGCACTTTAAATCCACAGTTTAGATGATGCCTTAACAGTCTACCCTCAACCTGAAATACTCTGCTTGTGCGATCCTAGCTCCCTGACCAGGGACTGAACCCGTGCCCCCTGCAGTGGAAGTGAGGAGTCTTAACCAATGGACCACCAGGGAGTTCCCAGGAATCCTTTTTTATGGGAAGAAGAGTAACCTGCCCTAGACTTAGGAGTGAAAGAAAGGACTGCACTGGAGTTGAAGCCACTACACTTCTTGTTCAGAATACACAATAAATAGACCTCTTTCCTTTTTAGAGTTCATATAGAGGTTTCAATTGAATCCAACTATATCAGAAAATTTCTGATCAATTTATCCTCTTATCCACTTAGCTAACTTAAGGAGCCATTCAGTAAGAAGAGGGCATTGAATGATTAATAAAGCATTTTCATTATCTAGTCCTTGAAATCATTTCAATATTAATGGAAAAAAACTCCACAAAGAACCAAAATATCAAAACTTTAAGTAAAAACAGAGCCTGACGCAAAAAAATTAATACTGATCCCGCCTTTACTTAAAATTTTTATATCTTGCTCATCATGGGTTTTTCGCATTAATTTCGATTTTTAAAAATACTGCATTAAAATATTATTTGTTTCTACCACTGAGGTTTTTGGCGTCCCCTTAAAATTTGGGCATACGTGAGTGCCTCCTTGGTCTCAGCCCTGGTCTTTAGTAGTTCTTGAGAATAAACAGAACCTCTTTTCACTGAATACGTACTAGATACTGAGAGGCCCCAATGCTTCCATATTTGGAATACTTCTCTTAATATTCAACAAATATTTAAGCAACTTAAAGCACCTATTAACATACAGCCAAGGGCCTGATGGCATCTACCCCAATACGGGGAGGTCAACCATTTTCCTCCTGAGCCAGACACAGGTGCATGGAGGTGCAGAGCCTCCTGCGAAGGAGAAATTTAGAGAAAGAGAAGGTGGTGGTCTCCCCTGTCCCAGGACTGGTCACGTGTAGGCCTTCTTGGCCCTGGGAAACCAGAGCCTCTTAGACCGGTTAAGAAATTGAATTATCGAAGTCAAAGAAAACAAACTCATCACCGACACACACGGCCGTGGCGACCGCAAGCGTCCCCGCCCGGGCCACCCACCCGCTTTTCTGGAAAGCTGAACCGGCGCGGGGAGAGGCTGGCGCGGCGGCCTCGCGTACACACCCTGTTCACGGGGAATCCGCACCAGGCAGTCCACGAGGCCTTTGTACTGGGCCTCGGGGCTGATCTGCTTGGACGACGCCTGCACCTGCAGCAGCAGCTTTACCCGCTCGACGGGCGCCACCGTCGTCTTGGACACGGCCGCCGCCACCCCCGCCCGCCAGCAGGTCCTTCCCAAAGGACGCGGCGTCAAAGAGCTGCTTCTCCGCTTTCTTCTCCAGCTTCTTCTTCGGAGGTACACTCTGCATGGTGGGACGATGGACGTAAAATCGGGCAGCAGAAGCTCAAAACGAGAGCGGGGGAGACGGACGAAGGGAAGCCAAAAACCGCTTCAGCGTCGTCCCGGCTGGAAAACGGCGCTCAGCACGCCGGGAAACCAGCGCGCCGGGGGTGCGGAGCTGCGCAGGCGCCTCCAACCGCCTTCCGCCACCCGGCGCCGGCCACATGACTCCCGACACGTGGCTACTCCGCGTGGTGCAAGTCTCTTAAAGTGTCTTGGCAAGTGTTGGTGCGGGGCTGTCCTTGCGGCAGGCAGGGCTAGGAGGCCAGTGGGTTCTGACCCAGGAAGGTGCGGGAACGGTCGCGGGAAAACCAGTTCTGTATAAGGAAATTTAGTAGCCCAAATCAGGACAGAGCAATAAACCAACTGTGTGGGATTAACCGAGTTTAGTTTTAGTTCCCAGGATAACCCTTAGGCCAGGTACTGGGACGCTGCCTATTAAGAACCCTGCGGCAGAGCAGGGGGTGAGCAGCGGGCTATCCAGCGAAGCTTCATCTGCCGCTCCCCATCGCTGGAAGTACCGCCTGAACCATCGCTGGCCTTACTGCCTGAACCATCCCCAGCTTCCCTGTCCTCGGAAAAATTGTCTTGCATGAAACTGGGCCTTGGTGCCAAAAAGGTTGAGGACCACTGCCTTACACCTTCTGTTAGAAATTGTTTTAATTTCTGCTCGTCTAATTTAGCAGGGGTCATTTGTCTAGTCACTGTCTGGTTTTACTGACTGCACCCCATAACACAAGATGTTCCTCTTTCTCCTGTATTTTATTTAAATTGGTAATTCTGTATAGAGCAGTGGTGCTCAAGCCAGACTGCACACTCAAAGGTGGGGAGTGGGGGAGTGTTTAGTCTAACTGATGATTGGCTTAGGTCCTGTTAAATCAGGATATCTAGAAGTGAACCCTGGTGTCTGTATTTGAATTTGAATTCCCCAGGTAATTCTTTTTTTTTTTTTAGATTTTTTTTTTTTAAGCCTTGTATTTTCTTTTCTTCCTTTTTTAGGAATAGTTAAATTTTGGCTGCATTGGGTCTTCGTTGCTGCCCATGGGCTTCCTATTGTTGCGGAGCATGGGCTCTAGGCACCTGGGCTTCAGTAGTTGTGGCACTCGGGCTCAGTAGTTATGGCTCATGGGCTCTCGAGCACAGGCTCAGTAGTTGTGGTACACAGGCTTAGTTGCTCCACGGCACGTGGGATCTTCCCAGACCAAGGCTCGAACCTGTGTCGCCTGCATTGGCAGGCGGATTCTTAACCATTGCGGCACCAGGGAAGTCCTCCCCAGGTAATTCTAATGTGCAGGGCTGAGAATCAATGACCTGTTCGAGAACAGTGGTCCACAAACTTTGATTTTAGGATAGCTTTTCACTCTTAACATTGAAGACCACAAAGAAGCTTCTGTTTTGGTGATACGTGTTGACATTAACCATTTCAGAAATTGAAACAGAAAAGTTTAAAAATCAACTCATTTAAAGTAACAATAGTAAACCCCTACATAAGAAACATTTTAAAATAAAAAATAACTATTTTCAAACAAAAAAACGTAGTGGGCACAGCCTTGTTTTATATTTTTGAAAGTCTTTTTAAATGTCTGGCTTAATAAAAGACAGCTGGATTTACATAGCTGCTTTTGCATTCCATTTGCTGCAATATCACACAACATGTAGCTGGTGGAGAACTCCACTGTACGCTAATGAGTGAAACAGGCAAACAATGTCTTAGTATTATTAATAAAAGAATATATTCCTGATTCATCTTTACAGCTTGTTTGATGGTTTCTAATAAAGGAAGATTCCATCTTATCATCTCTTACTCTGTAGGACTTGCAGTCTTGAAAGACATCTATAAAATGTGAGATGAGTTACTGGCTTTTTTGAACTTGAGGTTACATTTCTTTATTATCTTAAGTGTGTCCGAACTCTTTTAATAGTACCTGTCACTAATAAAAAAACAAATATTTAGGCCAGAAGGATTCCAGAGCAGGAATTCTGTTAATATTTTGATTACCTCACATAAAGCTAGTTGGCAAGTCCTACTGGTACCATGTTTGGTGCTACCTTCCTTTCCATAGTGGCTTATTTGACTCAGCTGGTTTTTCAGCCTGAGTCTCTACATTTTACATGCTGCTGCCAGATTAATCTTTCTGAAGCAATTGCATTAATTATTCCTAGCTTGAAAAATTTAAAGTTTTCTCATTGTGTTGACTTCAAAATCCTTTGTGAAACCCATTGCAAATTCAAGAAATGATGGGCATTTTATCTGCAAAAATCTGAAAAATGAAATGTTTCATTTTCTTTTAAGGTAATTCGGAGGACTTAGGGAGAAATTTAAAGGGTGAATTGCCTGAACCACACTCCAAGCCAGACCGTCTTTTTAAGGTGCTAAGAGAGGTCAACAGAACCATCTCTGGTCACAGGGAACGTAGTATCTCGGAGGCCACAAAAGCAAGTCTTCTGCCAGGGCAATTTTCTGTCCCTTCCTTTCTTGCCTCCCTTGCCCCTCTCCCCTGACATTTGACCCCGTAGTTGACATGTTCATAGCATATTCCTTTATGATATCCTCTAGCTTACTTTTGACATGTATTCTTTGTTAGGAGACAGCAAAAGTGAAAGTACTTAGAAGTGTAGCTTTTTTTTTTTAACCCTATTAAGAGCTCTGAATCAGCTCTTTTCCATAGATATAACTGAAAATGTTTATTTTAATTTGCTGCATTGTATTTTATTTACTGATTTAGGGAATGAAAAAAGTTCTGGTGATTTATATGTTGATATTAAAAGTATAGAGTCTCAGGGCCTTTGCACTGTTCACTCTTCTTTCCTTGGCAATCAGCTTGGTTAGTTTCCTCACTTACTTGAGATGTGGGATCACCTCAGCACCACTTTCCCTGGCCACCCTGTCTCCCACACCTCATATCTTATTTTCTTGCTTCACTTTTTTTTTCTCTTAGCTTTTGTCAACATAGTTACTTATTTGTGTTACTTGTGGTCTACCTCCCCCACGGGAACATAAGCTCTATGGGGGTAGGGATTTTTAGCTGTTTTGTTCACTGCTGTATCTCTGGCATCCAGAACAGTGCTTGGTACAGAGCAGAAATGTAATAAATGTTTGTAGGGTAGGATGAACGGACAAAAAGGCAACACAACTGCAAACAAACCTCTAAACCATCTTTATTAAAAACTATCAATATAGTATAAAAATATCTTCAATTATATAGAATATAGAAGTATAACTCTACAAAATTAAATTATTTCCACACAGTTTAGTATACAGATTAAAGTTTTAGTAACATTCAATAATATATTTTAAAATATCCAAAGTATAAGTCATCGTTTTAGAAGTGTTTAGTGCAGAATACTTTTTCTTAGCTTTCCAAAATTTTGTACAGTAGAAGGTATGATTTAGCTGACTCCATGGTTTTCAACCAATGGATATTTAATAATAGTAATAATAAATGGTGGTGGTAGTAGTAGTAGTAGTAGCAGCTAACACTTTTATAGCACATAGCATATGCCAGGCACTATTTAGAGGGAAATCACACAGACAACACATGATTATTCACAATATTATTTTCAAGAATGTTCAAAGTGGACAAACCTAGTAAATTGATTTCATAGCCTTTCCCATTTGTATTAGAAATATAAAAAAGCAGGCACTGCAAATTTACTATCTTGCCAGCATGCATCACCATCAAGGGTCCCTTGGCACAAATAAGAAACATTCTCTTCTCTAACCTGACCAAAAGAAACAAAGAGTGATAAAGAGAAAGGGGTTAGAAGCTAAAATGTAATTTTGTGGGGCTAAAAAATATGTGATGGTGGTAAGACAGCACTTGACTTTTTTTTTTTTTTTTAAATGCTGGTTATATAGGCTTTTGCATTACAGTCTTTGGTAAAAAAGAACTTTTGCAGGATGCTAATAAACTCCAACTTAAGAATGCTTCTATATCTGCTAAAATATTCTTTGTCCCTCTTTATTTAATAAAATGGCAGATAGGCACTTCTTGTCTAATAATCAGACTGATCTGATTATGTGTGTTCAGATGTGAGTCTGAACATATATGGAAAAATGGGCAGCTAAGTTAACTTATAATGCTTATTTTGATATCCATTTAGAGATAAAAGCCAAGATAATGTTTAGTTTTATTTCTTAAAAATGTAATGTCTCTGCAACATGGTCATTACAGAGCATATCTACAATGTTGCAAATGACTTTGCCCTTATTACCATCAGTAGTCTGCTTTGTCTTTTTATTTCAGTTATTAAATGGTGGTCTCATGATTCTTTGACACCAGGAAAGCAGTTCAACAAACCAAAATTTCATTAAATGAAACAAAAAGTTCCTGATGGTAAAATCCCAAGTCTTAGTTCAGTCTGTTTGAAAATCTGAGGTGATCAATAGCTGCATTTATAAATAATTCCCAGTATTAAAAATAGCTCATGCTGTTTTGGAGGACATATCAAGAAATTTAAGACATTTACTAAATACTTTTAAATAATACCTCAGTACCTATATATGTACACAAGCAGTCCTAAGACAGTAGTAAAGAGTCTATCTACCATTTGACCAATATTATAATCTTAAGGGGGAGGATATTGCAAGCCATTTTCTACATTTCAAGAACCAAAGTTTCTTTCCCTGTTTTGAATGCCAAAATTAAGGCCCACAAGTCACTAATGGGACAAGTATAGTGGTTTGCATCTTAAATGACTGGGTGAAAATCTCTTAAACTCATGACAGAGGAATAATAGTGTTTCTTCTAAGACCAAATGTTTCAAATGGTGCATTCACTACATTTTGCAGTTAATTCAGAGTAAGCTGGAGGTCTCACGTTTGAGGTAGGGGAAAGGCAAGGGACTGGCTTTAGATGTGCCGACATAATTTGCCTTCCAAAGTTAAGTCCTGAAGGATGATGAACCCAGTATTTTAAAGTCTTGGGGGCATCTGAGACTTCAATAGAATCCATTGGGTAAATGTCAATTAAGAATTGTCATGTTCTTCCTTTCTTTCAATCCACCAAATTCTGACAGCCAATGAAAATTTTCATCTTAGTACTTTTCTTTCTCTACTCAAAGTCAAGTAAACTATTGTTCATTAAAATGTCCCCCTTTGGGAAAACCCAATACATAATGATCCATACTTGTAAGACAAAAATTTGTATTGAACAAAAAAAGTCGCAATAGAATTTCTTTATCAGCTTTTTCAGTGTTTTCAACATGATTAGGTTTTTAAAAAAGGTTTACATACAACTTTCCCAAAATTCATGAACTTGCATAAAATGTGGGTATATACCTGAATATATTTCAACAAAGAGAAAAACAATGAAAGTTTATGGACAAATAGTTTAAAAAAATATATCCTAGTCAAAATAGAATTGACCTGGAAGAGTAAAGAAAGTCAAATAAATAAAAAAAGAAGTTTAATTTTCACTCCTCTCTTCCCCCACTGTGAGGTATCTACTAAAACACCTAAACTAAAGAAAAGTATCTGATCTAAGAAGGAATCAGTACTTGGACGTTACAAATTTAGGTACCAAACAATAGGCAAGAGGGAAAAAATTGCACATTTTAAACGTAAGAGGGTCTTTAGACACCTCAAAGCAATCATTTCATTTGTACATGAAAACTCTGAGCTCACAGAGGTACAACAACTTGCTCATGGTCACAGCACTAATCAGTTACAGAACCTGGTCACCTCCTCCCAATTTCATGATTGTTTCGCCAGATATCAATATTAGTCTTAAGAAAAATATACAACGAATTGGGTATTTTTCCCAGATAAACATTCCTATATTAATTTTACATAAAACACATCACAGTATTTCAAACTAGTAAATAAATTAATGGTATATACCAAAATGGAAATAAGTTAACAATCCCTTCTTCATATTTTGATCAAGTATCTTCTTCAAAAGTCTCACAAAACGATTTAGTGCATCAAATCCAGCAGCATATCATCTCAGTCTTTAACAATCTTATGTTCAGTATTGAACAGAGGAAAGAAGTTAAACCTTATCTCTTTGTGAACGGATTTCAGCAGTTCTAATACTACTTTATGGTCTGTACAGTGCTGCTGTACAACAAGAAAACACAGCTACAAGGTTAATCCAAAGAACAATTTAAAAGCCATTTCAATGGCAATTTCTGTGACTGAGTCATGAAAACAGACGTAAAGTTCTTGAAGTCTGGGATGAAGAAAGAGCCTCCTGTAGAGGAAAAGAACACACTCATTTCAGAAATTCCAAAAACAAAAAACAAAGGAAAAAGACTCCAACTCTTCAATTTATTTTACTTAATTTTTTTGTTTCTGAAAGAATAAGTAGTAAATTCAAAACCACTTATCTAAATCTACAGTAGGGGGAAATGCAGCTAGATTTATTGTAAAATAAATAATATATGCCTTAGGTCAATTATGTTTATTTTTCCAGAGTGTAAAAAGCCTATTTTATCAATATGTATAATCATGTCCCTCAGTTTTAAAGTATTAAATATAGTCATTATTATTACAATACAGCCAATGGTGTACCATCATTCTAAGTACAATAGTTATTAGACATTGAATTGGGATTAACATTGAAACTTTGATTGTCTTAAAGAGTTAAAATTTTAGTCTATTTAATCAATACTAATGTATACAAATCAAGCCGTTTAAATCAGGTGTAGTTCTGCGTGACTGCCTTAAATTTCTCTATTCTACATAGATCAGCAACGTCATAATTCAACACCTATTGATTTTTTTCAATTCCAATTGTGAATGTAGTTAAGGCTCCACTGTACACCTGCATGTGTGCCTAACTGGTCTTCTTATCTCTGTTCTCTCCTGTGTCCACACTGTTTTCATATGCTGTTCCCAGCTTGATCTTCCAATAGCACAGCTCTGATCACACTACACTGAGTTTTGATCATGCTGATGCTCCCAAGCTTGGTTGGTTACACATCAGAATCTCAAGTGAGCTTACTAAACATACAGAGTCCCACTCCCATAGATTATGGTTCAGTAGGTCTGGGGTGGGGTACAGGCATCTCTGATTTTAATAAGTGACTCAGGTGATTATAAATCCCGTGGACCAGCACATGGGAATTACTGCTTTGGATAAACTTTGTAAAGCGTTTGTCATACAGCTTAGTACTATATGATAGGTGTCCAGTAACATTAGTCCCACCTTACTCTGTGCTCATTCCTCCACCAATTCTCTACCGCAACTCAAAGAACTGTCAGTGGCTCAATATTTCCCTCAAAATTCAATTCCTTAGTCAGGAATTGAAAGCTCTCTGCAGTGGTCCTAACTTAGCTTTCCAGCTTGATCTTTCACTTCATCTTTGCATATGCTATTCCCCTACCATTCTAGCAAACCAGTCTACTCACTGCCATGCCTTATGATTTCCCTTGTTTGGATCTTTATTCATCCCATCCTTTTCCTAGGATGCTCTATCCAAATCCAATTCATTTTCTAAAGCAGATCAATGGAACCTCTAAGCCTTTCTTTATAATTTCAGCTTAGATTTGCCCCCCTTCCTCGGAATTCCCAGAGTGTTTGGTTGTATTACCTAATTTATTATATATAGCCAGTATCTTTCTCTCTATCTCCATAGAATATGCATCCATATATACATAGGTATTTAAGCATGTTTCATATTTCTTCTGCTAGATGTAAGACCATCAGATGCAATGACTGTGTTTAGCTTTGCGTTTGCCAGTCCACCTACCCACCACCACATTTTGCCAAGCACAGCTCCATTTACTAAATCCTTACATATTTATCAAGTGACTGTGTGCCAGGTGTTGTTGCAGGTGCCAGTGGTGGACAAGACAGATCAATTCCTGACCTCATAAAGCTGACATTCTAGTGAGGGGGAGAAAGATCATAAACAAATAAGAAAATTAAGAATAAAGCGGTGATAGAGAATAACCAAGTAGCCACTTTAATGTGGGCAAGAGATCATGGCTTGTCTCTTTAACAGGGAATGGCATGCTAGCACTGGTCTGAATATCCAGGAGCCAGATATGCAAAGGTGAAGAAGTAGACCATCCCCCATCCAATGTAACTGTGCACAGTGGACGGAGGAAGAGAGTGACAGGAGGTGGAAACAGACAGGTGGGCAGGGGCCAGGGAGGGCAGGGTCTTGTAGTTAGTTGGGGGTAGGAGAAGGAGAGGGGAAGAGAAGAGGGAAAGAAAGGAGGAGAGAGGGAAGAAAGGAAGTAGGGACAGGGGCTTCTCTGGTGGCGCAGTGGTTGGGAGTCCGCCTGCTGATGCAGGGGACACGGGTTCATGCCCTGGTCCAGGAAGATCCCACATGCCGTGGAGCGGCTGGGCCCATGAGCCATGGCCGCTGAGCCCATGAGTCCAGAGCCTGTGCTCCGCAACGGGAGAGGCCACAACAGTGAGAGGCCCGCGTACCGCAAAAAAAAAAAAAAAAAAAAAAAAGGGACAGAGAGAAGGAAATAGCAGTGAAAGTGTGGACTCATTACCTTTTAGTGTATGACTAATACAATTTTGTAAGATAACTGAATAAGTTGTCTTCTTTTTTTTGGTAACAGAAAAAGAGTTGGGAGTAATTTAAAGGAGATACTTAGGAAATAAAGTAAAATTCTAAAATACATTAAAATATTATAGTTAGATTAATAATTCCATGCCTATATCTGAACATGTTTATCTCCATTACCACTTTTCTGTCACCTATTAATATTTTTTTCCACTTACCCTACTACCCAGTAAGCCATAACTGGTGGTGTTTTTCTCTGATCAGTCCAGTTTTCAGGTGAGCATTCAAACAATACACCATGTTCTTTCACAGGGTTAAGAGAAGACACTGAATTTGTAGAACCTGAATGATCTCCACCATTTAGTGCTTTCTTCTTCTGTAAATTAATAGGTATTATTAATATTAACTGGTATTAATAATGTTACTTTAAAACGTTTTATATATAGATTTGAATTGGTTGATCGTAATACTTTAAGTGCCTGCAATGACATTCTTCTCTTTACCTGCAGGAAAATTTCTATTCTTCCTCATACTTACTTTATTATTATTTTTTATACATTTATTTATTTATTTTTGGCTGCGCTGGGTCTTCGTTGCTGCACGCGGCGAGCGGGGGCTACTCTTTGTTGCGGTGCGCGGGTTTCTCATTGCTGTGGCTTCTCTTGTTGCAGAGCACGGGCTCCAGGCGCACGGGCTTCAGTAGTTGTGGTGCACAGGCTCAGTAGTTATGGCTCGCAGGCTCCAGAGCACAGGCTCAGTAGTTGTGGCGCACGGGCTTAGCTGCTCCGCGGCATATGGGATCTTCTGGGACCAGGGCTCGAACCTGTGTTCCCTGCACTGGCAGGCCGATTCTTAACCACTGTGCCACCAGGGAAGTCCCCTCATACTTACCTGAAACACCATCTCCTAAAAGAGACTTCACGGATAAAGTCTCTCTTGACTCTCCAAGGGAACATTTTGTTCATAGCCCTACCTTATTAGTAGTTACACTATATTATATCAGCAGTTTAGAGGTTTGTTTTTCCCAGTACATTAAAATCTCTTTTCCAGGGCAGACAAAATATGCTATTCATCTTTGTATTCTTTGAAAGCAGCTGTGCTTGGTACACAGTAGGTGCTTAATGAACAGATTACTAATGAGTTACTAAATGAATAGATGATTTTGTAATATACTTAAAACACATATACTTAAAGCAGTATTGTCTCTTCCTCTAAAGCATACTCTAAATTTCCCACTGATCAAATCATTAGCAAACCAGTGACTCATTTGGAATATAAAGACTTTTTGTAAAGCTCAGGCCAAAACAGTGGAGTGATCCTTGATTCTGCTCTTTCTCTCAAAATACTTATTTAAGACATCAGCAAATCCTTTTGGCTCATCCTCCAAAATATATTCAAGATCCAGAGGCCACTGACTTCTTGCTTTGAGAGTTTCCACAGCTCCTAACTGGTCCCTGCCTCCACCCTCTCTACCCTACAAGCTCGTTCACAGTAGCATGAGTGATCCTTTCAAAACTAAGGATCATGTCCCTGCTCTGCTCAGAACTGCCCAAGAACCTCCCATCTTCTTCCAAACAAAGCCCAGACTCCCTAACCTATTGGGCCATGCATGACCTGGCCCTGCTACCTTTGCCATCTCATCTCCTACCAGTCTTCTCCCTACTCAGCCCATTACAGGGCTCTCCCAGCCACCCTACCTCTGTGGCTTTGTACTTGCTGTTCCTTCAGCCTGGAAGCTGTGCCTCCACATCTGCCACATGGCTTGGTCCCTCACTTTATTCAGGTCTCTGTTCAAATATTACTTGACATGATCAGAGGCATCTTTCAAAATAGTTACCCCCACCTCTCAACCTTACTCTGTTTTATTACTCCTCTTGAAACTTACCCTACCTGATATATTACACTGCTTGCTAATTCATTAGCCTCCCCTGTTAGAATACAGGCTTCATGAGGAAAGAGACTGTTTTGTTCACTGCTGTATCCCCAGCATCTTGAGTAGTATCTGGTGTGTAGTAGGTCCCTCAATATTTAAATAATATGGGGAAGCCTAATTTATATTACCAAATATTACTAAATAAGTTAATGAAATAAACCTTATAGAATCTATCAATATGTTAAACAGGAAAGGAGGAGCCTAAGAATGCAAAGCACATAGAGATATATAGTCAAACATAACATTTTGTTGAATACCAATTTCTGATAGCTCGAAGAAGAAATCCTGTAAGACAAACAATTTTACTGCTGAATGAGTCCTAAGAGATGATATAATTCAGCTCACTCACTTTATAGCTGAGAAAATAGGAAGAGTTAATAAGGCTCAGTCCAGGATTCCTTACTCCCAGCCCAATGTTCTTCTACCTTTAAGCCTAAATTCTTCACAAATTTAGCATCCTTAGTACACGTATTGCTATGTGCATTACAATCATTCTTCAGGCAGGTGGTTTTTTTTTTTTTTTTTGGCAGTATGATGTTTGACCAGTCACAAATAAACTTCTGCATGTTTATCCTTTTCAAGAAATCAACACTTATCTTTCCCTGCTATTAAAACTATCTAATTGATATTTTAATTGTATACAACATTACTACTTCTCCAGAGGTACAATATTAAATGAAACTTCATCCTGGATTGAAAAGCAAGCAAGCAACCAACCAAGTGGCTGAAACATAACAGTATTGCACCTACTGCTATACTTTATTCCATTTTGTTCCAAAATACCTTATCCTGCTGGTTGAATACTTAAAGAATTATCAGTTACCAAGTGGTAGAGATAACTGTCCGAGAAATGGTTGGGTCAAATATGGGAGGCAAGTTTACATTACCAACTATGTTCTACTTTGCTACAGAAAACACACAGGTCCACCGTTTCCTGAAACAGTAATCTGGGACATCAAACTCAGAATTATGAAACAAAGCTTTAAAGTTAAGTACAGTGAATATAATCCTTTGGCATTCAAGGCAGATGGAATGACTGTTAAAAAAATAAATGAAAATAGTCATTGCTGGACATACTGATTAAAGAGTTTTAGAGAGAATATTTAGAGGTCTGGAAATAAACTGGCAGAAAATTATATTTATAGCAGTGCCCTACCTCTTCAACCAGTGTCTGTTGGAAAACTGCACGAATGGAGAGACAACACTGATGGAAATTTTTTATCAGCTGAGGATGGATAGAGCCACTTAGCTGTGCCACCTCTTCGTGCGTAGGAGTAATAAAGATCCCTTGCACTGTTTCTAAAGCGACATAGTGGAAAAGTGTGTTCTCAGGACCAGATGTCAATCTTGAAAAGAAAAAAAAAAGATATTAGAAGTAAACTTAAAAATGTTGCTTCATTTTGAATGCTGTAGACATCTAATAAGCTTTTAACTACAATAGAATATTAGGAGTGTAATTAGGGAAGGGAAACTAGGCCAAACATTGAATTCCTTCTTCCTCCTTATCTGAAATACAGGCTAGGGTTATTGTCAATTCCCTTAATGGAGGCAAACACTACATGTTATGCAAGGATAAATAAACACCAATTCGTTTGCAGGTAACTTAATCATCCCTTTGCTAAACAACCCAAACTGGCTAAACTCCTCTTTTTCCATGGTTGGTAATGAATAACTCAGCCCATGTCTGGGCCAGATATCTACAAGCCATAAACAAGGTATGTCTAGCGTGGACCACAAATAAAAATACCTTCCTAAGCTTTTCAGTTAGTAGCATTAAAGTCTCTTCCCACGATAGTCAAACTGATGACCCTGAAGAAAAATAAAATTATTATTACCAACTGCAAAGCTGAGTTAATATTCTAGAATACCATGGCAATTGCTAGAAGTATTCTACTACTTATCATTACAGTCTTCCTTCTCTTCTATGTTCTCTTACTATTTTCACTTCTCCATTCTTCTTCTCCATCCTTTCTTCCCCTACTGAGATCTCAGACAGGCCAGCAGAACCTATAAATACTGCTTATTTCTACCAGCAGTAAGAAGAGCTAAAGAGCAACAATAACGGCAACAGTGAAATAATGGCAATAGTTATCATATACTGAATGTCTTCTATGTTCCAGGGTAGATGTTTTAAAAATACCTTAGACTTAATTCTCATAATGACCCTGTAAGATATTAAACATTACTATCCTCATTGCAACCGTGAGGAAATCAATGTTCAGAGGACTTGGATTAACTTGTTTGAGGTCACATAGCTAAGTGTCAGAGCTTAACTGACTCTGTTCCACTATACCTTGCTTTTTCCTGATTGGCAATCTTTAAATATATGGACAGCAATTCCCCAGCTGCATCTCACTCAGGCTGCTCTATTCTCATTCTAATGTCTATTAAAAAAATTCATTTAGTTGATTTTTCTTCCAGCCACAGCACAGAGGCAAAGCAAAGGCATATTTCAGCTCTTAGCCTAAATACTGCCTCAATCATCCATGATAACCAAATTCCTGTTAAACTGTTACTTAGGCAGCAAGATCAGAATAACTTTTGATCACTAACTAATGCTCTTGGTTCTCTTTAGAGACCAGGGATAGGCAGGGAAGGAGGTCATCTACAAATTTTTCTCATACTTTTCCATAGGGTGTTTGGCTCATTAATACTGGTGGCGGATATTTTTTCAATCAAGTAAAAAATAATCAAAATGAAAAAAATTATAATTATTCAAAAAGGAAAATAATTTAAAACATACATTTTAATCCTGAGGTCACCAAATTCAAGAAAAGGTATAGAACAGAAATGATTCTTAATAAGAATCATTAATTCTTAATAGGAATCATTAATTAATAAGATTCCTATTTAGGGAAGTTTAGAATTAACATTTGTGTTAACTTCTTTAATTTTCTCTGAAAACAACCCCATGACAAAATGAGTAGGTCTAGTGCTTGAAAACCATAAATCAACTCAGTGTATATTAACTCACTCAGTGTATAAACCAAAAGTTTAAAAATCATCAAACAAGCAATTACTCACTGGGAAGACAAATATTTGTTCAAAAAAATGTAGATTAAATCAGATTAGTTCTTCAGAAAGGTCACTCCTACAGCAGAGAATGGATTCAGGGTAGGCTGGGAGTTGGGAGCCCATTGCAATAAACCAGGTGAGAGAATAGGAGCTTGATCTAGGGTAGGATCATTAGGGGTTGAATCCATGCAGAATGGATAGGATTTGGTTACTGAATGAAATGTTTTCTGTACATTATTGTTTTTAGTATGTTATATATTTTTATTTTACAAAAACAAGTCCAAATTAGGATAATATATTACACACTGGTTTATATCACACTTTTAAAATTAACTACATAGTTTGAAGATCTTTCCATGTTAATAGAATAAATATGCATCTGTAGCATCCTTTTAAATAGGAGAGCCTATGATTTACATCACATATTACTTTATGCTTAATTTAACATAATTACACATTTATGTTAAGTTATAATATAAACTTAAGTTATAAAGTTGGAAAAAGAGTTTCTTTTTACTAGAGATAAAGCCCAAATAACACACATATATATTTAAAAAATAAGATATGGAGGTAATAAAAATTCAGAGCAGTAGTTTTTGTTAAATGGAAGACTAGGGTTTGTGGAAGGTATTTCAGGCTTCCAACAAAGGTTTGATTTAGATTTCCTTGATTAAAAAACATTTTTAACTATTAAAAAATTAAACATCATATTGGAAGGCATTAAATTCCAAATTTTAACACATTATATCAATATTTCCAGTGTATTATTTTATGTAGACAAATTACCTCGATTTTGCCCTGACTTCAGGAAAAAGGCTTTTCCTGACAACTCTGTGAGATATGTATTTGAACTTATTATAAAATGTTTCAACGATCAAGAAGGCAGTAGCTCTGAACTTCTTTTTTTTAATGGGAATTCTATTTGTATATGTCTACTTGTTCAAATAAAAGTGTGCAATTGAGGGAATGCCCTGGTGGTCCAGTGGTTAGGACTCTGCACTTCACTGTACAGAGTCCTAACCACTGGGTGCGGGTTCGATCCCTGGTTAAGGAACTAAGATCCCACAAGCTGAGGGTGGGGGTTCGATCCCTGGTTAAGGAACTAAGATCCCACAAGCTGCGTGGTACGGCCAAAAAAAAAAAAGTGTGCAATTGACTTTTCTACACAAGTTGATACCATGCATGACATCGTAATTAAATAGCAGATGAAGCTCAGGAAGACCAGCTTGTCACCACATAACAGTGCTCTTGTTCTTGCCCAACAAGAAGTAAATATGTAACATTTCATATTTTAATAGTTAAGCTGTTAAACATGCTCCTCTCACTTAGTTCCTTTTACACCAGAATTCCCTACTTACTGTAAATTTGAGGTTTTACCTATTTTCTAAAGAGGGTGTCACAGGCTCAGTTCTCTGGCCCCAGACTCTGATCAGGAGATATGCAGGGAGGAAGTTTATCAGGGAGGATGCTTGGAAACAACACCTGTGGGGGTAAGACTGAAGGACTGAGCAATGGGAGAAGTTGAACCATGCCGCAGTTGAGACAGACGTCTCAACAGATACCACTGGGAACGCTGAAGCTTGGATGGCCTTTTAGAGTTGTCCTGAATTTAAGTAGGGGCCAAGCCTTTGTACTTACTTACTATTAGTCATTAGATGTAGGCTACTCCTAGAGAGAGGTTGTAACCTTGGCAGAGTCAGTAAACTTCCAAATAGGACAAGGCCAGGGGAGGGACTCAGCCATGCATGAGCCATTAGCGGCCATGACTCTCAAGCACTGGGAATGAGTATCCGGGGCTAAGGACTATCTGCAAAAACACAGCATCCACCAGAGTCTAAAAATAGTAAACTCTAATGTAAAAACTAGACACACAAAAGGGAGGTTACCTGTGGAAGAGACATAAGTGGGAACTTTCATATTTTGAAGTATTACTTTGTATGCTTTTTATTTCTTATGAGTATGTTTCCTATATGTATAATGAAAGATATTAAAGAAAGAGCATAGCTATTACCTTCCATATGTAAGAGATATCATAATTACATTTGTTGAATAAAATCTCTATATATTATGGAATAGCACTTTTTCATTGCAACATTTCCTCGAAGACATAGAGTTAAGTGAAAAAGAATAAAACAAGGAAGTTTCTTACTTCATTGTGTTATATATATCCAATTCTTTTTCTGAAAGGTCCTTTTTCAGGTTCCCCGAATGAAATGGATTTGGAAGAGTAGACTTCTTTTTAGTGACCTAAAAAGTATTATTAAGTAGATCTGTTTATATCTAAGAATGGAATCAAACAGGAGAAATGACGTAAAACTAAAAATCCTTCTAAGAGAACTACTTACTATTTTGCAATGTTTCTTTTAAATATTTTTGATGCCAACTTGTACTTCTTGGGTTATCCTATGTTAACAGTGACCCGAGAGCCATGTCATGGGAAGACATGACAGTTCTCCCTGTAAACCTTCTACTGGAGCCATGATGGAGCTATCACCAAATTTTGTTACAATTTATATGTATGCACACTTGTCCCCCTCTCTAGACTCTGCACTCCTCAAAGGCAAGAGCTGCGTCTTACTCATCTTTTTATCTCCTTTGTGTAGCATAGCCCTTGGCACATAGTAGATGCTCCATCAATATTTGTTAAATGGCTGAATCTTAAGAGATTAATTCAGTTTCTTTTAGGAGTTGTTCAGGGCTCTTTAAGTCTATCCAAATCCTATCTTATCCTCCTCCTGTATTTCCTACCAATTTCACAGACTTGGATAATGAGTACCACCAATGTGAGTACTTCCTAAATATACCCACTTAGGGCTCCAAGAGTGCTCTATTGTTTGGAATTAGGAGATCGAATCTATCTACCTATCTATCTATCTAATTTTTTAAGGTTTCTGATTCTTTTGTTTCTACTGAACACTTTCTAGCTATTTAATTAGATCAGCCACCAAATGCCCCACAAGTAGGATGTTTTCTGTTACCACTGTGAATAGAAAAGAAAGAGTTGAACATGGAAAGCGGGATTAAAGAGTTTCCCTACTTGTAATTACTGTCAAGTAGATGTCCTAGCTGTCAAGGGGCTAATGTTTTATTACTTGACATTTTCTTCTTTCTTTGGTCCTAAATCGTTGGTTTGCCAACAGTGACTAAAACCACTAGTACAAATGAAGAAGTATCTGCCATTAAAAATTCTCTTGCAATTATAAGTAAGGACTGGAGAGACAGCTTAGCTCCCAGAACGTACACACTTGAATGAACACACACCTTAAGCAAGGCCCCACTTTCTTCTGAACCATCAGAACCCTGAGATGCTGTAGTGTGGGGACTCAGGCCAACACCTTCTCCACCTTCACAACCACTGTCAGATCCTCCACTTCTGGATGGACTGGGCTTACGTGTCTTTAGGGAATAGTCACCAAAAAGAGCTCTTCTGCATGTTGGAGAGGTTGCTACTTTGGAAGTACCTTGTAGCCTACTGAGGATAGGTGAGGTTGTTAAATTATCTAATTTTTCATGTGATCCAGCAAGAAACCAGTCAGCACAAGACAAACAGGGGGTTGCAGAAGAGGCTAGCCGTTCATTTATGCGGGAATCTACCCCTTCCAGCTGGTGAAGAGTTGTTTTGACCTGATCCACATATATACAGTCCGGTCCAGGATTCCCAACAGCTTTGGATGCACAGCCTCCAGCTTCTAATAGTACACACAACATATAATGTCTCTATAAGAAAACAAATTAATATAGGTTTAGCTACATGAAAATATTTGTATGTAACATGCACGTATATATTTATGAATACTAAACAGATATGGGCATGTGGCATAATCGTGTGATGATTATTGAAAAATCCTCCCTCCCCTTCTTAGTTATCCTCAATGCTTCTTGATCACCTGTGAAAACAAATCTCACATTGCCTTATCCTGATATACCATCAACTGCCACTTTTGGCACATGGAATTCCCTAAGGTAGCTTTCAAAGAGGCTCAATAATTGGTAGTCCTTTCATTTACAATCACATATTTATTCTGTTTCTGGTTCTATATTCTTTTCATGTCTCTCTCTATTTCCCAAAACAAACTAGAAGATAAAACCTCTGTTTTTATAGAAATGGGAACAAAAGATCTTAAGAACCTGCTAAAATCTTATCTTGAGTTTCATTAATATTTCTCTATGAGTATTAAATGGATACAAAAGAGAAGAAATAAGGGCACATAACATTTTGTTTAAATACTACTATTTGACATGCTTATAATTTTAAACTATCATTTTTGTTTGTGTATTTATTTAGTCTGTAAATGGCAAAAAAAAAAAAAAAAAAAAAAACCCCGAAGAAAAACTAAGGTAAACTTACCAAGCCAACAATTAGCAAAAAATACCTCCCTTCAGGTTCCTGAAAGACTTCGGTGTTTGAGTCTGCAGAAGGTTGGAGGTGATGTCGAGGAAATACTTCTCTCCATATTACCAACTGACCAATTCTTTGTTTTGCTGCTAAAGGCAGTAGGCAATAGTGGCGACAGTATACAGCAATATCAATAAGATCATCCTTAGGCAAATGACTGCATATCAAATAACCCTTGAATTTAACCACAGAGAATAAAAGTCAACTAGTGACGTAAAGCAATAATCCTATAATACAGTTCTAAGAGTTTTATAGGTATTTCTTCAGTTGGCTTAAAATATTCCAGTTTCAAATGGAATAAATGAAGACATAGTAAAAATAGATGTTTTTTTCAACTAGACATCAAGTATTTGGGATAACTTAAGTCTATAATAGGTACACTTTAGCATAAAGCAAGATCACCTCTAAGTAGCACTAGCCTGAGAATTTGGCAAAATTACCAAAGCACTGAATTCTGAAGATGAAAAGTGGAGAAGCAGGAGTCAAGGTGGGGAGAGACTTACTTTTCACTGCTTACAGTTCTGTATTGTTTGATTCTTCTTTAGATATGTTTTATATTGTGCTTAAAAATCTTTTTTAAAAATTAAAATACTTAAATTCATTTGATGTTTAACTTGCTTTACATGCAAGTCAACTACTTAATGTTAGAAAATTTACCAGAAAGATGCATAGTTACTTTCTGAAGATAAGGGAAAAAAACACATGATTGTAAAAGGAAATCAACAAAGCAGTATTGCTCTTCTCTCATATACACTTGGTTCTTTGAGTACTGTTTCTCTCTTACACGTTTGTAAATGCTTTAAAATATAATGAAACCAGAAATATTTATTGTATTTGTAAATATGTAGGTACAAGTCTTGTTTTAAGATCTAATTTTATGGTACCTACATTCACAGAAAAAGAGATAACTGTATTTTTCATGTTTGTAACAATTTGAGAAAATTTACTTTCGGTCTGTTCATATAGCAGTATGACATATATAAAAATTTCAAGCTTCAACTTACCTTGTAAAATAGAGAAGAGCCCAAAATTGTATATAGCCGTCTCATGTCATAGTAATCCTCAGACTGGGGGAAAAACCACAGTGGATTTATATATATATAAAATTTTATATATATGTAAATATATGTATTTATATATTTTTTATGATTTTTAAAAATCCTAGTTAAGCTACAACAGTTAAAATGGAAATTACATTCTTAAGTAACTTATCTCTTCTTCTTTTGGTATTTATTTATTTATTATGGAAGTATAGTTGATTTACAGTGTTTCAGTTGTACAGCAAGGTGATTCAGTTACACAAACACAAACACACACACACACACACACACAAACACACACCTTCTTTTTCAGATTCTTTTCCTTTATAGGTTATTACAAGATATTGAATATAGTTCCCTGAACAGCAGGTCCTGTAGTAACTGAAGTTTTCATAGTGCCTTCTTTAGAAATCAATATACTAGGCTATTGGGGTGAGACATATGGTGCCTATATATTTATTTTTGACTGAGAACAATCTTATTTTTGATTCTTGTAAGATAATGTTGATTAGAGACATCTAAGAGTAGAACATAAGATTTGTTACCCCAAGAGGGATTGAAAGAAATCTACCAAGACAAAATGCTTCTACTGGACATCACCTAAAATATCCAATACTACCATATACTATTTTTGAAAGTACAAATTGGTACAACCTATTTGGGAGCAACTGAGCAGTACGTAAAGAAAAAAAATTAAATACACATACTCTTTGAGTAATTCCTCTTTTAGAAATCTACAGAAATACTTGAATAAGAGATTCAAGATGTTTGTATAAAAAGTTAAGAGTAGAATTTTTAATATGCAAAAACTGGAGAGAAAGTTCAACAATGGAAAATGGTTAAGGAAATAAGGTTATGTTCACATCACAGAATATCATACATCTGTTTAAAAAAATAAGGTTGATCTATATGAGCAAGCACAAAAGGTTTTAGAATACATTGTTCAGCAAAGAATGCAAGCTGTGGAACAAAGTATTCATTATGATTTAAGTCTTGTTAAAAACAGCACCCTCAATCACATACATGTATGTATATACATATGTGTTGGTTTGTATGGGGGTATGTATGTGTATAGAGAAGGGTCTGGAAGAATATATTCCAGACTGTAAGAACAGTTGTAACTGGGGATGGAACTGGGGGAGAGGGATGAGGAGGGAGGACATTTGTTTTTAATAGTCATGCTTGCATTTATTTTTAACCAATATGCATGCATTACTTTTGTAAGTTGAAAAAAAACCCCAAAACACAACGAAACCTAAGGAAAACTGAAAACTGGAAAAAAATCTAAATATCCCTCAGTTGGGGAATGGATAAACACTGTGATATCATCATACAATGGAATACTATCAGCAATAAAAAGCACTGAACTACTGACATAGACAACATGAATGAATCTCAAATGCATTATGCTAAGTGAAAGAAATCAGGCCCACCGTTTTTCATTTGTTTTGACTGCCTTTTTGTCCTCATATTTAAGAACAAGGTATTTAGTTCACTGGAAGCTTTTTGAGGGTCTGGAAGCTCTGACTGGCTTCACCATAGGTAAGCTTTTAAAAGCTTTTATTTTATGCATGCAGTCCAAGAGGATTTCAGGTGAGATACATTCCCTTAAGCAATCAACTGGATGTTCTTGGGTCATGGTAGTAAATGTGATTGGGGAAACAGCTGTGAATACCATTCTTTCTGTGCCCCAGAAATGTCACCCTTCTCTGGAATGCGATTAACTGGGTGTTCAGTAATATTAAAAAAGCATGAAATAGAAATTAATTAATTAAAAATTGTTTTATTTTAATTAAAATTTTGATCATGGTAAAATACACATAATATAAAATTTACCATCTTTTTTTTTTTTTTTTTTTTTTTGCGGTACGCGGCCCTCTCACTGTTGTGGCCTCTCCCGTTGCAGAGCACAGGCTCCTGACGCGCAGGCTCAGCGGCCATGGCTCACGGGCCCAGCCGCTCCGCAGCACGTGGGATCTTCCTGGACCGGGGCACGAACCCGTGTCCCCTGCATCGGCAGGCGTACTCTCAACCACCGCACCACCAGGGAAGCCCATCTTAATCATTTTTAAGTGTACAGCTCAGTAGTGTTATGTACATTCACACTGTTGGGCAGCCAAATCTCCAGAACTCTTCCTCTTGCAAAACTGAAAAACCGTATCCATTAAACAACTCTCCATCCACCCCCTCCCACCCCCCCAACCCGCCCCGCCTCCCCGCCCCGCCGCCTTCCTGCAGCCCTTGGCATCCACTCTTTTACTTTCTGTCTTTATGAGTTTGACTACTTTAGGCATCTCCTGTGGGTGGAATTGTGCACTACTTTGTCTTTTTTTTTTTTAAGATTTATTTATTATTTATTTTTGGCTGTGTCGGGTCTTCCTTGTGGCACACGGAATCTTTCTTGAGGTATGCGGGATCTTTCATTGCAGCGCGCGGGCTCTTCATTGTGGTGTGCAGGCTTCTCTCTAGCTGTGGTGCACAGGCTCCAGGACACGTGGGCTCTATAGTTTGAGGCACACAGGCTCTCTAGTTGAGGCGCGTGAGCTCAGTAGTTGTGGCATGTGGGCTGTTGCCCCGTGGCATGTGGGATCTTAGTTCCCTGCCCAGGGATCGAAACTGTGTCTCCTGAATTGCAAGGCAGATTCTTTACCACTGGACCACCAAGGAAGTCCCTACTTTGTCTTTTCATGATGGGCTTGGTTCACCTAGTGTGGTATCTGTCCTCTGGGTTCATCCACGTTGAGGCCTATGTCAGAATTTACTTCCTTTTTGGGGCTGAGTCATGTTCCATTGTATGTATTTTCCATGAATTTGTCTATTTGTTCATTCATCTGTTGGTGGACACGGGTTGCTTTCTCCTTTTGGCTGTTGCGAATGATGCTGCTGTGAATGTGGGTGTGCAAATATCTCTTCAAGATTGTGTTTTTAATTCTTTTGAGTATACGAAATTGCTGGGTCATGTGGCAGTTCTGGTTTTGATTTTTTGGGGGGCCACCATGCTGTTTTCTATAGCATTTGCACTGTTTTGCGTTCCCACCAACAGTGCATGGGGGTTCCAATTTTTCTACATCCTCGCCAATACTTTGTGTTTCTGGGGTGTTTGTTTGCTTGTTTTTAATGGTAGCCATCCCAATGGGTGTGGGCAAGCTGTTTTACGTGTATAGTTTTGGACCCTGCTTTTTCCTTAGAAAATGATCTTGAACATTTTTTCATGTCAATAGACAGTTTTCTAAACATGATTTTAATGGATGTATTATTTAACAGATTCCATAATGTGGTATTTTAATTTGTTTCCAGTAATTTTTCAGGGTATAAATAGTGTTGTGCAGATAATTCCTATGAAGAAAATTTGTGTATATCCCTGATATCTTCCTTAGATAAGGTCCTGGAGGTTGAATTCCGAGATCAGAGGATATATATATATTTTATTTTATTTATTTATTTATTTTTTTACTGGTACGTGGGCCTCTCACTGTTGTGGCCTCTCCTGTTGCAGAGCACAGGCTCCGGATGCGCAGGCTCAGCGGCCATGGCTCATGGGCCCAGCCGCTCCGCGGCATGTGGGATCTTCCCGGACCGGGGCATGAACCCGCGTCCCCTGCATCGGCGGGCGGACTCTCAACCACTGCGCCACCAGGGAAGCCCGAGGATATATATTTTTAACGTATTTTGCCAGATTGCTTTCCTGAAAGGTTGCATCAGTTTATATGCCTACTAGCAGTGTGAAAGCATCATCTATACTGAACATTATCAGACAAAATTACTTCAGTGTATGATCATAAATACAAGGTTACCAACTGTTATCAACTGATAACAATGGTTAACTCTAAGAATCGGGCTGGTTTTGATGTATGAGGGGTCAAGCAAAATGCTAGATTTATTTTTGTTGTTTGTACTTTTCCCTAAAAATGTACTCATGTAATATTTGTATAAAAATACATATTTTAACTTCCTACTTAAAAAAAAGTCAGACCCAAAATATTATCTACCATATGATTCAACTTATATGACATTCCAGAAAAGGTAAAACCATGTGGACAGAAAACAGATCAGTGGTTGCCAGAGGCTGGGGCTAGGGAGAGGGACTGACTATAAAAGGGCACAGAAGAATGTACTGAATATAAATTATACCTTAATAATAATTTAAAACAACTAAAGAAAAGAACACAGAATTAAAATATAAGATTAAATCTTAAATCTAATTTCACAAAAAGTTTAGAATAATCCTCCTTTTTCTTTAAATTAGGGTAAAACTCACTGTGAATTATTCTGCAAATTCTGACAAATGTGTACAGCTGTGTGCCACCAAGATCAAGATATAGAACAGTTCCATCAATACCCCCTGCCAATTTTCTTGCTGAATATTATTCCATTGCATGAATATACTACAATTTGTTTTGTCTATTCACCTGTTGATGGACACCTGAGTTATTTCAATAGTCTCTGGCTATTAAAAATGAAGCTCTTATGAACATTTGTTTACAGGTCTTTGTACTGACATAGCTTTCATTTCTCTTGGGTAATTAGATAGGAATAGAAAGGCAGAATTATATGGTAGGTGTATGTTTAGGTTATTAAGAAACTGCCAAACTGTTTTCCAAAGTAAATGTATCATTTCACATTCTCAATTTATCAACTTTTTTCTTTTATGTACTGTGTCTTGACGTTGTATGCAAGGAATCCCAATAGATCGTTTTCTAGCCATAGTTAGTTCCACTGCTCATTAAAACGATGTTCCATAAAGGCAGGAATTAGAGTTTTAATTAAATCTATTGGATATAGGTTCCTAAAAACCCAGATATTTGCATATTTTAGATCTAAACTGCTCCTAATGATTAGTATTTAGCTAATTTTTTTTCCATTAGTGAAAAAATTTATGACCTATGAAGAGTTCACCTTGCTTAAATTTCCACTATTTTTACAAACAAAATACCCTTCCATTTGCTCAGGATCTTAGCTAAGACTAAGCCACCCCTTAAGCTAATATTCTCTCTCTACATTTACCAGCAATCTGCTGAAGAATGATCCAGCCTCACGGCTTCTACTTCCTAACTTCCCGTTTACTTTTTAAAGACTTTTATTACTGAAAATTTTAGCATATACAAAAAAAGAATAGTATAATTAGTTCCTATGTGCCCATCATCACCCAGCTTAAACAGTGACCAGTACATAGCTAATCTTGTTTCATCTCTATCTCTCTCTCCTTCTTCCCTCTCCCTGGTGAATTATTTCAAAATCAATCCCAGATGTTATATCATTTCATCTGTGAATACTTTAGAATGCATCTCTAAAACAGAAGGACTTGAAAAAAATACATAACCATAATATCATTACCACATCTAGAGAATTATTCCCACCTAATATCCAGTTAACACTGTTTTCATTTCCTTGATTGTCTCACAGATGTTTTAAAAATTTTTGCTTGCTTGAATCAGGATCCAAGTAAGGTCCATATACTGAAATCGGTTGATATGTTTCTTGAGTCTCTTATGACTGATAGGTCTCTCTCAGCTTCTCCTAACCCCACACCCACCCCCCCACCTTCTTCAACAAAGTTATTTGTTGAAGAAACCGTCCTGTTGTGTCTAGTCTGAATTTTGCTAACTGCAATCCCCCTCCCCCAAATGGGGTCATTTAACATGTCCCTCTTCCCCTGTATTTCCTGTAAACTGGTAGTTAGACCTGGAGGCGTGATCAGGTATATTTCATAGGTGGTTTGTGTGCTTCCGTCAGGAACCACATACTATCTGGCTGACTTTCTTTTTGTGATAACAGCTACTGATGATCATTACTTAGATCCTTTAACTTACTGAGGGGAATTGAAAAATGATGGTATTCCAATTCTGTCATTCTTTCTTGATATGTTAGGTAGACCACTTCCATAAAGAGAAACTCCCCCCCCCATCTCTATTTGGTAACCCTGAGGTATGGTTCAGATAGGAAAGACAGATAAATGTTTGATCCTTTCTCCTTAATTACCAGTTTTCACAATAATGAATTAGTTCCTTAGCATCTTCAAAGTTGACCAAGAACTTTCTTTTTTTCTTTAGTACCATTATGAACTCATGGATTTAGACATATCTGATGTGCTTCAATCCAATGCAGTTATTGTCCTTATAGATGCTCAAGAGGGAGCCTCTTCAAGGTCTCTCCTGATTACTTGAACCCTAAATTAACCCTAGTACTTTTTGAAAGCTTCCTGGATGTCTGATATAACAAGATGTTGCCAGGTTTATCTTGTACACTGTCAGCCCTAAATCTGGAATCAGTCATTTCTCATAGGAGTCTTGGTTCCCTTTAGCGAGAAATATTATTTATACACCATGGCCTGGGTGATAGTGGTGCTCTAGTGGACAGAGCTAGGAAATATATCAATAGTTTTTTAAAAAGATTAAAAACCATACTGCCAGCCAATGTTACATGTGTATCCTTTCTCTCAAAGCCCGGTTCCAAACGGTAGTAATGTAATTAATCATTATGTATACATGACGTAACAAATATTTTTAACTGAACAGAAAATCTTAAGGCAAGCAAAATAGATTTTGTCCATTTCAATATAGAAACCTAATGTTATGTATTCCAAGATTATTACATGCCCCCTTGGAAAATACTTAGAATAATGATTGATTCACAAAACAAGAAATCAACAATGAACCTTTCCTAAAATCCACTGCTTCTCTTACCAGTTCTGCAAAATCTGCAGCCTCCAAGTCACTCAATGCTGTGTCTAATTCCACCTATGTGAGAAAAGAAAAAGAGTAACACAAACATTTAACTCATATTACTTACTTTTTAGTAATGACCATATAAAATTGCTTAATAATTACTTGAAGAATTGAATAAATATACATCTCTCCTTTGTGTTATTTAAGAAATGTCCCCAAATGGAACATCTTGCTTTTAAGCTTTGCGATTACAAAAAAAAAAAAAAATTAATGTATTTTAACCTATAGGCATTTTTCAGTTAAATCTCAATTATTGCAAAATGGGCTTCACTCTGTACTCAATGCAAACTAATTTATGATGTTAAAAAGCTGCTTTACAGTTCTGTTAGAAAAATTTTTAACATTTTAAAAATCTTAAGAGGAAAAACAATCAATCTGAATGTAGCCAGTCTGTTATGAATTGTTTTAATTTTTCTATTTCCTATGTATTTTTCAACAGTTGGATTCTTGGAAAATTCAAGAATCCAACATTCTTCCCTGTCTCCCTCCTATGTTCTGTATAAAAAGGCTGTTCATCTTTATTCACGGATTAAATCATGAAGGCAAGTGTTCCCTTGGAATCTGGCACAGTTTAACCACCCTAAAGAGTTATTAGAAAAATCTCTTACTTAGGATTTAGCTTTCGTTTCTATGGAATTTGCCTGAACTCTTTCATGTATTTGTCCCTCCCTGAAGCATTCAAAATTTAAAAACAGAATAAATTTAATCTGCAGTTTAATCTGTAATGCATATACATAAATTGGAAACTACTGACAATCAAAGCTTGTAGCATATACGGTATTTGTGAAAAATAATCCTTGTTTTGTTTTTTAAGGCCAAGGCACTTTCTGCAGGACTGTTTCACAAATGTGTCTTACTGAGACAACAAAAGCTGTGGAAACATTAGTCATGCCTTTCAATGCTTTTCATATGGTATGACTTATTACTCATTTGTGACCTACTTTTTTCTGCATCTAGCAAATACTTCATGTTCTCCTTCTTGTGGCTACAGTTTCCCTTGTGAAAGACTACAGGACAAAAAGAAAATTACCTACTTGTGATTTTCGATCTCAGAGACATTAATGTTTAACAGGTTGCTATTCCTGCTACTGAACTCTACAGGCTAATATACAAGGTTACTATAACTGCTTCTTCATATTCCTTAAGAGAAAAAGTAAAATATCTTTTCTCTTTATTATTCCAGTGTATCTTAGGAAAAATTATTTTTTTAAAAACCTGACAAACAAACAAACAAAATAAGGAAGTTCTCTGGGAAAGAAAACAGAAGTGTGACTTCATCATATACTAAACTCAGAACAAGTACATTTTTTTTCCAAGTTAAAAACAACTATTTCCACCTAAAATTTACCAGGCACAAATTACCTTACATACACATAAGTTTTTAACTAGATTTCTCAAGGCATAAAATTCCTTAATATTTTCCATTAGAATATATATAGTCAATAAACCCTACTATTTTTCACACAGTAAGAAATCTCAAAGGCAAAAGGAAAGTGTATGAGTTCTTTGAGTTTGCTGGTAAAGCAAAAACAAAAACTTTAAGGGTTATTATGTATTTTAAACTTTACATTCATCAGAGACTTTTAGATCACTTTATCAGAAGATATCTATCTCTTGGCAAAAATATTGTTCTTAATTCTCTTAACCAGAATACAAAATATAGAAAATGTCTAAGCTATATCCTCATTGTTTCCCGTGTATTAATTCCACCTACCCAACTAAACTGTGAGCATCCAGAGGACTTTTCTGGATTCCCAAAGCACAGCACAAATCTGAGTACCTGGCACAATGAAGGCTGATCTGCATACAGTAGTGTCCAACTCAACAAGGACAAAGACAACCAGAGCTTTGGTGAGATAGCAACAGGTATGGTTTAAGTCAAAAGATTAAAAAATATATACAGTAGAATTCACACAGTGATTTCTCAGACTGATATTCTTTTAGGTTGAAATAAAAGCATACAGTCCTTTTAATCAAATATATGTCAAATTAAGGGAAAAAAACGCCAATAAAAAAGAAATCTGAATACAGAAGGTAGCCTTCATATGGAATTTATAAGACCAAAATAGGCTATATTTTAAATGTCTTAAACAAGAACTCTTAGAAGGAAAATAATATTTAATCTTAATATATCCAAAGTCTAAAAACTTTGCCCCTAAAAACATTAAGTACCTCTAATCTCACAGAAGAGATTATATATTTTGAGGGAAGAGATTTCTTTAGTGAAGAGATTCTGAGACAGGAGAAAGAACTTGGGCAAGACCAGACCGACAGGCCTCATGAGATGGCAACTCTGACTCGCGAAAAGCGGCCTTGTGTCTTTCAGAAGAAAAAGACCCCAGAATGGGCATGAGACAAACTGTGGAAACAGTGTCTTTCTATCTTAAACGTAAGGTTAACTAGTTAAATTCTGTCTATTTTGAACACTGTCTATTTTGTTTTCTTATGAAAACACTGATGGGAGTAGAATTATATATCTCATACTTTTAGTTTTATCTCATACTTTTTAGTTTTTATATGATTTAGGAAAATGATAATCATTGGCCTGAGATACAAAATGCAACAGGGGGCAGTTGACAAAGGCAAGGACAAAAAAGAATACAAGAAGGTAAAGTTTCCTTTAAATATGCTTTAACCCCTCCACTCCCTCCAAATAATCATTATATAATAGTACTCTCACAGCTATAATTACAACTACAAAGTGCCAGGCATGGTTCTAAGCATTTTATGTGTGATAACTCATAACTTCTTTATGAAGTAGGTAGTATTGTTGTTCCCATTTTACACATGAGGAAACTGAGCAAAGGGACTGCTATATCTGTTTAAATTATTATTAAACTTCAAAAGGCATTTGTTTGATCATATATTGTAGAATTCCATGAAGCGCAGAATCTTGAATTGGGATATTACAACAACATAACCTGGGTTTCTTCATGGGCAGGGAACTGCTATGGCATAGTGCCTCATTAATACTATTACAAATGCTGTGGCTAAATACATTATTGTTGATGAAAACATCTGAAATGAGCTTTTCAGTCATTCAACAGTAAAGTTATTTTGGATGTACAGAAATGACTGAAGTCACATTGATAATGCTTAACCACCATGAATCTTACCTTTAGCGATCTATCTCTGGCACAGGGCAAAAGCTAGTTACAAATGTTCACGTAAACAAAGATTTTGCTATTATTAATTTGTTAGCCAGTCATTTCATCTACCTAACTTGATGACCCTGCATTATAAAATCTAAATCACAAAATTCAAAAGTAAGACACACCATATAATTACGATTTCTGAAAAGTATTCCAAGTTTGAACAAAGCTTAAATGTTAAAGTAAGATGAGATAGGTAATTTCTATTTAGAAAGAAAAACTTCACTGCACTGAACCTCCTACTTAGCAACCAATTGCCCCTTTAACTCTTACCCATAACCCTGAAAATAACAAAAAGCCTAAGAGAAAAAAAAGAGAGAGAAGATAAAGAATATAAGGCGGGCTTCCCTGGTGGCGCAGTGGTTGAGAGTCCGCCTGCCGATGCAGGGGACACGGGTTTGTGCCCTGGTCCAGGAGGATCCCACATGCCGCGGAGCGGCTGGGCCTGTGAGCCATGGCCGCTGGGCCTGCGTGTCCGGAGCCTGTGCTCCACAATGGGAGAGGCCACAGCAGTGAGAGGCCCGCGTACCGCAAAAAAAAAAAAAAAAAAAAAAATATATATATATATATAAGGCAACTGGCTCTGATTCTTATTTATGACACCTAAGATTACCTTAATATCCTGTGGAAGTGTGAGCCACCGAACTCCAGGGAGATTGTCTAAAAGTACTGCACTGGAAGCATCATATTGTTGTGTACTGGGACTGGCACTGGAATGTAGTTTAGCAGGCTGAAGTGCTCTTTGAAAGAACAAGCTGAAAAAATGATCCAAACGAGGAACATTCTCAGCCTGGCAAAAGGCACTGAAAAAACAAGAGCTGTAAAGTTAGAACAACACACAGAAATGGTAGTCATTGCTTGTACGCTCCTAAGGGGACTGGATCTTTCCTAACTACATAGGTTCTCTTCCTTACTTCTCCTCCCTTAATAAGAATTACTGCTATGTTACTGATGGAGTGTGTTAAGAAATTCACCCTGTCAATATTTTTTACCCTAAAGCCTATTCTCAAATACATAGGGCAGATGGTACTACGGGAAAACCAAAGGGCTAACAAAAGTGGTATATCTATAACAGAATGGGCTGAAGTTCCCTTTTTGCAAAAAGTGTAACTCGCTTTTACCTCTATCTCTCAACCATTTATATCTTTAATTTGATCACACTAAACTTTATTAATGTATAATCAGTTTTCTGTGGCTCACAGGGAACTAACCAGCTCACAACTTGAAAAAGATAATTTAAGTTTTTGGACATTTTAGTCTTTTCATAATTTTTCACAGTGGCCTTTAATATCTTTCATAATCTGAAAAAAACCTTGTGGTTAAAAAAAATGTTGTACAATATCTTGGATCCATACTGCTTCCTGGTGTTAAGAACTCAGTGGATCTTCACATTTACTATCTTAGTTTGCCTTTCAAATTCCCACCTAGGCAAGAAGAAACTACTTAAATTTGCTGTCAACTTGGAGCTATTTCAAATTTCAAAATGAAATTCAGAGAAATTAAGAGTCCCTCTGCCCCCAACCTACTCCATTGGAATTTGCAGAACAACTCCAATTGCTTTATCTTCATATACAGAATTCATTACAGGAATTTAATCTTTGATTATCTCTCGTTTTATGAAAATAGAAAGCTTCAATTAGGTCAAAACATAGTAAGGTTTGCTCATCTATTATAAATTTAAGGAGGTAGTTTATAACCACCTTAAGAGTTTATATTCTTCATTGGTTAAAATTTTTCTTATTAGTAAAAGGTAAAAGCACTGTATATGGCTGCCCAGTCTTTTGTAGTTCACACATTTGGAAAATGCTAATAAGTAATTGGGTTTGAGAGGGAGGTGTCTATATTTTCCTGGAGGAAAATACTGCAAATTAGACACTTTTCCCAGATGGCATCATCATAAAAAAGTCCTTTAGGCGGCTTTGAGAACAGTGACAATAAAGATCCACTCTAGATAAACAGAGATCTGATACTACTATGGTTTGGAAAAAATGTATAAACTGTCTTTGAATCTTTATATTGATACACGCTTAAAGCTTTGAAAGCAAAGGCATCATTTTAGCCCTCTGAAGTACTGGGACTTACAAACATCGATTTTCCATCCATAATTTTACATGTTCAAATATTAAACGGTTACCCCAAATTTCCTCTTTCAGATCAAGAAAGATACATCACATACTGCAAGGTTATAAAAGCAGGAAGCAGGGCTTCCCTGGTGGTGCAGTGGTTAAGAATCTGCCTGCCAATGCAGGGGACACGGGTTCAAACCCTGGTCCGGGAAGATCCCACATGCTGTGGAGCAACTAAGCCCATGAGCCACAACTACTGAGCCTGTGCTCTAGAGCCCGCAAGCCACAACTACTGAGCCCGCGAGCCACAGCTACTGAAGCCGGTGCGCCTAGAGCCCATGCTCTGCAACAAACAGAAGCCACCACAGTGAGAAGCTCGCGCACCGCAATGAAGAGGAGCCCCCGCTCGCCGCAACTAGAGAAAGCCCACGTGCAGCAACGTAGGCCCAAGGCAGCCAAAAATAAAAATAAAATAAATAATTTATATTAAAAAAATTTATAAAAACAAAGCAAGCAGAAAAATATGCATAATATGAGCCCACATGTGTAAAAAAAGAGAGTATGTATATTCATATTATATAGAAAATATATGGAAGAATATACATGAAACTAAATAGACAATTACCTTCTCTACCATGTCTTTATTTTAATAGCACATTCATTTTTTTTGCTAAAAATTTTTTTAAGGAAAAAGTATCACATTTTAGGATAGTGAATTTGACAATGCTATAATCAGAGGAAAACACAGAAAACTTCTTACTCTTTTCTGTATCTGTTCTGAAGAAATGCTCTTACATTTGCCCCTACAAAAATACATCAAATCAGAATATAATTGTGGTTACATCACTATTTCACAAAAGTAACATATGAGACCAAAAAAGAAAAAGCAATGGATCCAATGAAAAACTGCCTGGAGCTGTAAAATAAAAGCCAGTCATGAAGGATGAGAAAATAATAATAATAAGAAAAAACCCAAACAACTAACTTGACAACCAAGGAACACTATTAAGTGCCAAAAAGTGATTTCAAATCATATACTTAAAACTTGAGGTTCAATTCCAGGAAGTACTTACCTATCTAAAGAACCATACATAAATTTTAAGGTTTGGGCAACATCTTCAATCATATTCCTTAGCTGAGGAAGAGGAACTCTAAAAAGAAGCAAAAATACATCTGTTCATTTATAACATAATCAATTGATTCATAATATAAAAGAAGCAGATCATCTTTACATTTTATATGTAAAGAATATGAAAAGCATGTGTGTTAACTTTGAGTATAGCTGTGTATAATGGTTGTTTCCTGCATTAGCAATTAAAGCGTTTGATGTCTAGATCTGGGGTTCTAACATGGGTCAAGGAGGCCAGATCTCAACTTAACCTCTAATTCTTGTGACAAAAAGACACCCCTAAATGAAAGAGAAAGGAAAGAAAGTAGGAGAAAGGAAAGAAATGAACTTAACATTTTCTCATTGAAGACTTGTAAGAATTTTACAAAGCAGGTCTTTTATTCCCATTATACCAGTGGGTATAACTGAGGTTTAAGAAGTTAAGCAACTTCTACAGGCACACCCAGGGAATAGAACCTGCTGGTGGGCATTCATTTCCTTAGCTCCAAGGTTACTCTCTCCACTACCTCACACTGTCTTCCTGGTTAGGTCCCCGCTATTGACTGCAGCTGTCACAGGAAGATGACCTCCCCCCGTGAAAACACATGTTCCTGGAGTATCTGCTCCACCGTATCCTGGATGGGACAACACTTTTCTCATCCTGCTTGTAAAAGGCACAGTGGTGAAGAAAGAAAGGACAGACTGTGGCATTAAGACAGACAAGGGAAAAACAATCCCAGGGCTGCCAGAATTCAATTACAAACGATCTGTACGATGCTGGAGATACAGAGACATATAAATTGACACTGAGGAGGTGCCTGTGCATGACCTCTCAATACTCTGTTTCCCAGTCTAAACAAAGGAGAATAATAATAACTACCTTCCACAGTCATGTGAAACAAGATGCAATAAGGAAAAGAGTTTGGTATGGGGTGGTGGCTATGAGCAGTAAGAGAACTGGGTAAAGAGGTGGCTAGGGTTACTTCTGACCTGAAGCTCAGGATAGGGAAGGAGGAGGACCTTCGAATTCATTCCAACTTAACAAGCCAAGTTCTCTAGGATAGGGATGACATAAGTATTTAGGGAAGATCCTGCCTCCCCACTCCCACCCTGGGAAGCAAAGGTTGAGAAATCGGCTAGAGCATTCCCTAAACAGCACAACCTGGATCCAGAGCTCAGCAGTGACAGTCCTTTTTTGGCTTCAGGGTAAAACCTCTCCTGGAAACTGCCTCTGTCTGCCTAACTAATCTGGCGGGTGGCATCAGAAAGTGGGGAAGCAGCCTCTGCTCAGTTCCTTAGCTGGGCCTTCCTCTCTGCTGTCTAACTGCCCACGCTACCTTATCTCACCATTGTATTATCTGTGTCTTGTCTTTTGCGTTTTGGGCTACTATGGAAGTCCAAAGGCAGATGTTTCACCCTGCCACCACACCCTAGGGTATCTTATTCTGGATGTTCTCCGATTCTTGTTCTTTCAAAACAACTCAGTTTTTCACGATCCAACCCATTGGCATAGGGCAGTCTCCGAGCAGGGTTTTTAGACAGAAAAGTGCACATTAGCTCGTAAAAGAGAGCCATAATTTAACATATATAATGGCACCACTGTCCCCTCATGTTAAAAGTTTTGAATCCCACATTTATGATAGATCATATCTCTTTCTGTCCAAAATTAAAGACCACTTTAAAACATAATAATTTTGATATTTTTCACTGCAGCCTCCTTTGGAATTCCTCTTTGTGGTGTTAAAACAAGTCCACAATTGTTTGATACTCTTCCCCTTGAGTGTGGGCTGGATTTAGTAACTCACTTCTACCAAATGTATAAATGGTCAGCCCTGCTCTTACCTCCAACTATTAAAATAAGACATTTTTCAAAATACTTGCAAAAAAGTTAAGAAGGAGACCATGATAATATAAGACATACCATTAGAGAAGTCACTTTAAAGATAAATATTCATTATTTGGTCAAAGGTGCTCAATGTCGAGGCAAAACACCTTTCTGCTGACCCTTAATTCTCTAAAATCACCAACAGTAAAAAACTGTAAACATGCAAAATCCAAACCACGATACTGTCAAAAGTTTGAGCAGAGGACAAGCTCATCTCTCAGCCACCTCTGTACTGGCCATATCTCAGAGGAAAGTGTATTGACAGCCTCCACCCTTACTAATTGGTCTAGCTGGGCCTTCCCGGTACCTTTCTGTACTATTCATACCAAATGAACACAGGTAGTCATTATACTAGTGCAGCAAACCTTTAAATCGTAAAACTTCTTGAATTTACCTTTGACAAAAATGTCATCATTTTAATGAAACAGACTTTGTTAGCAGTATTTTAGAAATGATTCTAAGGTAAACAAAAATCTCAACTTACTCCTCAGCAGGCAGGCCAATTAACAACAGCTTGTCAGATTCTTTCCAATAAGCTACATGAATTTGTTTCCCATTTAAAAGAAGGGATGAGCTAATAAGAAATAGAGTCAAAATGAAATTAGAACATCTTTAAATGTCATAAAATTATAAACAGTCATTCATAAAAGATTACATATGGTATGATTTAAGAAATGCATGCTTAATCAGCGAATTTCTTGGCATATACCTGCCACACAGAAAACACAAGGAATTGTACAACAAAAACATATTCTGAAATATAAAAACCCACAAAAAACTCTAGGTCAAACAAAAGTAGACCCATTACAGCAAAAATATGTTGAAATTCTTTTCCTAACATTAAATGACTATATGCAATTTTGTTTTTCAAAAGAAAGCTTCCATCCCAGTGTTTTAATTTAACAAATCTTTTCTGATTGTCTATTTATGAACATGATTTACTAAAAGAGATAACAAAGAAACAAAGATGTGGTCCCAGCTCAAAAGTTGATCATTCAGTATGGCACACAGATACGTAAACAAGTAACCAAAATATAAGTCAGATTTAAACATATTCTCAAGGAAATGTTTGGAGTGATGGCTATATTCATGATGGTGATAGTTTCAGGGTCTATACCATGTCAAAAATGATCAAATTATACATTTTACATATGTGCAATTTACTGTACTTCAATGAAGTTGGAAAACAAATTAAATGTTTTCTAAAAGAGAGATACAACAATAAACTGTGGAAATACAGAGAACATGATTCCTTCTTATAGTGTGAGTAGGTGGTGGGAAGAAGATAAAATAAAAATATAATGTAAAATAACATTTATTGATTTGGGAAAATGTTAAATGATATACTGCCACACAAAAAAAGTTACAATACAGTAGGTAGAATATGATTCCATTTGTATAAAATAGATGGAAAAAATTAAGTGAAAGGTTATCATTTAATTTAGCAATATTTACTGAGCACTTACTACATGCCTGGGCCCTGGAGTTACAGAAATGAACAAGATCAGCCAAGTCCTTTGCCTCGTGGAATCTGTGGTGGTTATCTATGAGTGGTAGCCTTTGGGGTAATTTTAATTTTTTCCATTTGTTTTTATATTTTCCATGTTTTCTTAACTGATCAGATACTTCTTTTTAAAACTACTTTAAAATTAAACATAATTTTTAAAAATTAAAAAAATATATATATATATTGAGTGTTTTCTTTGAAATTAAAATACACCCATCAGTCTTTATCTGTTGAGTCCTAGGATATAGTGTACTTCTATACTACAGTAGATAAGTGTGTGGGATTTTAAATATGAATTGCTAAATAGATTTTTTAAAGGGATATTACTTCTGCCTTAATAAAGTTTTAAAAATGCATATACTTTTAGACAAATATTAGACTCCTTTATAGTCATAATTCATTTCACTATAGTTTCAAAACAGTGTATGCAACAAAAGATATGTTGCTATGGAATCCCTGAAATAATAATTATTTTCATATTCTTTCACAAAAAAGTTTTTCTCTCTATATTTACTGGTTTCCACATGTCTAACGCATATTTTAGCTAACAAGGTCTAAATATGAAGTAAAATATCTATACTTTGGAGAAAAATAAAATAAAATCCACATGGGGAAACTTAAACACATTTTCTTACGAATAAGATTAAAAATGAGTCCTGCACCTTAGAAACATTACGCTAAGTGAAAGAAGCTCGTCACAAATAACGACATATTTCAATTCCATTCTTAGGAAATGTCCAGAATAGCGAAATCTATAGAGACAGAAAGTAGATTAGGGGTTGCTTAGGGCTTGGGGTGGGGTAGGTGCATTGATAGCTAAAAGGTACAGGGTTCCTCTTTGAGATAAAAAAAATGTTCTAAAACTGACTCTGGTGATGGTTTCACATATCTTTGAATATACAAAAACCATTGAATTGTACACTTTAAGTGGGTGAATTGTAAGATATATGAACTATATCTCAATAAAGCAATTTAAAAAAATGTAAAAGGCCTATCACATGCTTTTATAAATATGAATTTATAGACTAAATGGAGCCTCGGTTACAAGTATTCTGAAATGAACTAATCTTTTCTATATACATTATACTAAAAATCCCAGAGTTAAACATTACTTTCATTTAGAAAAACAAGGAAATTCTTCCCGTTATCTTGCAGATCCCATCTATTAAAATCCTAGACAAGGACCTACTATAGAGCACAAGGAACTACACTCAATATTTTGTAATTACCTATTATAGAGGGAAAAGAATCTGAAAAAGAATATATATATGTGTGTGTGTATAACTGAATCACTGTGCTGTATACCTGAAAATGACATGACATTGTAAGCCAACTATATACTTCAAAAAAAAAAAAAAAAATCCTAGAGGTGTCATTTTAATCAGAAGATGGGAAAAGAAAATTTAAAGCCTAGAAAATCCAATTTGATATTCTATCAATATTAAGGAGCTTTTAAAGTTTGAGATAAACTTTTTTGGTAAAGTCTAAAATTGTTGAAATATTAAGGAAGAAAAATGGTTTATAATCTATAGATCTGTTGTATGAAATAAAGCAAAAACAAAACTCAAAAAACTTTGAGCCCCCTTTTTCCATAAGTTAACTATAATATTTCAAAGTCAAGACTTGATAAATCAACATGGAATGGGATGTGTGGCTCTATAATCGACTTTCAAAAGGTTATTTAACACCAGTTTGCTTATCCATCACTGAGTGAACTTGCACAGATACTGCCTTCTGAATACTCGTCCTAAAGTGTATGTGTATTGTGTGTTTTCTATCATTGTTCTAAGAACAGAACAAAATATTTTGAACTATATGAAAAATTCAGTATTCAGTCATCCTTACCAACCACAAAGCTATTGTCAAGCAAGTTAATAATCAAGATAAAGTCATAAAAAAGCCCAAACATCATAATGCTGTGCTTAAGAGAGACTGCCTTCATGAAGAAAGTCTAAAGTAGAGTCATTAATCCAAGTTTGTTAAAGTCCAAAACATCCAGATCTACAGCTGTTCTCAGAACTTACATTTTAAATAGATGATTAGTAGAAATAACCTAGGTGAGAAACAAAATATCTGCAGACATCATACCTGCCATATAAATATTTACATTATAGATACAAATATATTTGTATAATAGATACCTGTATTAGTATTTTGTTTGTCAGAATTAAGGTAAAGAACTTGGGAGAAAGAGAATTAAAGCTAAATAAAAATCAATTATTACCTAGTAACTTGTGTCCCAGTTACATTTTCCAACATGTCACAGAGTGTGAGAAATATCCCTCTCACACTTTTAAGTTTCTGAGATGCATCAGATACTGGATAATGATATAGGATTTCCTGCTGTTAAATAAAAAGAAATAGAAATGTCAATTCCCCCCAAATTTTCCAACCGTTATATTTTTCATGGCAAGTTCAGACTTCAAATTAAGGAAAAAATAAAAAGATTCCTTTCAGCTTCAGTGGGAGGTTTATTCAAACATAAGGAGAGGAGTATGCCTGGAATTTTTTTTTTTTTAATATGCCTGGAATTTTAACACATTACCTAGTATTTAAAATACCACATTTGAAAATAAGTTAGAGACTGTCAAAATTAGTCATGATACATATGCTGAGTAGGATAGTGATTAGTTGGAATAATTACAACTAATTGCAAACAATGTTTCAAACATTAATCTCCCTTTACAATAAATTAAAATATTTATATTTCGTTATATAGATATTCTTATCTCCTGTGGTTGCATATGCACACAGACACCAAATGTAAATTTTAGGAGTCTTTAAGATAAGCTTCATCTTTGGTGACACCGTTAAATCTTTATTTAAACACAAGACAAGACTGCAATTAAACTTACAGAGTGAGAATACAAAATTAAATTAAAGTCATGCAGATAGGAAGAAAGAAGTATTATGATATTATAAAATCTTCTGTTTAAATTTGAAATCGTTTGCCCACCACAAATTAATCTGTATTCAAACTTTAAAAGAGAGACATTTTAAATTACGGAAAATACTAAATCCATAAGATTTTTCACAAAATGCTTAATAGTTTTCTATTTTCAAGAAGAGCATATTCCCAGGAAACACACAGTTTTTAAAAAATTTCATTTTTATAAATTGCAAAATCAAGATGTGCATTGCTAGTACTTTTACATGACGGACTGAATCATTCTCTGCCTCACTTTTTTGCTATTACTTAAAGCAACATGCTATTTTTCTCATAAGACAAATTAAAAGCAGGCAAAATTAAAATTTCTAGATAGAAACCATAGAGAATTCAGAGTAATTTCCAGTTATGCTACTTAATAACAATATTCATAAATATTAACATAGCCATTATTGAAAGCCCAAACTCTTAAAATACTGTATCTTTTCTTTGGTTCTCTCTCTAAAGAGCATTCTACACTTTGCTTTGGTCTCTCTTTATATGAAATAATTATGTGACTTGGAGTCCATGCCTTCGCAACTTTTACATTAGGATAAAATATAAATAATAACAAACTGGACATATCTGTTTTTTATACTTATTAAGCACATTCAGTATATGAAAATTGCTATGGAATTATGTGGCCAAATACAGTCTGCCTAACAACTCAAAATTTCTGTAATAATGTAAAAATATTATAAAACATTTTAACTCTAGAAATTAACTCAAACACCAGTGAAGATCTTCTGTTACGTCTACTTGATAAATTTAAACCTTAACTGGTAAATAAACTTACTGTATTTAGCCAAATACCAAACACCACTTTAAACAAATAACTATATAGTCTTTGATTCATTTTTTTTAAAATGTCCAAATCTTGTAACTTGAAGAAAACAAGCTGTTATTAAATATGTAACTCACATGAAAACAAAATGACCCTATGACATTTAATTGTAAAATAAGTAATACCAGAATACAAAGGTCATTTGAGAAAGTCTCTATTCCAACCTCTGCTGTGACCAGACCAGAAAGCCTCACAATTCAAGACCTGGCAAGCTCTACAGTTCCTAACCAATGTAATTAGCTGTATTTTAAAGCACTCGTTAGTAGCATGCATTTGCAGCAGTTTCCACTCTGTTCAGTAAGAATAAAAAGCCTCTCCTAATTACAGTGTTGATACAGGGCTGTCACAGACAGAAACCTGTTCATTAAAGAAATATCTACACATTTTCCCATGGAAAGAAAGGCAAGGATGACAAAAGGCCTCAGCACTATCCTACTCCAAGATGACCTTGAAAGATTCAGGATGCTACCATCCCAGAAATATGTTGTGTGTTCTATTTAATACATGGTTAAATTTCTTATTGTTCTAAAGATACAAAGGACTAGTAAAACGTGCAAGAAATTAGAATTATCAACTCTAGGTCTCCATGTATTTTTCAGAACACAGAAAATTATAAAAATATGTAGAAGTAAATCCCTTCCTTTCCAGTTCAATTATTGGCTAAATTTTGACATATGAAGAAACAACACAAGGAAATACACCCTTTGGATAAAATGGGTTTGGCATTGGGAGTATAGGCTGCAAGGATTTCAAAAGGAAAGAAATGTAAACTAGGTAGAAACTTTTTAGATCTCGCTTCTGCTCAAAGCATTATGGTAAACTAGATGCTCTGAGACCCTTGTGCTGTAAAGCAACTGGATTCATGGCCAAAACACACTTGTTAAACTGCTGGATATATAACAAGTAGAGAGGTTTCCAATGATATCTTCTCCATACCTTCCAATGACATCTTCTCCATACCTTTCCAACCCCCTTCCCCAGCACAGCAAAGCAAGCTGGGGCCTCAGCTGGGAGTGGTGAGTAGTGGGCAGAAGGACAGAGGCAGGTTGTCTTGAGGGCTGATACCTACAGTGTCTTCAGTCAGGACACTGAGCATTGGGCCAGTGGCTAGGTAGGTGAGCTGGGCCTAGGACCACTGCATTAAACCTAAACACTTTAGTGAGGCTTAAGTGCTCCATGTCAGTGATAGAAGCAGAAGAAGCAAATTCTCTTTGAAGGAAGGCATTTCCCATTTAGAACCACAGGACTCCCAAAGATAAAATCAAGCAGTAAGTTTAGTCAATGATACCCAAGGAAATAACAAGGTAAGCCATAACAAGTCAGAGTCCCCATTAGGACTTAGAGATATTGGAATGGGAAGATATAGAATGAAGAAGAGCTACGTATGAGATGCTTAGAGAAATAATATATAGAATCACTAAGACAAGGAAACAACAAAAGACTACTAGGAATATCATGGCAGATTTGCATGTAGATTAGTTAAAAACTTTTCAGGAACTTCTAAAAATAAAAATAGGAATGTTTAAGCAAACAAACAAAAAAAACACTATGGAGAGGTTAAAAAATAGTTTGAACATACCAGAAGCAAGAAACTGAGCAAAGAAAATAAAAGACAGATTCCTTAAAAGAAATGACCAACTGTAGACTTATTAACAGCAATCATAAGTCAGAAGACAAAGAAATACTATCTTCGAACAGATTAGAGAAAATAACTTTCTACCTAGTTGGCATAAGTAATGCTGTGTGTTGACTTCATTTTCTTCCTGGCCACACAGGAAGACTATATTTCTCACCTTCTTGCACTGGGAGAGACTATATAACTAGTTCTAGGCATTGGAACATGAGCAGAAGTGATGTTCCTACTTTTAAGCTAGGCCTCTGAAATGTCCCATGTGATATTGCATGCTTTCTCTCTTCTCTTATTGGCCAACTAGATGGAAAAGATCCAAGAGAGGACTCTGGGAATAATGGAACCACTGGATGAAGGGCTCAAATCATTGAGCCATTTGACCAGGAACATGTACATTGAAATGAGAAATAAATTTTTACTATGTTAAGCCACTGAGACATTAGGATTGTTTGTTATAGCGACTGGCCTATTCTCACAATGTTTAATTATAAAGCTACCTTTCAAGAAGGGGTGAAAAAGACATCATCAAATAAATAACAACAAAAAGAAATTATCACCAACAGATTTTCATTAAAAAGAGATGCCTAAAGTATATGTTTTAGGAAGAAGAAAAATGATCAAATAAGGTCAGCCTGAGATTTAAGAATAGTGAATAAAGGAAATGGCAAGCATATATGTAAATTTAAAGATGACTCATCTGTACAAAATACGATGTACAAAATATGCATTTTATCATATATAGTTTATATATTTTATAATGTATAAAATATGATAATAATAAGTAGTAGTACTAATAGTATAATTATGCCCAACTTGTGGAATTTAAAAAAATGATAGCACTGAAAGATTGATGACAATAGCATGTAGGTGAAGAGGGGGAAATTGGAGTTAAGGTGTACTAAGGGTCTTGAATTATTTTGAAAAGGGGTTAAGATATTATTTAACTTTAGAATCTGTTAAAAGAAATATAAAATTTTTAGAGTAATCACAAGAAAATAGAAATAAGAATATACAGCAAGAATAATAATGATACAAGCAACCAAGTTTAGTTTAAAAAATATCATGGAAAAAGCAATTCAAATAGAAATTTTTAAAGAAGGTAGAAGAAACAAATTCAAATATTTCAGTAATCTCTATAAATGGACCCATTGAGCTTGTCAATTTGAAGACTGCTGTGTGTAAGAGACATACTAAAAACATAAGACACAGAATGACTGACAATCATTTGGAAGACTATAAAAAGGTCCTTACTTTTTTCCTTTGCACTTTTGAGAAGACACTCACCTCTTCCTTTGATGTTTCCGAGTCGAGCTGTAGTGTGAGATACATAACGATGTGAGGAGTGTTTAGAATATTCTGCTGGGTATCTTTGTCCTCGTCCCCCCATGGAAGTTTGATTAAATCACTTGTGTTTGACTGTGCCTTTTTCTGTCTTGGTTGAGTTGTTTGCTTTTTCACAGCATATGCATTTTCGAATGTCAGTTTCACCTTTAAAAAATTAAAACGTGTTGATTTTTCAACAAGGGAAAATCAGCTGTGGTTTTCACAAAGGATCTGTACATGCACATTCACTCAGGTACGCACATTATGCATAAAAATCATTCTAGAGTATGGGCTCCTTGATGGCAGGGACTGTGTATTCTATTTATATTTGTATCTCCAGGTCCTAGGACAGTATCTGGCATGTATTATTACAAATATTTATTAAGAATATATAATTCTCTGTATATAAGTTCATTAGTTTAAACTTAATCATTTTATTCCAAGTACTGACAACAAATACAAGAAATGCCATGGAAAAACAAAAATTAGTATGATCTGATAGCGTAATAGAGAGTAACATTACATTAAGAATGGTAATAGCACTGACTCATCTGGGGAAGGTAAAAGGAAGAGATTCAGGATTAAAAGCAACCTCTTATAACCAGAATTAGCTCTCCTTTCAAGTGAGGTGATATTCAAATATTCTTCTCTTAGACACTCTTTGTGGTCCTTTAAAATAAAGGCTAAGGACAGTAAAAACCATCAACATGCCAGATCTTGAACCATGACCCTAAGAAGACTATCTATCAGTTTTGTCAAGATAGTTTTAATTTCATGGCCTGATGTCAAACAAGATTGGTAAGAGTCCAGAATGTGGCCATTTTCCAGTTGTTGAAAGGTAGCTTCCACTTCTCAATTAACTTTCCTTGAAAAAGGAGATATGTGTCTAGATGCCAGCTGGCCAAAGATAACTTGCTTACTTCAAAGAAGCACCAGTGTGTATCTTGACTAAAAGAACTTTTCACTAAATATAGTTAATTTTGTGTAGCAAGGACATCATCACAAGCTATATAGGCACAAAATGTTCCTAATGTTTAAAGTCTTATCAGAATACAGATAAGTTAAGACAGGACATTCTAACTGTAACAACCTATAAAATTTTAAATTTAGACATTAAAGTGCAACAACTCCTTTAATTAGATTAAATTTTAAAAGTCAAAAAATAAATTCATGCTTGATCAAGAATAAAGAAGTCTGGTCAATATAGGATATTAAATCATCACACTGTACAACCTAAACATATATGATTTTTATTTGTCAATCATACCTCAAAAAACTGGGGGAAAAAGGAAATGTCAATATTTAAAAGAAGATAAAATTGTTTGTATGCAGTAAGTTGCATTTTGAGAGGAAACATTTAAAAATTATTATCAAGACAATAATAAACAATACCTATTTTTAATAATTTATTAAAAGAGGTACTATTTTCAAGGCCAACTTTAACTATATGATAAATATGAATATATTACTACTATCACTCCTTTAAAAAATGAGCCTTACATATTTATACATTTTTATCAAAAATGTTAAGCATATTATTTTAAAAAATTCATTCATAATCCCATCAGCCCATCTAACTATTGTTAGTATTATACTGTAAAATAAATCTATCCTGATGAATAAAATCTTTCAAATGAAGAAATATCTAGATTACTTTTTTTGATTGGCAAAGAGTGACTATTTATGGTTGTATTCAATTTTGCTTATATGTAGCTGTCTGGCACTTCAGAGGCACTAAGTTATCTTTGTCTACCTAAAGTGAATTTAGTTAAATAAACATATTTTCTAAAATAAGTTTCTTGGACTTCCCTGGTGGTCCAGCGGTTAGGAATTCATGCTCCCAATGCAGGAGGCCCAGGTTCAATCCCTGGTCAGGGAACTAGATCCCACATGCAGCAACTAAGAGCCTGCATGCTGAAACTAGAAGATCCCGCATATCAACTAAAGATTCGGCATATCAAGTAAAGATTCCACATGCCGCAACTAAAGATCCTGTGTGCTGCAACTAAGACCTGGCGTGGCCAGATAAATAAATAATTTTAAAAAGTAAGTTTCAGATTTTATTTTATTAACAAGTAGAAAAGAGACATGAGGTCTAAATTCATCAATATATATATATTCAGAGTTAAGATGAACCAGGTCATGACTAGAGAGTAGGAAGGGAGAAGTTCCTCATGAAATTTTTCTGAGGCCAAACGATCATGTTTCTTTACAAAACATTTAATATTCCAAATGGAAAAGATCAACCTTTACTAATTTTTAATGTTTTCTGTAAACTTGATGTTGAAAAATGGGCCCTTGGTATTATTAGAACACTGTATCTAAAAAGGCTAATAGAACACTAGTATATTTTGGGGGAAAATATTAAGTAAGCTAAACAAAAACATAAAAAGTTAGAGATCCCATATGAGAACTATCAAGAGTTATCTGAGGAAAATTAATATAAGGATAAGGTGAGGAGAGATGAAGAGACACTGTTTCCAACATAATCTTAGAAATATGTGAAAAAGAATATCTGGTGTGAGGTTTTGACCCAAACAAGCAACATGGAAGCATTATATGGCCTGAAAGACTATGTTCTGAGGATGGCATCTGTTCTAGTGGGTAATGCTCAATATATGTATACATAAGTAAAAATATAAGCATAAGCATAAATATATTAAATCCTTGAACAAGGATCCAATGAAGTAAAAATGGCTTGGAGCTCAGGGGGTTCTTTCATTTGAGAAGGAGGATTTAGGAGTGTCCAAAAGAAAATATATGGGAGTCTTTGACGGTGTTCCTTGGGAATGTGAGAAATCTTTCAAATTGGGGGAAATCCCGAGTGCAGACTTTGTACCAATATAGAGGGGAGCTTTGAAGATTGTCCCCAGCACTGGGCTTTGGGGAGGAACTAGGTATATGAATGGAGTGGAGGGTGAGAAATCTGACTGTAGGAAGCAGGAGATGAGCGACATCCTAGGGGAGCAGGTGTCACAGAGGCGGGCTGCGTAGGCTGGAACGTCTGTGAGAGCTGTGCGCCCCAGTGGTCCTCAGAGAAAGAAATATGTGTCCGAAGAGACAGAAGGGAGGGCATCTTCTCCGGTTGAGATTCTTGTGGGTGGAGAGGTCAAAAGATAGGGTATGACTCACCAAGAATGACAAAAGGAAATGAGTTGGTAGACTTAAAATAAAAATTTACCAATTTTACTTTAGGCAGCAACGGCAACCTAAAATTTAAGAGTGGTTTGCTATGCTTGGTGAAGAACGACACACTTGAAAACTAACTTTAATGCTACACTTGGCAAACATCAGAACTTCTTTTCTGTGGGGCAAGAACTTTTTCCCCTCAGCATGACAAAAACTCAAACAAATACACAAACTACAGAACCATCCATTAACATTCTTTAAGGAACTATCTTACCCACCATTCTTCTGATTTAAGTAAAGTTGGCTCCATAATGCAAAGATAACTACACTTTAACAAGACATTCTGAAATGCTTACATGTTAAGTAGCTATAAATGTCAGGAAATCTGGTTGTCTTGATAAAATGATAAATGGGTAAGACAGACAACCAAATTAAGAGTTAAGTGCCATTTTTAAAAAGGGGTTGATATATGTAAATATTAAGGATACTATGCGTTTTACAGGAAAAAACTTTTATTAAGAAGCATCTGATATAAGATAGTTTATAGCTTCTTATAAAAAAAGGTTTTTATAAGAGTTCATATGAAGGTTCTTATAAAGAGGGTTTTTCTGTTGGGTTTATATGAGGCTTCTTATAAAAAGTGTTTTCTGTTGTTCCTCCATGGACATTAACTGGTGACAAGTTTCATCATCTCCTGTCTCCCTCAAAAGGTTTTCTTATTTGTGCAATTTTCCCATCCTTTCTTTCCTCGGTCCCCCGCCCCCGCCCCGGCCCCTCAGTTCAGGAGCTGATATGTCTTACCTCAGGTCCAAGGATATGCTCTCTATAACTCACCACTTCCAAAATCTTGTTGCTTTAATTATATTCTCTCTCTACTCCCGCCTCCAACCCACCCCACATGACAAGCAATGTCTCTTCAGCCTCTGCCAAACCAACCAACCGACCCTTTTTCCCCATTAGCTACCATGCCATACTCTTCACACATGGGACCTGGGGAGGCTGTCAGAATCTGAAGCAGCTCCAGAGCCAGACCACACTCTCACTTCTGCCCCATGGTCTGCACTCTCTCTCACAACTTCTTCGTTGCTCTCCATGTGTCTGATCTTTTCTCCTTTCTGGCAGATGCTCTGAATATTCCTTAGTGAAAACTCTGAAGGAATTGAGTCTACGTGGCTCAGCAAATTCTCTCTCTTCCATCCTCCTCTTCCGGGTGATCTCACAAGATTACTCAAGACAAAACTTGGAAGGCATCTTGGACTTCGCTCTCTCCTGCAGGAAGTACTGTCCTCTTTACTTCCCACATACTTTAAATCTAATCTACTCCTTTTCCTCCATATCCACAGCAAAGGCCTTTGCTCAGGCCTTCACCCCTTCTCTTCTGAACTACTGGAAAGCTGACCACCTGGTTTCCCAACCTCCAGTCCCACCCAGAGGGATACATTCCTAAATGCAAATCTGATCACATCAGTCTTCTTTAAAACACTGACATAGCTGGTTACTTCTGGGTTCTGAGAATTAAAAAAACACTTACAAATACTTTTTTTTTTAATTTGCCTATTTCCTAATCTTTCCACAATATATATGAGCACCACTTTTTGTGGAACAAAGAAATAATAAAAGTTAAAATATCCTACTCAAGTGTCATCTCCTTTAAGAAGCCTTTTCTCCTCTCTCTTAGGCCTAAGAAGTACTTGAAAGATGAGAGTCTAAGATGAATGTTCTGCAGGCTGATCTCCCAGAAAAGGAGTTGGTTTCCTCCAAAGTTCCAGGAAACACGGTGATGGCCCAGGGCTTAATGCAATCAATCCCGGTCAACTGCAATGTTTGGACCCAAGTTTCCTGATTAAGCCAGGGGAGGGGATGGCATAACTGCGTCATTATGTGCTTGTTGAATAAATGAGTGAACAGAGCTGTGACAACAGGCCAAGGTCACAAAAGTCAGTAATTAGAAAAGTACTTGCACCTTTGTTCTTGTCATTTTGAATTTTTAAAACATTTTTTTTTAAACCCACAACTTTTTATTCAAAAAACGTTAAACCTACGGAAAGTTGCAAGAAGTGTACGATTATGCATATATTTCTCACGCAGTTTCAGCAATTTTTAACATTTTGCCACATTTTCTCCCTCCCACTCTTCTCGCTTGTGTGACTCCCCTCTCCTTCCATCCTCACTCTCTCTCTCTATTTAAAAAAAATTTTTGCCTGAACTACCTGAGAATTATTTGCAGCTCTTTTAATGCTTCATTGCTAAGTACTTTAGTCCATGTCTCCTAAGGATACAAAACCAAATACAATTATGATACTTAAGAATTTTAATATTAAACACAATACTATTCTCTAGTAAAGGCTGTATTCAAATTTCCCCAAATATCCCAATACAGCTGTTCCTAAGTGCACTACAGGATCAATAAAGGATTAGTCACTGCATTTGGTTGTATGTTAGTTCAGTCTGTCTTAGTCTAAAACAGTTGTCCAGCCTTTTTTTCTTTCATGACATTAACATTTTTGAAGAATCTAAGATAATTGTTTTGCAGAATCTTAAAACTTGGCTTCAAAAGAAATGATTTGGGCTTTTTGTGCCTCATGTAGTATATAGGCTTTGCCTCTGGATTTCATCCTGGTGTTCTGAAACTATTTATAACAGAACTTATTTAAAATTCAAACACAGAACTGTAGAGTTGGAATGGGGCTCAGAGATTTATTCTCTCAAATCCCCTCTGATTATAAATGAGGAAACTGAAACCCAGAAGAGTTTGGAAACTTGCTCAGAGCGAGGTTTAAAATAGAGATCTGCCCTCCTTCTCCTCAGTGACCTTTCTACCACATTATACTCTCCTCCAGGGCATCTTCTGTTGGATGACAAGAAGGCTTTCAGGCTATTTTTATACTCTAAGTTTAAAATGTTACTGTTGGCTATTTCCAAATTTAAATGTTAAGTCTGCTAAGGTATTCTTTATAAACCAGCATTCCTCTCCCCTTATTGCTTGCATAAGGGTTTCAAATGCCATAGATACAAACCAGGTAGAACAGCTTTTTCTGAGACAAGTCCACTGCAGTTAGTTCTGGCCCAACAAGAACAAGGGGATGCAGACACAAAGATCCACCCAGGTTGTGTATGAAATGGGAGTATCACGCTCTGGAGTCAGTTTCAGTTCTAGCTCTGAGCTATTAATTCTGCACCCTTGGACAAATCATTAACTCTCTCTCAGATTTTTTTTCTCATGTATAAAACAGGAATACAAATGATCAGATTCTTACAGTTTGTTATGGGGAACAAATGAAATTATCAAAGGGAATGCTATTAGCAAAGCACTGACACACTTGATGGCACATACAAACACTAGTTCCCTTCCCAATTCTCAGGTTGTATATAGTCAAAATCCCCTTGAAATTGCAGTAGGAAGGCAAGGCCGTGCTGGAGTACAACATACTCTCTCAATAGGCTAATTCCAACTCACAACAGTTTTTCTTCCGTCTTTAAAACAAATGGCTGTTTCCTCATTTCTGCACAAGATGTAAGAATTGGCACTTAAGAGCCATGTTGTTAAAAAATATATATAAAATAAACATAAATATATATACAAATACATATATTTGTGTGTGTGTGTGTGTGTGTGTGTGTGTATATGTTTAAGCACAGAACCACATTTAATGCAGTTGTAAGGCAAACCAGGCAGACAGCAGATACACTGCTATTTCACGCTTAATGAGGACATGGAAATGGTGGATGAAATTGGTCCAAAAATATTTAAATCATTATTTCTTTTTCTTCTTTTTCTGCCAAGGGTGCATAGCTGAATTTACAAATGTTAATTAAATATAAGTATAATGTGACTCCACTGGAAACATAATTCTTTTTTTGAAGACAGAACAGATGTGGTTGAACTTTGGTAGTACTGACAGGACACGTGCCACTGACATAGGCAAGAAAGGAGGAGCCCTCACTTGGGGCTGATACGCAGCCAGTTTACTTGGGTGACACTGTTTCAGTCATTAAAATACTGTAATTCTTCATTACTGACTGGCAAGCAGCTGCTGTCTGGACCCCTTAAGGTGCCCTAGTACCTTGGCCCATCCCTGTTCCTCCCCTCATCTAGCAACTAAAGGGGATACCAGCACACCCTACTAAAGCACTATGTTCCCCTGATTGCTATTATTTCACACAGCACCCCACCTCCATCCCCATCTCTCTATCCACTCCTAGACATTGCTAGTCACTGGCTACCACAGTTATTCTAGCACTTTCATTTTGCATTTCTGAAGATAGCTAAATTTACAGAGCATCTGTGTGTGTGTGTGTGTGTGTGTGTGTGTGTGTGTGTGTGTGTGTGTGTTAAGAGAAGGAAGTAAACATAACAGGAGTCTTTTTTCTTAGAAAACAAGAAATTTCATAATGGGTCCTATTATTTCAGAATCTCAAATCAGATGCAGATATGATTCTGATTTATCAGGCATTCTGTTCTTCATTCTGATCAATCTGAAACTTGCTTCATCCTCTCACTGCCTGATGGAGTCTCTAACCTGTCTAAAACATATCACCGTCCCTACCCCTCGAACGAGAGAAAGCCAATTCCTGATGATAACAAGAGCAGAACATTCTTAAACAGGAGGTATAGCATTTTAAAAATACATCTAATCGAGGATGGATCTAGAGACTGTCATACAGAGTGAAGTAAGTCAGAAAGAAAAAAACAAATATCGTATACTAACGCATGTATGTGAAACTTAGAAAAATGGTACAGATGAACCGGTTTGCAGGGCAGAAGTTGAGACACAGATGTAGAGAACAAACGTATGGAAACTGAGGGGGGAAAGCGGCAGGGGGTGGTGGTGGTGGTGTGATGAATTGGGAGATTGGGATTGACATGTATACACTGATGTGTATAAAACTGATGACTAATAAGAACCTGCTGTGTAAAAAAATAAATAAAATTAAATTAAAAAAAACAAAACTAAAAAAGAAAAAATACATCTAGTGACATAAAAATGTCATCTGTAATACAAAATGTCAATGCTTAGAGAATCAAAATAACTTATTATGAAAGAGATTTATTTTTACCTACAAGGAATGAAAAATAATTCATTAAGCTAAAAGCTCAGGAGTAAGGCTAAACTAGATAACATAAAAGAAAAAAAATCAAGAAAATAGTATAGCTTTTAAAATAAACAAAACCACAATAAAAAACTTTATAGCAATTATGATTTTACTAAGTGAGAACATAGAAAATTCCATGACTATTTTAAATGGCTTTTCCAGGAATTGGATTTTCATCAGCAGGTATGGTACTTATAATGGCAAGTTGGTCATTATGTATGTTATTATTGTTCTTGTAGATATTTCTCTCTTTTTGGAACACTCTAAGAGCTAAAATTTTAGAAATATCCTAGCATGTTAAGTATAACTCGCCCATTATACATGACTATTTTCAGAATTTCATAAAAAGATAGCACAAAAACTTATTTCATGTAATTCATCATAAAACACAGAAAAAGAATGTCCACACCTGCATAGGTCCAGGAATGCAAGATAGAACTCTCTCTATGTTCTCAGAGGTCACATCTACATCGTTCACGGCAACAAGGACATCACCTGAAAACAGAATCACAATAAAAGACAGTTGTGTGAGTATCCAAAATGGAAAAAGATCTAGAATTGGAACATTATAAAGCAACTATTCTGATCTTCAAAGTACAATGGAAAATGTGGTACAGACATTCAGGGACTTGTTCAAGGTTATAAAGCTCATTAGTGGCAGAACTAATCTCCCACCCCACTCTTTCTTAAACTGTAACACAGCCCAACATTGCACCATAACTTAATACAACCTATGAATATTCAAAGAGATGAATATTCTCATTTTTGATACAATTGGGACAATTACATAAACCCAAGGGACAAATGGAAAATTTGTAGCCAAATATTGCAATTAACAAAATTGAATCTAACCACTTAGACTCACAGTAAAAAAAATGCAGCTGACATTTTAATTAAATCCATGTGGTATATCATAACTCAATATGCTGTGCATTCACTGTTATTACTGATATGTGCCTACACACATCTTTGTTTCAAAAGCCCCCAACCGCAATAAAACCTATAGCATGTTTCGGTAAAAAATCTCCTTTTCCATGGCTTTTCTTTAAATGTGTATATTATGAAATCAGGTGGCTTTAATAAAGATCAGTGTTAAAATGGAAATTTACTTTCACAACATAAAGGTAATATCTAAACACCAGTCAGTATATTAATAGAAATACACATACCAAGGTTATTTTTTTCTCCTCATTCCCATCATTAGGAAATTGATTAAATAATTCATACTCATCCATTCATTAGTCTATCCAACAAATACTTATTGAGCATCTGCTGTATGCCAGGCACTGTTCTAGGCACTGCAGATAGAGAATTGAACAAAACAGACAAAAAACTCTACTCACATGGAGCTTAATACTCTTTGGGGAAGACAGATAATAAATATATATTGATATATATAGACAAAATAGTGTTGGTAGACAATTCTCCATTGGTCTCTCATATTTTCGTATATCTTAAAAGCCAAGACACTGAAAGTCTGTGTTCTGGATTATCTTTTCAAGATTGTATAGCGAACAGCTTTGGATGAGATAGTATCTCCCTCCAGAGCAAACATACAGTATAATAACAGCAAAAAAAAAAAAAAAAAAGTACTGTATAAGATATATTAACAATATCTTATTGTTAATAATTGTTCTTTATAAAAGATTTATGTTCCCTAAGCTCTAAGTTCCTGTCCTTTAATGCAACCCACTATGTGTGTACGGGTCACCTGGCCCTTTTCATGATGCCCTGTGGGAATGAGGGTTGGGGAACAGGTGAAACTGCCATTACTTTAGCTAGTGCTATTCCTCACCACCCCCCCATCCCTTCATTCCTTGCTCTCCCTGATGTGTATCATATGGGAAAGGGGCTAAGTGCAGAGTGAGCATGAGTTTCTTAGGCCAGCCCTCTGAAAGCTTGCAATGACCTACACTAGGTTCAAATGCTCAAGAGATGCTATTCAGTTGAGAGTTCCTCAGGTTTGGGCACCAAGCCTTATATGATGGTCTGCTGTTGCAGCACTTTGAGCAACCTGGTAACTTTTCTTAAAAGAATTTTGAAATGTATAGAAATATCGAATCACTATGTTGTGTAACAGGAACTAACATAGGGTGGTAGGTCAATTATACTTCCAAAATAAACAAACAAACTCACAGAAAAGAAATTGGATTTGTGGTTACCAGAGGCGGGGGAGGAGAGAAGAGGGGAATTGGATGAAGGTGGTCAAAAGGTACAAACTTCCAGGTATAAGATAAGTAAGTACTAGGAATGTAATGTACAACATGATCAATATAATTAACACTGTTGTCTGTTATATAACAAAGGTGTTAAGAGAGTAAATCTTGAGTTCTCATCACAAGGAAAAAAATTTTTTTTCTATTTCTCTAATTTTGTATCTATATGAGATGATGGAGGTTCACTAAACTTACTGTGGTCACCATTTCATGATGTATGTAAGTCAAATCATTATGCTGTATGCCTTAAATTTAGTGCTGTATGTCAATTATATCTCAATCAAACTGGAAGAAAAGAGTAAGAACCTGCAAACTAAAATAAGCTTCCAACTTCAATTCAACTTGGAAAAATGAAAAAGCAACATACTCCCCTAATTATTTTTAAATAAGATATTAAACAAGTGTACTATATCAAATTATTTATAGCTATCGTGAGTTTAAAAAGGAAGGAAGCGGACTTCCCTGGTGGCACAGTGGTTAAGACTCCGCGCTCCCAATGCAGGGGGCCGGGGTTCAATTCCTGGTCAGGAAACTAGATCCCACATGCATGCTGCAACTAAGAGCTCATATGCTACAACTAAGGAGCCCACCTGCTGCAACTAAGACCTGGTGCAACCAAATAAATAGATAAATAAATAAACATTTTTTAAAAAAAGGGAGGGAGGGAAAGAGAGAGAGAGAGAGATTGGGAGGGAGGGAGGTGAACACAATGTAGAAGTACTGATGTATTGATAAAACAAAATCCCTTCTGGACGGTACCAACAATGAGTTCTACTGTCTATAGATTATTCTATCCTCAGGACACCTAAATGGTGAAAAGATTTAAACCTTGCTCCTTTAAACTAAAACTCCATTGGATGATGTCCCAAATGACTCTTTGTTTTTTTTCCCCTCCAAACCCTAATGAATACAGTTCTGTAGTTGAGTGTTGTAGGAAGTATCATCTAAAAGCATCATGTACAACAAACCTCTAAAAATAGAAGACATGTATCATCACAAAAGATATGAAAATAAATTTTAGAACAAGTGTAGTATATACACAATATTTCTAAATGTTTAGTAGAAAATTGTCTCTTTCTATAAAAGAAATGGTACATCCACTTCTCATTTTCCAGATACTTGTTTTCCTCACATTTTTCTGAGCCCCTCTGTGAGGTGACTCAGAGATGGCAGGCTTCCTGGACATCACATCACTGCAGTGGGCAGCCTGCACTCCAGGAAAGTTCTTTCTCAACAAGTGCATGGGAGTCATTAGTATGCAGGGTCCCATTTCAAAGGCTGAAAGGAAATGAACTGCATGAATTGATTTGAATTGTTAAATAAGAAATAGTCTGAGAATTATTGATGGGTAGAAGTAAGAGGGAAAATTTATCAAGTTTATCAAGAGATTTCATTCAAGAATCAAATAAAACATAAAGGGGGAGATCAGTTTATCAAAATGCTTAAGTAAATCCCTTTGGGTGACTGGGCTTTTTCTTTGTTTTGTTTAATTACATTTTCTAAATGGTCTACCATAAGCATATATTATTACTACTGCAAAGAGAAAAAAATTAAAACTCACACACACCGTGGTAGGCAGAATAACTGTCCTCCAAAAATGTCCACACCCTAATCTCTGAAATCTGTGAATATGTTACTTTACATAGCTAAAGAGACTTTTCAGATGTAATTAAGTTAAGGATCTTGAGATTGGGAGATTATCCAAAAGAGCCCAATGTAATTACAGGGCCTTTATAGGAAGGAGGCAGGAAAACCACAGAGTCAGAGAAAGAGAGACATGGAGATACTACGCCGTTGGCTTTGAAGATGAAGGGACCACAAGGCAAGGAATGCAGGTGGCCTCCAGCAGCTGGCCAAGGAAAGGGGTTCTCCCCTGCAACCTCCAGAAGGAATGCAGCCTTGTGGATACATTGATTTTAGTGCAGGAAGACGCATTTTAGACTTCTGACCTCCAGAACTGCAAGATGATAAATTTGTGCTGCTTTAAATCACTAAGTCTGTGGTACTTTGTCACAGCAGCAATAGAAAATTAATATACCCGCTTAACAGAACAAAGCAACTTTGGCTAAGCACCAAGTGAGAGTCAGGGACCATGAATGCTGAAGAATAGAAGGATATACAAGGTACACTTGGCAGTCATTGGAAAAAGAATAAATCAGTCTTGTTAGAATCTGGTATTTACATACAAGAGGACTGGGAAATAGGTATGAGACAGTGGGGTGGGATCAGATTGTGCATTTAAATTGATCATTTAGGGACTTCCCTGGTGGCGCAGTGGTTAAGAATCCGCCTGCCAATGCAGTGGACACAGGTTTGAGCTCTGGTCCGGGAAGATCCCACATGCCACGGAGCAACTAAGTCCGTGTGCCACAACTACTGAGCCTGCGCTCTAGAGCCCATGAGGCACAACTACTGAAGCCTGCATGCCACAACTACTGAAGCCCGTGCGCCTAGAGCCTGTGCTCCGCAACAAGAGAAGCCACTGCAATGAGAAGCCCGCGCCCCGCAACGAAGAGTAGGCCCCGCTCGCGGCAACTAGAGAAAGTCTGCGCGCAGCAACTAGAGAAAGCCCGCGCACAGCAACGAAGAACCAACAGAGCCAAAAAAAAAAAATAAATTTACATAAATAAATAAATAGATCATTTAAATTAAGCTGAATTTGACTTCAGAGGGGAAAGCATATGGTTTTTGAAACATAGTTACATACTGCCATTTTATACATTCAAGTTAATGCATTTACTGACAAATTCTTAAGTTTTGAGAGAATAAAAATTATTGTATTTTTTTAACTTCAATATCAATCCCTCAACTATAACATGTAAGCACTAAACCAGAGAAAATTAAGGCCCCTCCCAACCTACCATTTTAGAATTCCTTGAATAAGGATAGCTCATCTACTGTAACTACCATTCAGAATATTAAGTAAAACAGCACATTCTCTGAAGATGATGGATAAGAAACTAGTGCCAGGTTTTTATTTCTCATTAAAATAGAAAATAATATTGCAGAAATGTTGTAAAAATTATTGATAGCTATAAATTATTGATGGCATTATAGCCATGATTGTTTCTGCAAATTATTTTTAGTCTTTACATTTGTTCACACAAATGAGGCATCAAGGATTTTTTTCCTTTTAAACTTCTCAAGTAATAAGAATTTTTATGCTGGTATACAGTGTTTAGAATTACAATTTTAATAGTCAAATAACATACAAATTTATTAAATTATAATTTAAATAATCAGACCTTTGGTTTGACATTTTCATGCTTTTTATTATTATTAAAGAATGCTCAAATAAATGTTTTCGTGCACATAGCTTTTCCTGTTTTTACATCTAGGGTCAGCAAACTTTTTCTGTAAAGGGTCAGATCAGTAAATATTTTAGGCTCTGCAGGCCATATGGCCTTTGTCGCAACTCCTCAACTCTGATATTGTAGCTTGAAAGCAGCAATAAACAAATGAATGTGGCTATGTTCCAATAACATTTTACTTATGAACACTGATATCTGAATTTCATATAATTTTCATATGTCATAAAATATCACTCTTTTGATTTTTTTTTAAAAACCATTGAAAAAGGTTAAAACCATTCTTGGTTTGCTGACTGTACAAAAATGGGTGGTGGGCCTGATTTGATCTGCTGGCTGCGGTTTGCAGATGTGTTTTAGATTACTTCTTTAGGACAAATGTCTCAGAATGAATTAACTGGGTTAAACAGTACATTGTGGTAGTTTAACACTTATTTCCCAATCACATTTTGAAAGGATTAAATCATTTCTTTCCATTTTTGTTTCAAAGAGAAATCTTTTGGCACTTTCCCCACCCATTCAAGTGAGCAACCTGGCACACCCATTCAAGTGAGCTCTGTGAATGGAATTCACAACCCATGGGTCTCAGCTGTATCACTGACTGGCTGTCTGCTCTCGGGTAAGTCATGCGATTCCTTTGGTGCTCATCCGTAGGGGGAAGTAACAACCAGACGCTCTCAACAAAGGCCTAAAAACTCTAAAATACTGTCTTTCCAGTGAACACACTGCTTCAGTGTCTTTCTTTTACTAGTGGTTCAAGTACCATGGGGAGAAGTATGGGGAAAAAATGACGTGCGAGAGGAGAGACAAACAAGTAGAGTTATTTTCATTAAGAATATCAAAATGTTACACCTATTAGAGGAGAAAATAAAAATGTATACCAAGTAATAGTCTGCAAAACATTAGAGAATAAAATCATGCGTTATGTGTTCATAAAAACCAAATCTGTCTTTTCAAAAGAGCACTTCAGATATTTTAATTGGAAATAACCAAAATGTCCATCAACAGTGGAATGGAAAAATAAATAGTATGTATTCATACAACGGAATACTACATAGTGAGAACATGGTTATTTCTCATAGATTATAAGCTAAAGAAAATATAATAGAAACAAGAGAATACACACCATACACTTTCATATACATGAAGTTCAAGAAGAGGCAAAATCAACTCTGTTGATAGAACAGTTCTGACTTTTAAAAGATTACCTTTGGGAGGGGGTACTGACTAGGAGGATGTACCATGGAGGTTTCTGGGTACCAAAAACATTCTATATCTTGACCTGGGTGGTAGTTACACAGGGACAAACATATGTCAAAATTTACTGAGTATACATTTAAGACTTGTGCATATTATGGGTCATACCTCAATTAAAATGATTTTTTTAAAGTAAATCCAAAAATACTTCCAAAATTTTTTAAAATTTAAAAGAGAAACTTAACACAAGTATTATACAAATCTCTTTAGTGATCACAGGTGAGAACATCAGAAGTTGACACAAAAAGAGCTTGAAATAAAAACTTTGTTTATTCTTCATCAGAAAAAGTTTCCAGGGGTATGTGTGTCTAGAATATTAATGTGGGGACTTCCCTGGTGGTCCAGTGGGTACAACTCCATGTTTCCAATGCAGGGGGGGTCTGAAATCGATCCCTGATTGGGGAACTAGATGTCACATGCATGCTGCAACTAAGAGTTCGCATGGCGCAACAAAGATCCCGCATGCCGCAACTAGATCCCGCATGCCGCAACTAAGACCCAGCGCAGCCAAAATAAATAATTAATTAATTTTAAAAAAAGAATATCAATGTGTAATTTCTCTAACCCTATCCTTCCCAATCCTCAAAAAAACACCTAGTTTAAAATGACCAAAAAAAGGGTAATCTTGAAGACAAAAATAAATCACTGAGATGATACACAGTTTCTAGGATGTAGATAAAAGGGGAACTTCTATTTGTTCTGGACTGAGTCAGAGGCTGGCTACAGGTAGTCCAGGAGCTATCAACGGTCAAACTTTAACAGAAACGCAAAAATAGAAATATAAAAAATAAACATGCAAGCCCTTGGCAGCAGGAACAGCAAAAATGGCACCAAAAAAGGTAGCAAGACCCCCAAGAATCCAGCAAAGAAGAATGAGAATAGAACAGAGTTCTGCTGTCATAAAAGGAAAGAAGAGTCACCCGTCTCACTGTGCTGGTCAAGGGACTTTAGTCAACAGTGGGTCACCCTCCAGCCAGACAACAGCGGAAGTCACCCTGAGCAAACTGCATTGACCCGGACAAAGCATTCATGATCTTCCTACCTGTGGGGTGACTGCAGTGTGAAATGTCGCTATGAAAGAAGCGAGTGAGAAATTACCACCACAGAAGCACCTTGTGCGATTAGCAAACCCACCATGACATTAAAATCATCCATTCTTGCAAATGGGTATGAACACATACCCAACTTGGAATAGGATTTCTGATCTTGATAAACAAGAGCATCTGCTCGATGAAGTATTCAAGGACGAAGTCTCTTTCCTAACAGCGATTTATATCTCTGCTTTAAGGGGCATAAGATAATATTCATTATTTATAAGCTTAACACCTGTGACTGCTCAGAGACTTTTTAAAAAATTAATGCTGAAAAAAAATCATCCATTCTTTAGTCCCCAAATTATATAATTAAAAAATATGGAACATAATCAAAAAATTAAAAACTTAGAAAAGTAGAGATAACAATTACCCATAATGCCCCCACCCTAATCCAACACTATTAGCATTTTGCTGTATTGATATTAACTTCTAATTGTTTTCCCTGCATGTATTCTTTTTTTACATGGTTTATTCATTCATTCAGTAAATGTTTTTGAGGGCTTATTATGAGCCAACCATTTTGCTACGCATCAAAGATGAAATAATCATTTTATTCCGACAAATTTCCTTTCTACTTATTAGTAAATCATAATCTTTTCTATTACAAAATTGAACTCATGAGCCTCATTTTTCTAACTTTTTATTGCTATTTAATACACATGCAGGAAAGTGCATAAATTGTAGTACAACACAATGAATTATCACCAAGTGAATGCATCCATGTTACCTCACTCAGGTTAAAAGGTAGACTACTAGCATCTTGTGTATCTTTAAATTACTTTAATGATAAACAGTAGGACCACCCTGGTAGTCTTCCTCTCTCTGGTTCATTCTCTTTCCTCCCATACAAATGGTGCAAAGATCACGGCCAGAGGTAACTGCCATTCCTAGAAGGTTCAGCAGACTGGAGTATCAGGGGAAAGGAAATATGGAATAGGAGGCTCACTGGTCATAACCACCACTCTGTTAGGTTTCAAGAGAAAAGGGTAAAAAGAATTTTAGAGATCCGTCTATAACTCGGTCCAAATAGGCATTCCAAGCAGAAGCCCCAGGTGAGTATAAGGAGAATGTGTAGCCGAGGTTTCCCAGCATGTGGGATCATACAGTTATGGTGGTGGGCAACAACCAGGCAGGATTTCATAAGCAGGAATTCTGGTCTCCTTTGACAGAACTAACAGAACAAACCTTAGAGATATTTTAGTCCAATTCTGTAAGTTGACAAAAAAGGAAGGTGAGGACCTGAGAGAATGTAAGTATGCATTAGCTCCTGTTCCAGTTACCTATTACTGCATAAGCAATCACCCAAAAAACTCAGTAGCTTCAAACAACAACCATCCTTTGCAACTATGTGTGGAGATGGATGTTAACTAGACTTACTGCAGTGATCATTTCAGAGGATAAACAAATATAAAATCATTATGTTGTATGCCTGAAACTAATGTAATGTAATATGTCATTATATCTCAATTAAAAAAAAACAAAAAACGAAAGAAACAACCACCACCATTTATTGTCTCTCCCAGTTCTGGGGTTGATGGGGCTCAGCTGAGGTTATCACTCAGGGTTCCTTGTGTAGCTGCAGCCAGATGGTTGAGGCAGGGGTTACCCGGACGGCTTCTTCACTCACGTCTGATGGCTGTTCCTGAGCGTGGCTGGGGCCTCAGCTGGGGCTATCAGCCAGAATGCTACGACTCAGGGCCTCTTCAAGTGGCCTGGCCTTCCTCACAGAATGGGGACAGGCAGAAGGTGCATCCCCTTTTATAAGCCCACTCCTTAAGTCTGTGTGTACAGTACCAATTAAGCTGTAGTCACAGACCCACCCAGATTCAAGGCCAGGGCAGTGGGGCACAGAGACACACACACATACCACAACTCTCCATGGGAGGAGTATCAACATCACGCTGTAAGAAGAGAATGTGGAGATCTTGTTGCAACCATGTGGAATACACGCTTTGCACAGATGCCCTTCCTACAGGGTTCCTCCCTGCAAACCTTATCGTGGCACTTATCACACTGTGGGAAACTGTCTGCTTATTTCTGACACTACGTGAGCTCCACTACAGCATAAGCTCCTTAGGAGGAGTAACTGGATCATTAGAGTAATCTTCGTGCTCCTGGCATTTAGCAGGTGCTTAAAAAATTATCTAATGAATCAATGAACAAACAAAAAATCTGGACTTAAAGAAATATTTTGAAATGTTTCTAAAGAATCTATAAAAGTTCCTGTATCAAAATCTCTCAGGCTGGATCAACTTAAGACCATCAGCTTGGAGAACTGTTACTACCTGTAAGTTTTGTTAACAACATATACTCATCTTTAACTACCCTATCTTTAGGTAAATAATCTATCTCTAGGTAACTAGTCTATCTCTAGGTAACTAACCTATCTCTGGGTAACTAATCTATCTGTGGGTAACTAGTCTATCTCTAGGTAGCTAATCTATCTCTGGGTAGGGTAATCTATCTCTGGGTAATGAATCTATCTCTGGGTAACTAATCTATCTCTAGGTAACTAATCTATCTTTGCTACTAACTCAAACATATCCAACAGCTTAAAATGTATCAGCAACACAAAATGCTCATCTTAACATATATTCAGAATAACTTGTGGATTTCTTATTTTCCCCTCAAAATTGGTGGGATATTTTATGACAAGCGCCCTTAAAAGGAAATTTACGTATAACACCAATGTTGCTACATATGCCATAGGAAACAGTTTAAAACTACTCCAAGAACTCAGGGCACTTAAGTGCAAATATACAATTTTAAAGTATTTTTATTCATAAATTATATATTTTTGTATCATGTTATTGGATATAGGTCATTCAAACCTAAATTATCACTAATTTAACTAATAATTTAACTAATTTAACTAACTAATTTAACTAACTAATTTAACTAATTAAAAGTTAATTAGTTAACTTTTCTTTTTCTTGTCAGCAAAGAAAACCAAGATGAAATAAAATTATATAAAAACTTGAAAATTAGTTAAGCTGTTCCCTGGCCTAACAAGGCACACATGTGTATTCACGGCACTAAAGTGCTTGTCTTAAGAATGCTGTGCATTGCAGTACACAATCCTTCCAACTTCACTACTGTCCCAAATATCGTCAGGCAGTCCTTTATTGGTTGAGACACTGGGCATAATTCTGTTTTGATCACTTTCCTCACAAAGCAGCATCAACCATTAACTCTGCAAACAAGGACTGATGCTCACGAGCAGGACTTACCAATTAATATCTGACCACTCTTCATAGCAGATCCTCCTGGCAGCAGGCCATGGACCACAAGCTTCTCTCCACTGCCCTGTTTTCCACTTCTTCTCCAGCTCCACTTGGTCTGATGGATAATCCCAATCAGTACTTCCAGAAGCTTGAGCTGCTCTTTGGCTTTGGTGACGGTTAGCTTTTTGGGGTTCACGTAAACGTTCACGTCTTTGTACCGCTGTTGGACAACAACTCCTGTTTTCTGATTGGACTGATGCTTTAGAATGGATACTGGCCCACTGGCATTGCTATTTTTTTTATTATAGCGCTTGGGTAAAAGTTTTTTACTTTTTAAAATCTTGGTAAACCGCCTGAGTTTGGGTTCATACTTTTTTCCTTCTTTGTAATCATCCTCTTCAATAATAATCTCGTTTTCGCTGAACCTGACATGGTTCACAGTAGGTGTCTCAGGAAGAAGGCTTTCTTCTTCATCCTCACTCAACTCCAAATAAAATAGCTCTCCATTCTTCTGCACACTGTCCAGCCATTCAGGCTCCAGGTCACTGTGAAAAAGAGAAAAGATAATCTAAATCGCAGCCAAACATGGGAAAAACAGTTATGCCTTTCCGGCAGGCGGGTGAGGGTAGGGGTTGGGGTGCGGGGAGACGGGAAGGGTGAAAGTTCTTTGATTATTTCAGAGTCTCCTCACTGATTCTAATTTATTGTGAGCATCAACATTATTTCCTGTAGAATAGTTTTTGTAGAGCCTTGAAGAACTGGGGTTGGAGGAGATGGAATCAAAATGGCATAGTGATAGAAAAGAAAACAAATTAAAAAAGAGATGGCCCCCTTCTAGAATCTAAGGTTCTATTTTGTTTTTTAAATTTAATTCAGTCCCTGTGTGGTTACTGTTCACTTTAGACAATTTCACTGGACAATGATTTACATTAGTAGATGATTATACAATTATATCCACAGATGTGAGACATTCAGAAATTGCACATAAAAACATCCTATTTGCAAAGAAATTATTCAGCATGGCTGACACGTTAAAACAAAAGTGAAAGCCTACCAGTATTAAAAGACTTTGTTTATATAATAAGTTTTCAAAAAAGGAACATTCACCCACCATGAACTAAAATCTTTGCTGAAAACAACTAGTTTGTAATCACAGTTAATAATAATCACTTCTGTAGCCTATAATTTCATAAAATTCCTTTTAATGAATAATTGTAGTAAGAAGAGTAAACCACACATGACATGATTCATCATGTGATTTTTAACTGGGAAATAGGCCATTGAAAAAAACAAAATTATTATTATTAAAATGATTCAAAGAGCATTAAAAAACAAAAATACCCATCTTAGGGTAACAGACCTAACCACAAACTCTACCCTGTTCAATGTTACGAACAGTTTACCTTTCAAACTGCTATTCTTTAAAGCAAAACTGGTTACAGTGGAAGAACTAACACGTGGAGAGACTTTTCAGAAACATGAGCTGTAATATCCTGGCACGTTATAATTTGTGTTCTAATCATTCAATCAGTTAGAAGACATCTGTTTTCTGCAGTGTTTATTAGCAATCCTGGTTCTTTTAACTTAAAAGTCAAGTGTGTCTTTCTAAATACTGTGAAAATTCATCCAAAAAATGCACTATTCTATTAATCAGAAACTAACCACTATGCTGGTCTGTAGTTGGTAATTAACATAGAATTTTTCAACTATATATGAATGGTTAAAAAAAAAGGCATAACTATCCCCAGATATCAAAACTAACATTTCTTTGGCACTTGCTGGTTCCCAGTGTGTGGCATCATTTTAGGCACTTAGCACCACTTACTGTGGATTATTCACCATTATCAGTTGTTTTGACTATATCTGTCTGTACCTGCAGAAATCAGTATTTAATATCTCTGTAGTTTTACTCTGATGAGTCTAAATAACTGTGTCCTCACCATAAAAAATTTAGATAACAATGTACCGTAATCTAAAATGGCACAGGGACTTCCCTGGTGGTCCAGTGGTTAAGAATCCGTCTTGTAATGCAGGGGACGCTGGTTCGATCCCTGGTCAGGGAACTAAGGTCCCACATGCCACAGGGCAACTAAGCCCGCACGCCACAGCTAGAGAGACCGTGTACCACAACTACAGAGCCCACATGCCCTGGAGCCCGCATGCTACAACTAGAGAGAAGCCCACACAGTGCAAGGAAGAGCCTGCGCATTGCAACAAAAAATCCCGCCTGTCACAACTAAGACCCGACGCAGCCAAAAGATAAATTAATCAATTATTTAAAAAATAAAATAAAATGGCACAATGAAAATATCATAATTAAACACAATTACTTATGAAGATATATATTAATTAGAAAAATGAATGAAATTTACTTGCTTTATAATCTCACCCTTTTAATATGGTCTGTTGTTCGTATGAGAGATATGTGACGCCAAAGAAACATTTTTCCCTCTCTGCTAAACATGAAGATGGTTCACCTAATTCTCTAAAATTTGGAATTTATACTTTTTTTTTTTTTTTTTTGGGTAGTGTGGTGTGGCACGCAGGATCTTAGCTCCCCACCAGGGATCAAACCCGGGCCCCCTGCAGTGGAAGTGCAGAGTCTTAACCACTGGACACCAGGGAAGTCACTTATTCTCTAAAATATGAATGCGAAACCACTTTTTGGTTATGCTTTAAAGATCCCTGCAGGTGGAGGTGCCACAGGGGGTGGCATTCAGTTGTAGAACAAATAAACAGTGCCAGGCATGGTGGACAGTACTGGAATTACAAAGATGAAAACCTCAGTTCCTTCCCTTGTCTAGTGGGGAAGAGAAACTGAGAAGGAATTCATGACAATACACATGGTAGGTGCAAAAGAGAGGTCATCCAGCTTAGCCTGGGGTTGAGGATGAGGTCAAGGGAGACTTTCTGGTAGAGGAGACCCCAGAGGTGAGTTTTAAAGCAACAAGTGTCTGGGGAGGAGGGCTTGGGGAGCTGAGGGGGAAGACAAGAAGAGAATCCCAAGCAGAAGTACCAGCACAAGCAAAGGCCTTGAGGGGTAGTCCCCATGGCCTATGTGGATAACTAAAGCTAGTCTGCGGTTGCCAGAGTGGAGGTGGTGAGGTGGGGAATGACAGGAGAAGTCTAATTTTGCAAGTTGTAATTTTGCAAGCCCTTCTGGACCCTGGCAAAGGGTTTGGGTTTTGTTGTGTAGGTAAGAGAGTATCAATGAAGAGTTTTAGGTAGAGGGGTTTACATGTTAGAAATCGCTGAATAGATCTACTTTGACAGGACAATAGAAGAAGGAATTGAGGTAGACAAGATTCAAGATAAGAGGCCAGGGGCTGCCCTGGTGGCGCAGTGGTTGAGAATCCGCCTGCCAATTCCGGGGACACAGGTTTGTGCCCTGGTCAGGGAAGGTCCCACACGTCGCGGAGCAATTAAGTCCGTGGGCCACAACTACTGAAGCCCGCGCGCCTAGAGCCCATGCTTCACAACAAGAGAAGCCACCACAATGAGAAGCCTGCGCACAACTAAGAGTAGCTCCCGCTGGCCGCAACTAGAGAAAGCCCATGCAGCAACGAAGACCCAACTCAGCCAAAAAGAAATAAATTAATTAATTAAAAAAAAAAAGATAAGAGGCCATTTAGGGGGCTGTTTCCGTAGTCCAAGCAAAGATGATAACTAAGGCAATTGTAGAGGAAATGGAAAGTAGGAAAAACATTTGAGAAATGCTTGAAAATCACCAGGACGTTGAGACTGATTAGACGCGATGATGAGGGAGACGAAAGAACTGGTGTTGATTAGATTTCTAGTTGGTGACTGTACTTTCATGTACACATAAGCACAGACTCATTTTATATAAATGGGCACGTAATTATCATACATGTCCTTCTCCCTTCCTACCTTTCACTGACAAGTTAAAAATCTGTGTTCTAAACAACAAGGTCCTGCTGTATAGCACAGGGAACTACTGATGTATTCAATATCCTGTGATAAAGCATAATGGAAAAGAATATGAAAAACAATACAGATATATATGTATAACTGAATCACTTTGCTGTATACCAAAAACAAACATTGTAAATCAACTATACTTCAATAAAAAAAAATTTTTAATCTGTGTTCTTATAATCATATAAAACATATATAGGGTTATTTGTTACTGTTTGTTTTGAAAAAGTGAGTGGAATCTATACATACACACACACACCCCTTTATCATTTATCACTAAAAAAACAATTTAAAAACCTCTAATGGCTACATTAAGGGATGTAGCACATTTGGTCACCTAATGATAAGCTTTGTGTTCACTTTTTTTTGCCCCTATGGACAACAATACAGTAACCATTCTTTTTTTTTTTGTGGTACGCGGGCCTCTCACTGCTGTGGCCTCTCCCGTTGCGGAGCACAGGCTCCGGACGCGCAGGCTCAGTGGCCATGGCTCACGGGCCTAGCCGCTCCGCAGCATGTGGGATCTTGGCGGACCGGGGCACAAACCCGTGTCCCCTGCATCAGCAGGCAGACTCTCAACCACTGCGCCACCAGGGAAGCCCAGTAACCATTCTTTTATGTAGGGGGATAGAGAGATAGATAGATAGATAGGTAGGTGTCTTTACCCTAAGACTATACCAATTCACATTTCCACCAGCAATGACTGAGATCCACTTTCTTAAGCTCTATATTTAAAAAATATTTCACTTGAAGCAGAAGAAATTTTTTTAAAAAGGGAGAAGTTAAAAGAAGGGAGAAAAGAGACAGGAATAAAGACAAGGAAATGAACATAGGAAACTGTAAAAGAAGACAAAACATATAGTAAAAAGAAAATGACCTGAGAGGTCACAGACCTTGGTTCAAACACTGTTCTATTGAGATTTTCACTTTTCTAAGCTTTAGGTTTCCTTTTCCAGAAAACAGATTATAGCTACCTCACAGGGCTGTTATCAACAGCAAATAAAATAATGTGCCTGGCATGGTAAAGGCCAAATAAATGACAGTTCCCATCCTCTTGTACCACAGTCAGAACTGGAGAGAAACTTACCCCTTTATTAGATATAGCTCCTGTACTTCTGCACTTTTCCAACCCCTAGCAATAAATGAAGATGCCTCCAATGATCTCTACTAGATTCCAGGCTAAGTGCTGGTAACATATGAACCAAAACTAGATACTGCCTTTAAGGCCACAGTTCAGGATTCCCAAAAGGTTCCTTATTCCTACTACAGGTGATTACTTCCTCTTTAGAAAAACATCAAGAGCATAACTGATTAACGTATCAGAAAGTTTAACAGAGGTGGAACGACTGTACTCTCAAACTAGTTCTAGAATGGAGGGGGTGTATTAAAAACAACAATAAAACAAAACCGCCAACTTTTCATTGTAACTATTTATTAATAATGAAATTAATATTATATATAGACACTCTTCACTCCAGGAGATGGAGCTTAATCTTTCCTCCTCTTTAGTGTAGACTGGACTCAGTGACATGCTTTCAAAGAACTGAGTATGGAAAATGAAAAACTGCGACTTCACAGTGAAGAAACCTGGCAGACATCACCTTAACCAAGTGATCAAGGTTATGAAAAACAAGGAAGGACTGAGAAACTACTGCAGACCAGAGGAGACTTAAGGAGACGTGATGACTAAATGCCATATGATACCCTGGATTGGATCCGGGAACAGAAAAAGTTCATAAGTAGGGGAATGGTGAAATCTGAATAAAGTCTAGAGTTTAGTTAACAGTACTATACTAATGTTAATTTCTTAGTTTTAAAAAATGTACCCTATTTGTGTAAAAGGTTAACATCAGAGAAAAACTGGGTGAAGAATTTACAGGAATTCTCTGTACTATCTTTTCAACTTTTCTGTAAATCTAAATTTATTCCAAAATAAAATATTTTTTAAAGTTTTTTTTTTAATTAATTAATTTATTTATTTTTGGCTGCGTTGGGTCTTCATTGCTTCTCGTGGGCTTTCTCTAGTTGCGGCGAGCAGGGGTTACTCTTTGTTGCAGCGTGCAGGCTTCTCCTTGTGGTGGCTTCTCCTGTTGTGGAGCATGGGCTCTAGGCACGTGAGCGTCAGTAGTTGTGGCATGTGGGCTCAGTAGTTGTGGTGTACAGGCTTAGTTGCTCTGCTGCATGTGGGATCTTCCCGGACCAGGGCTCAAACCCTTGTCCCCTGCATTGGCAGGCAGATTCTTAACCACTGCACCACCAGGGAAGTCTAAAATATTTATCTTTAAAAAGGAATTAAATCTAGCAGTTTTAATTAAGATTTTTATAATACATGGGTTACATTAATCAATATTAATATAAATATTCTTTCATTTTTTTCTGAGAGCCTATGGTGCAAGCTGCAAAGCTGTCATTGTGCAAATGTCTTTCAATGAGACTTTTATTTTGTTCATTCTACTTTGCTCTAAACAGAAATAACTATATATTTATAGTCTGCCTGCAAAGTTTGACTGCACTTTAATTGGTTTCAAGGCCCTAAATAATGTGGTAAATGTGACCACAGTCCTTCTTACCAAAGAAAAACTTGCTAATTTGCAAATAAACAAGTTCACTTACATAAGCTCTAACAGTATATTAAAGAAAATGAACTTCAGATAATGCTTTTAATTTTCTCAATTACTCAGGTGTTTCAAATTTCTATGTTGATACTAAATCTTTTTTTCTTCTTCTAAGTTACTGAATCTCTCAGGTCCTTAGTTGCGTTAATGTCAGCATTTTTCACCAAATGAAGTAGTATCACAATTTCCTTGGCCACCACAAGAAAGAACATTAACAAAATAGCCAGCCCTCATGGCACATTTCCTTAAGGAAAACAGACTTTTGCTACCACTTCAAACCTGTTACAATACTTTTTTGTTTCTTTTTTTTCGTTTTAGTGGGGAAAGCACAATGTGCTTTACGAAAGTGGCCAACACATGTAGTTACATAGTTATATAATGCTAATAGGTACAGCAAGACAATCCTAGGTACAGAGACAGACCACACAAGATAAAAACACCACGACAAATTATCATGGATTCTATCTGGGGCTTGTTCAGTAAGTACGGGTCTGCCTAATGCTTTTCTATGTTTTCATTTCTGTGTTCTGTCTACCAGCAATATCTAATTTTCATCCCCGAAGTCTTTTGATTGGTTTCTAAAAGGAAACCATGATTTTAAGGGTTAAAATCTATGCTAGCTATTTTAGCAGCTTGAGGAGGTGGGGAACCTAGTGGGAGCTGATGATGCTGCTTCTAGCCTAGCCAGTTACCACTGGAACAAATGTGGAGCATGTCAGAGAAGAAGGGATCAGCCAGTGAACTACTAACTGTGTAGTCAATGCATGAAATAAATTTTTACATCAGGAACACATCTCCACTAGAACTATGCTAATAATGACCCCATTCCCTACCCCAGCCCTTCTGCTAAATAGGGTATGTCTACACATCACTAAGTTAAGGATACGATCTAACTCTGGTAGAACTGATATCAAAGACCAGCAAATCATTTTTTGATAGGGCTTTATTGTGCTTTTAAAAAGATGTCAGGTGGACACAGAGCTCATCACCTAGCTGAAATGCAAGTGACAAAAGTGAGGAATGAAAACTGCTATTGGAGAAATTAAGTCTAAGAGGGATCAAATAAGGTCCTACGAGAAGGTGGCACTTAAATGAAAACTTGAATGATTGTGACAAGCAGAGATAGGAAGAAAAGGTGTTTCAAACAGAGAACAAAGTATCAATAGGTATAAGTGTAGGTATGAAAGAGAATGTTAGGAATGAGAATGGGTGAGTATTTCAGTGTAGTAATATTATGAACTGAATGTTTATGTTCCCCCAGAATTTATATGTTGAAACATTTCCATCCAATGGGATGGTGTTAGGAGGTGGGGCCCTTGGGAAGTAATTAGAATTGGATGCCATCATAAGGGTGCAGCCCTCACAAACGGGATTAGTGCCCTTATGAGACACAGGGAACTTGCTTCTCCTCTCTGCTATGTGAGAATAGAATGAGAACTTGCAGTCTGCAACCTGGAAGAGGGCCCTTACCAGAACCTGACCATGCTGATATCCTGATCTTGGACTTACAGCCTCCAGAACTGTGAGAAATACATTTCTATGGTTTATAAGCCACCCAGTCTAGGTTTTTTTTTTTTTTTTTTGGCCACACCACATGTCTCATGGGATCTTAGTTCCCTAACCACGGATCAAACCCATGCCCCCTGCAATGGAAGTGCAGAGTCCTAACCACTGGACAGCCAGGGAATTAATTCCCTAGGATGTTTTTTAAATAGTGGCCAGAGCTAAGACAAACAGGAATACAGGTGACTTAAAGGAAGATCATCAAAGATGAGATCAGATAGGCTAGGGACAGACCTAAAAGAGCTTTAAAAAGCATTGTAAGGAATCTGGAGTTTATTTGGGAGGCCATCAAGCTTTTGAGTAGAAAAATGATTTAAAAGACTTTTCTTTTTTTAGAGCAGTTTCAGGTTCACAGCAAAACTGAGCAGAAGGTAGAGTGACTTCCCATATACTCCTTGGCCCCGCACTTGTATGGCCTCCTCCATTATCAACATCCCTCACGAGAGTGGTACATTTGTTACAATCGATGAACCTACATTGACACAACATAGTCACCTCAAATCCACAACTTACATTATGGTTTACTCTCATGGTGTACAATCTATGGGTTTGGACAAATGTATAATGACATGTATCATCCACCATTATAGAATAATTATAGTATCATACAGATACATACAGTATCTGTATAGTATTATACAGATACTATATGATATTATAGTATCATATAGTAACATACAGTTCCACTGCCCTAACACAATTGTCCTAATATTTTAAATTTTGAAATAAAAGTCAAAATAGATGAAGGCCCATCAAGTTTCCCAGTACCAGGAAGATAGTTTTCGTGTTAAAGAAAAGCATGTCTTTTCTAGGTCATCTACACAAAGACTTCATTTCCAAAGAAGTAGAAATGCTTACATATTCAGCCTTTATTTTCTCTTTAAGTACTTGCCCCTTAGTATATAGGAGTCTTGAGACATCTTGTAAAACAGTAAATTATAACCAAGAATTCTCCTAATTCTGAATCCCTCAAGACCAGAGAAAACTTGATGAAATGAAAATGTTAACACTTTCAGGTTGTCTGACTCCTACTCTTAATCTAGTACTTATTACTCTGTACTAGGATGCCTCTCATAATAATCTGTTGAAAAAATTATTCTGACACTGTAAATGTGCTATGAATACTAACAGAATTAGTCTCATTTTCAAAAGTCTCAGTTATTTCAGGCTACATTATAAAGACATTCCATTGTAATTGAAGTGGTTGAATTCTCTGAATAACACAGTCATCAGCAAACAAACCTGAAGTATTACTGTTAGTTTTTAAATCTCAGCCTTCTCCTCCTGATCACAGGGATGACCTGGTTAAGCACATGGATATTTACTTCATTTTAGTTAGTTTCACTGGTAATATTCATGCATGTGTTTAATTCTATTTTTGATACAAACTGCCACATTATATCTTTTTGTAGTAGGTTCTCTAAGAGAAAAATTATTTTAGAAAGCAAACTCTGGCAGCTGAATGGGAGAAAGACTGAAAACAGGAGAAATTAGAGGCACCCAAACCAGTTAGACAACTGGTGTATGGGAGACGCAAGCCCTTTAAGTAAGGCAGTGCCTGTGAGAAGCAGGAGGAGGGGGTGGGGTGGATATCAGAAAAGCAAGTCAACAGGACTGGAGACTTACTAGATCTGAGGACCTGAGTAAGAAGAGAGTGAGGTCAGCAAATGAGATGGGCAACACTAGAGGAGAAACAAGGCAGACAATGAATTCTCTTCAAACATGCTGAGCTGGAAGCATACAGAGATGCTGGCAGAGAATTACCATGTCTCATCATAAACCTAGTTACATACTATTTGACTTTTTAATCTATATAATTTGATAAAAGAAAAATTAAATTAAAAGGAAAAAGTCAAGGTTCAGAGCAGGAGAGGAAAAGGAAAATATTATACTAAATTGATATTAATATATTGCATCACAACTTTGAATGAAATATTTTTATTCTTCGAGTAGCACATTCCCAAGTTAAAACCCAAGAAAAAGATAAATTTTGATATATCCATGGAATCCAGTTCAGAAATAAAAAGGTAAGAACTACATCTAGGCAACAACATGAATGAGTCTCAAAATAATTATGCTGAATAATCACAAAGAAAAAAAAATAATTATGCTGAATCCTATTTAGAAATAAAAAGGAAATCCTATTCAGAAATAAATGGAAACCTATTCAAAAATAAATCCTACTCAGAAATAAAAACGAACGAACAACATATAGGCAACAAAATGAATGGTCTCAAAATAATTATGCTGATTTAAAGAAGCCAGACAAAAAAGGGAGTCCATACTACATACCTCCATTTTTATAAGACTCTAGAAAACACAAACTCAGCTATCATTACAGAAAGCAGATTAGGGGTTATAAACAGTGAGGCAGGCATGAGTAGTATGAGGGAGGCACACGGGGAAACTTTTGGACGAGATGGATATGTTCATTATCTTGACAGATATATACATGTCAAAACTTATCAAAGCTTAACCGTACACTTCAAATATGTACAGTTTATTGTATGTCAATTATACTTCAGTAAAGTTGTTAAAAAAACCCAGAAAAAAAACCTTAAAGGACGTATTTTCCTTCTTCTCCAGTCATTCTTCTTATTGTCAGTGGAAGCTCCTTAGCATTTTATAGCTAAATTCTCTTTTCAAAGTATTCTTTTTTTCTCTCCATCAGTCAAGGCTTTAAAACTCACAACAATAAACAATTCACTCTGAAAAATCAAAAATTTAAGTCATAAAATGGATGACTTCGGCCAACATGAACCAATGTGGCTTCAGTGAGTTGGGTAATTGTAAACCAAAGCAAAGAAGGCATGGCATTATTGCAAGTAAATGTATGATTTCTGTTATTTCAACATTGAAACTAGTCAGGACTTCCCTAGTGGTGCCGTGGATAAGACTCCATGCTCCCAATGCAGGGGGCCCAGGTTCAATCCCTGGTTAAGGAACTAGATCCCTCATGCATGCCACAACAAGAGTTTGCACGCCACAACTAAAGAGCCCACACACCGCAACTAAGGAGCCCGAGAGTCGCAACTAAGGAGCCCACCTGCCTCAACTATGACCCGGTGCAACCAAATAAGTAAATAAATAATTTTTTTTTTTAATACTGAAACTAGTTAACAGTTTCCTCAACCCAACCCACCCTCCAGTATTACCTCTGAAGCTTCCACAGGAACTTGCCAATATGCCAGGTTAAGATGTACTGCACCAACCTAAAAATGTTCTCTCCTAAGTCTTAAACAACCCTATTAAAAGTACTATACCAGAATTACCCTAAAGACATTTTATCTAAAAAATGATAAACTTATTAATTCTATATTGACAATCACTTGCAGCTCAAACTGGTTTTCAGTTTCAAAGCATGCAAGAAACAATGATAATCTCCAGAAAGAATATGCAGAAATTAACTAGAACCCTGAAAGTTCAGGATACTTTATGTGAATCAATAAGTAGCATAACTTCTTTAATAACCTCCATGTAGGCAATGAAAGACAATAGGCAATTCATATCTCTTAGCTTTGATGAGAAAGCTTAGGTTCGCCTCCCTATACCTTGGATCCACATGTTCCAGTGTCCTGTCCATGCCGGGAAGCCCACCTTTTGCATTGGTGACGCTGCAGCTTAGGGAAGTAAATACCATAAGGAAGAAACAGAACAGAAGGCTACCTGGTCAGTGTATATCAACTCTCATGTCCTAAACACCAAGAAGCGACAGGCATAAAATCTGAATCTTGGTAGGGCTTGAAATACAGACCAGCCAAACAGTTTACAATCGAGATTTCCTGTACTTTTATTATTAGGATGATAAAGACACTGGAATATGTGGAGTGATCAGTGAATGACTGATATAGAAAGTTTAATGCCCATTTTTTTAAAAACTAAAATATTATATATATGTGTATATATATATATATATGCACACATGTATTCCAAATCACAAAATGCTTTGAAATAAGTTTTCTAACTCGAGTTCTCAGCTTGCTTATTTCCTAGAAAAAAGGACTAGCTCATTTATTCACTCATCAAAATCAATGCACCCCATTTGAAATCAGGTCTCTTAAATTTCTCCACTGACAACATTTGGCTGTGTGACCATGGGAATATTATAGATTCTCTCTGGGTTAAAAATGTGTGATTCTAAGATGTAGAGAAAGCAAGAATTTGAATCTCACACTGTCTATGGCTCCCATAGCAAGACCAAATAAGGTTCTACATAATCCACACTTCCTTCCAGCAGCCTTGCTTGATAGCCATGAATTTTGTAATTATTTTTTAAACGACCACAGTAGAAGATTGTACAAAGTATTTGATCCTTAAATTTGTTCAAGTCTTCCAGAATATAATCTGTCCTCATTAAGCCTCTAGAATATAATTAAGCAGCCATTAGTGATGGTTTTCTCCCTTGTGCTTTTAAAGATAATGATAAAAATGTTTTACATACCTATGGGTGAAAATAATTGCCAAGTAACTGATACTCCTAAATACACATTAAATACCTGTAACTGTTATTTCTAAATACACATAAAATGTCATCCTAAAAATGACTATATATGGCAGTCACTGATTGATGTTTTGGCACCAGAACCTTTTCAATGCTAGTCATTTCAAGCTACAGCTAATTACTTTGACTTTTCTAGTGCATAGCAGTAAGGGATAAATTCCTTCAAAACTGAAGTAGCATTGGGTACTGTGAATAAAAATAACTTTTTCATTATTTTTAGGGATAAGAAAGTAGAAAATAACACTTAGATATTCTGTATTTAAAAATTACATTATAACATAAAATAGAAAACAAGAAAACCATGGGAATGTATAGGAAAATACAGCAGAAATACCCCCCAAAATGCTGAGAGGTTGTTCTCGATGGTGAGGCTAGGGTGGATTTTCTTTCTTTTATATATATATTCATTTTTACAACCAGAAAAATCTACATAATTTAAATAGTTGACATAAAACGTGGAGGGTGTCACTTCACTCTAAACACTTAGGTTAAAGTCACAAAGATCATGACACCAAAGCAAGAAGACACTGCGACAGAACAGAATTTTATGAACATTCTAACAGATAGATACACTCTCATATATTACAGAATCCACCACAAAGAAGAGAACCTCCTCCTCTGAAAATCACAGAAGCCTAAAGTAACAAAGAATGGACAGTCATTTCGTCTCACATTATCACACAATTGAAACGTGGTGCAAATAAACCCCACTTATTATAGAACCTCAAACACTCGGTCTCTACCACGCCAACACTCTCGAATTCCCCCCAGCCCACGTGTACACTCTCGAGGCAGAAGGAATGGATTTAATTGTCCCTCTTCGAGAACCTTACTCATGATCGGTACTTGTAGAGGAGTATGAACCCGAGTCGCTGACCGGATCTTCAGGATCACAATCCTCATCTTCTTCTTGTGAGGAAGGGTCTCCAGGGAGTCCCTCTGGGCTCTGACGTGAACCGCACAACGCCGGAGACGCCATCAGCAGGGACGCAGCAGCTACAAGTAGGGTAATTCAAATCTCGCAGCTACTGCTTACCGGGGCCGCCATGTTGCCTCCGCTCGGGAAGGGGTAGGGGACACGTGACCACCAATCCTCAGCTTCAATTGGTGGCAGCTCAGGTTGCCAGGGAGACGAGGAAGCTTCCCTGAGAGAACCGAGAAGACTGAAAGGAGCCAAGGAACTCGAATTTCCAGGAGGGTATCCTGGAGGAATGGAAGAAGCTGAAACTTAACCATTTCCGCTCTCCTAAACACTCCTTTGGAGCAGCGTAACTTATTAAAACTGGCGGAGGCCCACTGTTTTGTTTTCTTGCAGTTTGCACTTTGTTTCTACGCTGAACAGCTGTCCAAAACCTTAGAGGCGCTCCGCCTGAGTTTCCCTTGAGGTAAAGAAAGCTACCCTTTACTTCTCCATACGCGCAAGGAATGGACGCCTTTAAGCAATGCCTTGTTGATGTAAATACGTGCCATTGTTTCTTTGGTTTTCTTATTGTTTCGCAGTGGCAAACATTTTAACAGTTCTCCCAAGCAGATGTTGTAGAGGTGCTTCAAACTGGTGCCCATATTGTGAAATCTATTGCGTGTTCATTTTCTAACTGAAATTTTATAATTTGATAAAGTGTTATCACAGAAGTTGGAAGTGTAAACAGATAAAATTTACCTGTCATTTGCGAATACCTACATCAAATATTTTTTGTAAGTACAAAATAATAGCTAGCATTTATTGAGATTCAGCCATTGTTCTAATTACTTGTTCTGTTCATATGTATATAAATATATAAACTAAATATCCCTATACTAAAATAAGGAAACTGAAACTTAGAGAGTTTATTCATCTTGTTAATGGTCACATGGCTAGCGGGCATCAAAGCCAACAGAGAACTGAACTTAAGTCATTAACCACTAGATTATATTTACTCTTCAGGACCCAGTAATTCAACTATTAGAGATATATTTTTAAGAAAATAAGGGATATGTGGGGCTTCCCTGGTGGCGCAGTGGTTGGGAGTCCGCCTGCCGATGCAGGGGACGCGGGTTCGTGCCCCGTGCCGCGGAGCGGCTGGGCTAGTGAGCCATGGCCACTGGGCCTGCGCGTCTAAAGGATATAAATAAAATTTATAAAATTTGTAAAAGTGATAAGCTGAAAGCAATCTAAATATTCAACAATAGGGGAAAAGTTAAATACACCTTTATGTATAAAGTATGATGAATATTATGATATGAATAGAAATGTTTTCAAAGAGTAATGCATGGGGAAATGTTCCTATTGTAGCAGGTAAGAGAAGGATATAATGTTATTTTATGATCTCAAAGGATGGGTGCTGGGGATTCAACTTAAACTACATGGGTAGATGGTAGAGACTGAAAGGTGAATGGGCAGCTTATAACATATAGTGTCCTATGATAAATACAGAGTTCTACTGGAATACCCAAAGGGAAACAAACTAGGGCATGTGGGGCCACAGCAGATTTCTTAGAGGAAGGCTTAACTTACGGGATATTATGTTCCAAACAGAGAAGAGTAGTGAAGATGAGTCACCCCATGGCCCAGAGAGATATATGCATGAAGAACTCAAAAGAACCTGGGCAGTAGCCATCAAATATTTAAACTTTCAAGCTGCAATTTAGTATCATTTGTCACATTAAACTACGTATTTGAATATCCTAAGTTTTACGGTTTTATTTGTATTAATTTCTAAATTTGCTTTTTTATAACTGTAAACTAGCTATTGAATTTTATTTTGTAGTTTATTTGTATTAATTTATAAAATTGTTTTTATCTTATATAAGAGCTATAAAGCACAGAGCTTATGCCTGTTTATTTAAAATTATAATAAAGTTTGTCATCCCTGGAAATCTGCAAGAGGGAAAAGAGAGGTCCATATACCACTCAAATTAGAGAACAGGGGACTAGTTCATAAATGGTAAAGGAGGTTCTTGAGGTGGCAGGAGGATATGGCTCCCTAGGAACAGATGGAGGGCTATGACCTTGCTTAACACCTCTTCCCTGAAGCTGATACCCAAAGGAGGGTGCCGGTGTGGATGCTGACTTGCCAGTTTCACTCAGGAAGCTGAGGCAGTCTCCATGTGATGGTGTTTATTTTCTCTGGTAAGTAGAAGGCAACCTTGCCAGCTAAAAGTGATGGAGAAAGTAATGGGGTCAGAAGCCTGAAGACAGTGGAACCAGGAAGGAATAGAAACAAATATTTCCATCAGTATTGAGGTCCCCCCCAAAAATACGTATTACTTTTAAAATCAGAGATACTATTATTTTAAAAGGTGGAATCACTAATAGTTATGTTTCACGTTAAAACATACATACTTATTCTCACCACAATCCCTAAGATTCCATTCTAAAATTAAAATGCTTTAGGCACCTCTTTAATACTTAGCCTTTCATCATTTTAAAAGCAACTTATTGGAAGTAAAAAAAAGAAAAAAGACATTTTAAATTTCAACAAAACTCCACATTTTCTTACTATAAATAACACTTCATTTTTTTCTATAAGTATCTAATAATTTCATACCCTGCTCATAAGTCTCAATGCCACCCCATTAAACAGAGAATAAAATCCAAACTGTGTAGTCTCTTAAAAAAACTTTCCAATTCTACAAATAATTGAGCACCAACTAGGAATCAGAGGCCTTATTTCCTGCTATGCATTAATTAAGTTAATCAAGTGTGTCCAACTTGCTAATCAAAATATCTTACCTGAGGTGCTTGTTAAACATACAGACTTTAGGGTCCTGCCCCACTTCAACAGGATCAGAACCTCCAGGGGAGGGGCCTGGAAATCCCTGTTTTAAAAAGTAACCCCAGTGATCCTCAAAGGCAAACTTGGGAAACACTGCCCTTAGCCTTACCTCAGTTCTATGCTTCATACCTATAAGTCCCACTGACCATTTCGCAAACAGGCTGGAACCCACTCCCACCTCCTGGTTTTAAGCCTGGCAGGCAGACCTCTCCCTGCCTCAGCACCCATCTCTGCAAGCTTCACTTTTCCTACCTGCAACTTAGGATATTGGTACCTCTTTCACGGGACTGTTTGGAATCCAGTGAGTTAATGCACGTAAAATACCTAGCATACAAAGTGTCAAAAAACATTAGCTATTCTCTGGATCATTTACTCACACAGTTCCCTGTCTGTGGAGCACTGCTTATCCGAAACACTACATTTTCCTTCAAGTCCCAATTTAAGCTGTACCTTTTCCAAGAAGTCTTCCCAGACTCTTTTCCTACCTTATAGTAAGAATTCCTCTTTCCATCTTCCCCTCATAACATATCCCATAACGTTCTGGTATAATTAACTGCCAGTCTGCCTAGTATCTAAACTATTTAGGAATGTGTCTATCTTTGCTACCAAATGATAACTCCTAGAAGACATGACTTGGTTTTTTTTTTTTTTTTCAGTCTTTTATCTTACACAAAGTTGAACCAGAGCAAGAAGTGCCACATAAAAGTATATCTTTTAAGAAATGTCCTTGGGACTTCCCTGGTGCTCCAGGGGTTAAGAATCTGCTCTTCTACTGCAGGGGGCTCCAGTTTGATCCCTGGTCGGAGAACTAAGATCCCGCATGCCGCAGTGCGGCCAAAAAAAAAAAAAAAAAAAAAAAATGTCCTTTCACACTAGATAAACCTCTGAGTTATGTCGACTTTATTTCCATATGTTTAATGAACAAAATTCCTCCCCTGCCCCCAGAAAAAGTTACACCTTTGCTTGATCTTTCACAAAAGAAGAAATAATAGCAATCATTTAAAATTCATAATTAAATTTTCAGGGTATGGTAATCTGATTTCCAGATTTCTAACTTTATATATCATATTTATACTAACTAAATTAATATTTGATACCCTTAGATATACTGGAGAGGATGAAGAAAGGAAAAGAATAAAAATGCCATTTCAGGAGCTTTATAAGAATACTGACTTTGTCTGTCTGTTTCATAATTATCAACTGCAGGAAAATTTAAAAGATTGAGACCGGAGTATATTCTTTTTTGGGGGGGGGCTGCACAGCATGGCTTGTAGGATCTCAGTTCCCCGACCAGGGATTGAACTCTGGGCCATAGCAGTGAAAGCCCAGAATCCTAACCATTAGGCCACCAGGGTACTTCCAGGCCAGGGTATATTCTTATTTTCTATTTTCTACTACACAAATGGCCAGCCATCTTCTGAGGCCCACATACATTTAGTTTAATATATATGAGACATAAGGTCCTTATTTCCATTGATTACCATCTCAATTAGGCAAACAATACAATTCTGACATTAAATACACCAGATAAGAGCATAATTAAATATTTAGTATCTTTAGCAGGTTCAAGAGCTCTTTCCTAAATAGTAATATAAGCTAGCAATGAGAACCAAATGAAAACAGGGCCACAGGAGGTCATGTCCATTAAGAAAAAATTAATTGCAAGGTAAGAAATTCATGTCACAGAGTTTTGTTAGGAACTAATTCATAGGGCCTTAATTGTGCACATGGAAATAATAATTCATGAACTATGTAGTAATACTGACAACTGCAGTCATTTTAAAATCATGAATAATAAATTTGGTAGACTCAGCAAAATAGCATTTTAAAAACAGACTTCATAATGTGGAATTTTTCAAATTTGGGATAGAGTCATAATATATAAGAATAACATTTTGGCAATCTTATGTTTATAGAACTGCATTATGATTGAAAATTCTCATTTTCCTATATAAAAATTGAATTACCCGTAAAAATGTATGGAACTTGTTCTAAGATCATGCATGCTGCGTTTGAACAATAACGGAATATAGATGAGAATCCAGAGGCAAACGTAAAAGTAACTAAAGTAAAGGGCACAGAGCTTAAGCCCCAAACCCAATTCATTTACTCTTACTTATCCTCATTTTATATTTTCATTTACAAGTTCTAACAAATTTGGTAAACTATTCTACTGCCATAGATCAGTAGCTGCCAACCAAAAGGAAGGAAGGGCTCCTTAAAACAGGAACACACAGCAGCAAAAATCCTTGATGCCTGACAATCTGCTGATGAAGAAAAAAGTAGGACACACATGAGATTTACAAAAACCATAGTTTATAAATTAGTGTCATGCGGCCTCAGAAGCACCTAAAAAAACCCCACTATGTTTGTCAAACTCTACAGTAATTTGATAACCACTATGAAAATGCTTGATAATCCGTAAGTGCCAGGCATTCCCCAGTCAGAGGAGCCAGGTTCTCATCCTGATTCTGTCACTAATAACCAAGTGACCGGGAACAAGATCAGTGTCTTCATCTGAAGACAGCAATAATAGTCCCTGCCTACTATACAGGCTTGCTAAGAACCAACTGAGATAACCTTTGTTTTTTGTTTTTGTGGCACGCGGGCCTCTCACTGTTGTGGCCTCTCCCTTTGTGAAGCACAGGCTCTGGACGCGCAGGCTCCAGACGCGCAGGCTCACCGGCCATGGCTCACGGGCCTAGCCGCTCCGCGGCATGTGGGATCTTCCCGGACCGGGGCACGAACCCGTGTCCCCTGCATCGGCAGGTGGACTCTCAACCACTGCGCCACCAGGGAAGCCCTGAGATAACCTTTGAAATCTGATGTCTTACACGTTAGGAAACAGAGCAGTGTGTGATATATACCATATTTTCAAAGAGCTTTGCTTTTATTATTTATTTTAGATCTTACTTTTTGAGTTTAAAAGGATATTTTTTTCATCAGGAATTTTATCTAATGGGGCACACCTTTACCCCCGAGAGTTTTGGATATTTGAGGTATTTAAAATATGCTTATTTTGCTGTTGCCAAAAGCATGAAGTTTAGGTCATCAAACATTTTAAGAGACTCGCCTTTAGCTCACTTTCTCTGCTGGCTTAGGTGTCAAAATGTCGGCACTCTAGCCTGGACCAGAAGCATACATTAGCCTTTAGGCTCTGGGCAAAAGTCACTTAGCTGAATCTTCTCAGAGCCTTTAGGAATAGCTGTCTTTTTGGGTTTTGTTTTAATTCTTTTAGGACAGTTGTAAATATAATCCCTTCTGTTTCAGAGAACTTTACTTTGATAGAGCACTTAAATAACACCTGAAATTCACATCGCCATCCTGTGAGGTGGGTATTATCCCTTTTTATTATAGAATGAACAGGAAAATATAGACAAGTTAAACCTTGCCAAATCCCACAACTATGCAGTATGCAACAGAATAGGACTCCAAGGGAATGATTAAATTGCAGTAACCTAGTGCATAAATTTTTGAAAACTCTTTGCAAAATTCTAATGAGTGCTAATATGATTATTTGAGTACTTCCTATAATCAAGAGTGACACAAATATTTGTTGATTTACTTAAGTAAAAATAACTGAGAAATGCAATACTGAAGTTTTCCCTGACTCAGACAACCTATATGTAACTTTTTAATCAAAAAGTAGGATAGGGCTTCCCTGGTGGCGCAGTGGTTGAGAATCTGCCTGCCAATGTAGGGGACACGGATTCGAGGCCTGGTCTGGGAAGATCCCACATGCCGCGGAGCGCCTGGGCCCATGAGCCATGGCCGCTGAGCCTGCGCGTCTGGAGCCTGTGCCCCGCAACAAGAGAGGCCACAACAGTGAGAGGCCTGCGCACCGCGATGAAGAGTGGCCCCTGCTCGCCTCAACTAGAGAAAGCCCTCGCACAGAAACGAAGACCCAACACAGCCACAAATAAATAAATAAATAATTTAAAAATAAACGAAGTAGGATAGCTGAATATTTTTAGCTGAGCTATTGTTATTTTAATATTGACATATTTTGAAGCTAACACCTCATGCAGAGAAAAATGTGCAACTTTGCTTCAGTTTTGGTTTGGCTGAAGTATCTTTTTCAAGAGCACAGCAATTTAATGCTAACACCTCATGCAGAGAAAAATTTGCAACTTTGCTTCAGTTTTGGTTTGGCTGGAGTATCTTTTTCAAGAGCACAGCAGTTTAATGCTTTACATTTTGAAAACCATATTTACAATGGAAAATATACAAGTAATTAAAAAATAAACACTCATAAGGGTTATCCTTTAAAGTAAGATGTAAAAATAGAATAGTCTGCTATTCTTTCTTGTCTATAAATGTTCTGTGGCTCAAGGCTACCGGTCTCTTTAATGTAATTGCCAAAATTTTGTGGATATCTTACAAGGGATGTTTTAAAGGAAAAACATGAAAATGTTGTAAAACTGGCGTAAAAAAAATAGGCCATGCACTGGTCTGGAGCCTAAGAACTATGATGAGTAGGTGAGTGTAGTTTAAAGGTTATCTGTTTTCTCTAATTTCTATTACATTATGTCTCAACAAACCTTTACATATATGAGCAAAAGGCATTTGATTAAATATGAACTTGTGTGAAAATCTATCTTAATGAAATGAAACAGAAACCTCTACAGATGTTTCCAATTTTTTAATAAGTGTGTTTGAAAACATTAAACAGTGAATAACCACTGATAAAAATAATGCATTGCAAAAGCAAAAAGATTTTCACATATTGTTAAAAATAGAGAATTGTAGCCATCATACTGACTGAAGTTTCAGATTCCATTGGTTCCCATAGCATGTGGGTGCAGTTATTTGTAATTCAGATAAAGTAGCTTTTCATATACTGAGCAGGTTTATTCCAGAAACACTCCACTACTTACTTCTGAAATAATCATCTCAGTTTTGATGGCTGTAGTTTAAACATATTCTTTTGTCCTGGTTCATTCAGACAGGTTTGTGCTTTGGATGTGAAACCCTGCAGGGTTAATCAGTTTGGAATTTTTTGGCACCTGACATTTAAAACATGAAGAAATTCTGTTGCACCAGGGTTTTAAGCATTTAAAACAAACACCCCTCCCAGCTTTATCAAAGTCATGCTGTGAATGAGTTTCTAGTTAATAAATTGGGGGATTATTCATGGACTGTAATTTTTTCAAATGCAGGGAGAACTGTCTTTGGGAATTTAGCAGAATCCCCTTTTAGCTGCTCATTTGATAATATTTTATCGTATATGGCAGGGGCTCTCTTGGGGAGAGAGGGGAAGGAAACCAACTGTGGAAAATTGCAGGTTTCAGAAGACAGTTTTTAAACTGAAGAGACGGGATTTCTTCCTTGCACACTTCCAACAGAACAGGATTGTATAAACCTTTAAATGTCATTCTTTACTAAGTTCATTTTTTCTATTTATGTACTAAGCCATTTTTTCCATTTATGCCTTTATTTCCTCAGAATCGAATACCATTGTCTAATACTTTTAAATCCATAAGCATTATCCAATTTTCTCATTTCCAACCTTATCTTTGGCTAACAGAATAAGTAAAACAGGATACTATTTATTTATAGGCTAAAAATGTTGAATATTGGTTTTTTCCTTCAAAATATTGCTTTTTCTTCAAATACAGAAACGTCTTTCTTCTCTATTCACACTTCCAACAGAACAGGATTTCTACAGCTCATATGGTTTTGTACAAAGACTTAAAAGAGTCACTTGAAACGTTTACAGATGAGAGAACTCACATAAGCCTCCCCCTGACAGATATTTACCAAGCGCCACTTACTCTTTCAAGAGATACTTTTGACATATTTCTAAGCGAGTTTTTCCCAGATCACGTATTATGAAGGCCAGGCTCTCTTAGAGTCAAAGCAGCATTAAGCTGCCGGTGTTTCAACCATCCTCTCTTAATCTTAAAATGGAAATAGAATTTGCTCTCCATGTGGATTCTTAGTTCTTTTTCTTCCATAAACCTCTAACCGTTACAATGGGGTTTAATATTTGTTAGTCTATTTTCCATAAAGTATAAGGTTCGACAGAGTAAATTAATACAGTAGCAGTTTACGGCAAGTTGGGATTCTCATCCTTCTGAGAGGCACTCCTAAATCTCTTTTGTGTAGTTACATGTGTGGATGCGCACGCGTGACTGTACTTGAGTGTGTGCTTGGGGAGGGGGATAGAATTTAGATTTGTTAAAAAGTGCCTCCTTCTAATTCCAATCACAGCCCCAATCCAAACAAACCTCTCAGTTCGTTTTCCTGGAGAAAGTCTAGAGGTGTTTAAAACACAGGTTTGCTTAATTGTTCTATCTCTTCTAGAGAAGGTGGTGTTCTCTGCAGTGGGATGGGTAACCCCGTCCCGCGCGGGGCCAGCCTCGGAGCGACCAGAACGGGTGAATCCCGAGCGTCCGATTCTGGAAAGGGCGGAGGGCAGGTCCCGACTACCCTCCCGCGGCGAGCACCGCCCCAAGGAGAATCCCAAACGAGACTTTCGCCGCAAGATGCCCGAAAGAAAGGTCGCCCCTCCCCTCGCCCTCATCCCCGGGAACTGAGGGCTGTCTTTTCCCGGATCCCCCGGCCCAGCACTGACCTGTGGAAGAGGACGCGCTGCACAGAGTCCAGGTCCTCCAGGTTCCGGGCGGCAGGTTTGGGGATGCTGGACCTGCCCACCTGAAACATGCCCACTTGAGACTCGGCGGCAAGGGCGCGCAACAGGTAACAGGCGCAGAGGACGGCGAGGTCTCACCCCCGGCGCCCGTGGCGCCGCCTGCTTCCGGCACGGCTCCGGCCGCCGCCGGGAAACCGAGAGCTGAAGGAAAAATCCGCCAGCTTCGGTCGCGCAGAGACCTGGGACTGAAGGGCGGCGGTGTCAGCAACCGCCCTCCCTCTCCTTCGCCCTCGGGCCGAGCCGCGCGGATCTCGGAAGCCCCGCGGCCGGCGGCCCGGCTACCTTGGCGCCGCAGGACCGGGACAGGTGGGCGCTCTGTTGGCCGCCACCCCGCCGGGGCTGGCCCAGTTCAGAGTGCCCCTCTTCCACGGCTGGGCGCCCCCCCCCCCCGCCTCTCCAACTTGGTCGAGCGCTCAGCAGGGTCCCGGGGGCCCGCGGCGAGCCGTCGAGCGCCTCCAGCCCGGCCGCCCGAAGCCGCGCTCTTTCGCCGCCTAGTGCTCTTCACTCTTCCTTCTGGGCTGCAAGGCTGTTCCAGGCGAGGGACACCGGTGTCCAGGCACCGCCCCCAGCAAAGGAAGCTACCACATGCAGCCTGGAGGGCCACGAACAAGAGTGGAGGGGGTACTGAGGGGCTCCGAGGCCCCGCCGCTCCGCGGAAGGCCAGGAAAGGAGCAAGAGAGGCGAGCTGGGCGTCCGTTATTGGTGGGAATTTAAATGCTGACCAAAAAGGCCATTTACATTCATTCATCCAGGTGAACATATACGTCTTGATTACTTGCTATGTGCCAAGCTGAGTTTTAGTCTTTGGAGATAACAACGATAAATAAGAAGTGGTGGCTGACCTGCCTAGTGTGGACGCTTTATTTTCGTTTGGGGCTCTATTCGCTTTAAAAACATACTTGACACTAGAATATAACACAGGAGAAAATCTAGATGACCTTGGGTATGGTGATGACTTTTAAAATATGACACCAAAAAGCTCAGTCTACGAGAGAAATAATTGATAAACTGGATTTCATTAAAATTAAAAACTCCGCTGCGAAGATGCTTGATTATCTTGATGATAATGAGAAAACAAGCCACAGGCTGGGAGAAAATATATGCCAAAGACATTTGAAAAAAGACTGTTATCCAAAGTATACACAGAACTCTTCAAATTCAATAAGAAAAGGAACAACCTGATTTTTTAAAATGGGCAAAAAACCTGAACAGACACCTCACCAAAGAAGATATTCAGATGGCCAACAAGATATGAAAGGATGCTCCACATCATATGTCATTAGGGAATTGCAAATTAACACAAGGAGATACCACTACACATCCGTTAGAATGGCTGAAATCCAAACACTGGCAACACCATGCTGGTGAGGATGTGGAACTCTCATTTACTGCTGATGGGAATGCAAAATGGTACAGCCACTTTGGAAGACAGCTTGGCAGTTTCGTACAGAATTAAACATACTTTTACCATACAATCCAGCAGTAACATTCCTTGGTATTTATCAAATGAGTTGAAAATTTATGTTCACACAAAAGCCTGCACAAAGATGTTCATAGATGCTTTATTCATAATTGCCAAAACTGGGAAGCAACCAAGGTGTTCTTCTTCGGTAGGTGAATAGATAAATGAACTGTGTACATGCAGACAATGGAATATTATCTACTGCTAAAAATAAACGAGCTGTCAAGCCATGAAAAGACATAGAGGAACATTAAGTGAAAGAAGCCAATATGAAAAGGTAACATAATTTATAATTCCAACTATACGGCATTCTGGAAAAGGCAAAACTATGCAGACAGTAAAAAGATTGGTGTTTGCCTGCGGAGGGAATGAATAGGCAGAGCACAGAGGACTTTTAGGGCAGTGAAAAGTATTCTGTAGGATACTATAATGGTGGACAAATGGAGAGCAGACTGGAAAATGTAGTTTGAGTTGTAAGGTACTACTGGTTGTAGATGACAGATATAAAGAGTAATAGATTAATTTTAAAATGTAGGATTATTAGATGGGATTTAGCTATTCATTGTAGGATTTCCAAATGTCATTGTTGTAGGACATTTCTCTTGGGTCAGTTTCTTGAATCCTGGCTGCCAGTGTTCTGGGAGCCAAGTGGGTGAAGAGGGTGATTAATGAGGGTCTCATCTCTTAATATACATAGACTTTGACCTATTACTTCTTTTCTTTTTTTAAAAAAGTAAATCTATTTATTTATGGCTGCGTTGGGTCTTCGTTGCTGTGTGCGGGCTTTTCTCCAGTTGCGGCGAGCCGGAACTACTCTTTGCTGCAGTGCGTGGACTTCTCATTGAGGCGGCTTCTCTTGTTGCGGAGCACGGGCTCTAGGCATGCGGGCTTCAGTAGTTGTGGTGCGCGGGCTTAGTTGCTCTGTGACATGTGCGATCTTCCCAGACCAGGGCTCAAACCCGTGTCCTGTGCATTGGCAGGTGGATTCTCAACCACTGTGCCACCAGGGAAGCCCCTTACCTAACACTTCTGTTTTCAGTAAGGTACCTCACCACTGCTCTACACTCTGCCTCGTGTCCTTGAGTCCAAGAGTTTCAAGAAACTGAAAATGTTTATATCTTTTGATTCAGAAATTAATCCCAGGGAAATGGTAAAAAATGTAGATCATGATGTTTATCCCAGTATGTTATCATAGCAAATATATTAAAAGTATAAATATCCAAAATTAGTGTAATACTTAAGTAGGTTAAAGTCCACTCATACAGTGAACTAATACGTATTTATTAAACTGAAGTTTAAATAGAAAGCTTAATGGCGTTCAGTTAGGAAACTGGATGCATATTCACCAAATCTTAAAAATGACTGCATCTGGAAGTAGAAATGAGTGATTTTTATCTTCTCCATTATTCTTTTATGTTTTTTTTCCAAAATTTAAAACAATATATATTACTTTTAGAATCAGGATGTATTCAAATATAAATATGTAAAAAGAATAATTTGAAGTTGGCATTCTGCACATGAAAACTTTCAATTATTATGTATTATAATTTCCATTCTCAGATGTACGTAAGTGGTTTTGCAACATATTGTATCATTTAAGGATACATGGGTAGCCTGCTTTTTAAAGAAAGCCCATTACAAATATTTTATATACAGAAGTTATTTTGTAACTATTTCAGGTAATTACTATTTCGCCTTAAGTGTTCATTAATTTATCTTTTGTTTGTAATGATTAGATAACTTTTCCTTCTGACTTTAAATTTTGTGAAAACCTATGATATTATAGATCACTATTCAGTTGTGTTTTCATAATAAATCTGGATTTTACATGTGTCATATTTTCATAAAGTGAGATGTATCTGTAGCTACTTGTTTGCCCTTAAAAGCAAAAAGCCTACTCTGGCTGGTGGAAGAAGAGGAAGTTAGAGAGATCTGCATGAGAAAAACGTACAGGACATCGCTGGTTTGGAGATGGAGAGGGCTATGTGAGAAGGGCCTCTAAAAGCAGAAAGTGGTCCGTGACTGCCTGTCTGCAAAGAAATGGAGAGCTCAGTTCTACAACTGCAAAAAGCGAAATTCTGCCAACAACCTGAACAAGCTTGGGAGAGTGTTTTTCCTCAGACCCTTCAGTTAAGATCTTAGCCCCACTGAAACATTGATTTTGCCTTTATGAGGCCCTAAGCAGAGAATCTAGTGGAGCCCTCCTGGACTTGTGACCTATGGTATGGTAAGCTAATAAGTGGGTGTTGTTTAAGGCCGCTACATTTGTGGTATTTTTTATGCAGGAACTGTTTGCATAATAGAAAACTAATACAGACTGTCTTCAAGTTTGGTTATGGGAAACTGTTTATGGAACCAGCTGGTCCTGTGGGTGGGAATCTCTCTAACTGTGCTTGGCAGCTCTGATGCAGGCATGGTTTCCAAGACACCACACTCTTCTGGCCCTAAAGTCATATTGCATGGTCTGGTGCCTCTTCCTTCTCACAAACTCCCCGAGGCACATAATAACTGCCTTCAAACATCCGAAAGGCCATCACGTAGAACAGAAACTGCTTTACCCAGTACAGCTTCTGAGGTCAAAATTAGGACAAGTGGACTTTTTATACGAAGGCAGATTTATACTTTATACCACAACTTGGGTTCCTTGGGAAACTGACTTTAAGGAAGTTTATCAGGAAGTGGTGTTGGAGTCAACAACTGTGGGGGGAGTGAAGGGACCGGGATTGAGCAGAGTGAAAAGCTGAATGGTAGTGCAGTCTCAACAAAGGCCTCAGCCAATCCCATGGGCTTGATATGGGATGACCCTGCAGAGCTGTCCTGAGTTGAGGCAAGAAGGACAGGCCTTTGTATCTTCTTATCAATTCAACCTAGAAAAGAGGTGTAATGTTGGGCAAAGTGACTCTCTTCAGCTGAGGACAGTTCCTGAAGAGAGACTCAGCTGAAAGCCTCACCTGTCAACATTCCCAGCAGGATGGGGAAGGGATGCCTCCCTCATAAAAGGGGCAGGGAGGGTGCGGCGAAGAGGGATTGGAGTGGTACATCATGGCATTTAATGCAATACAAAAGAAGACTCACTAGCCTGCTGAGCTCTCCGTCATTGAAGGAGTTTATCAACAGAGGTTTCAGGCCCTGGCAAGGATGCTGCACAGTGGAGTCCAGTATTGAACAGAAAAATGAAGTGGAGTGTGAGTGTCTGGAGAATTTCCAAAACGCTTTTCCTTCTCTAACATTTCTGGTTGCTTCAGCACTGCTCTACCCTTGCAGCTTTGAGGTGGTGACCGTTCGTGGACTCTGCTTTAGGAAAAAGGTAACAATGTGAAAGCATGGAGTGGAGTCTTAATAACTCACTGCCCTTCACACATCAGACCTGATTTTGTCCTTGTACCTCCCAGGACAATACATATATAGGATGTCTACTTTTTTTTTTTTTTTTGCGCAGTACGCGGGCCTCTCACTGCTGTGGCCTCTCCCGTTGCGGAGCACAGGCTCCGGACGCGCAGCCTCAGCGGCCATGGCTCAGGGGCCCATCCGCGGCATGTGGGATCTTCCCGGACCGGGGCACGAACCCGTGTCCCCTGCATCGGCAGGCGGACTCTCAACCACTGCGCCACCAGGGAAGCCCTACATTTTTTTAAATTATAGAAGTATCTTGATCTAGTCTTTACTCTACACCTAGAGAGGTAATCCTTCAGTTTTCTTTCAGTTTCTTATCTTTTAGGGGGGTTCTTTTAGCCTAAAGGTAGATTGAAGTTATTATCAATAATCTGGAGGATTTCATTTGTTAAGGTGCTCCTTTGCGAAGAATTTGAGGATCCACCATTGCACCAGCAAATGGAACCAAAAACAGACCTCGAACAGCCTTGACCACAAAAGACACCAGAGCGATGGGTTCCCCAGCAGGGGCAAGTTGTAATAAGTGGGAGGAGTGAGGGAGGCTGAGAGGCTTGAGGAAGAGAAATAGGACTTCTGAGTACACACCAGCCTATGTAATATAGGTAGTAAATAAATATTTTGGACCCTATGGACTCTAAATATGTTTAAGATTGAATTCTGGTAAGATTGTGTTCTTTCTGCTAATGATCTATGCCTGTTTGTATGCTCTTCCAGACACTGAAGGGGCACAATGACAAGGTTATAACAATTTAGCATTTCTGACTTTTTCTCATGTATATTTATTTAACAATGATTTAATGAGTACTCTTAAATGCATTCCTGTGTTATCATTAAAAGAGCTTTTAAAACCCTCTATCACTTGGTTCCTGTTCCATCTTCCTAACCAGTGGGGGCATCTTGTTTGATTTTAAGCCTCGCATAAGGCCAGGGACGCTGGTCACTTCCTCAGGAATTGGCTCTCAGCTCTGACCCTCCAGGTTCTGCCCTGTCTCAGGATCTTCCCACTGCTGTCCCACTGACACTTAACATGAGCGTCTAATACCCCCATGATCTGATATCTTATTGATACACCCTTGCCATTACCCAGGCCACTGAACCTGCATTCAGGCTTTTTCATCCTAATATTTAATGAATGTGTAGAGTGATGGATACATAGGTAAATAGATGATCGATAGATAGAATGATAGGCAGAGAGGTGGATAAAATTTTATTTGTCTGGATCTAAATTCTTTCTGTGTGTAAATCCTTAGAACAAAATAGGGGGAAAGGGCTCCTCCACCAACTCCTCTCCCTGGCATGTACCAGCTTCTTCAGGAGCCGGGATCAGTTGAGTGGCATAGAGACCACTGGTAACACCCCTCAATTTTTGAGTTGCAAGATACAACTCAATCATAGAATACAGGAACGTGTTTTGAACACTCTCTTGGATTCTGATTGTGTGAGCTGCTGATAATAATGCAGTTTAATAATGGACTGTATCACCTTCACTGAACCTTTGAGGGCATCACAGAGATAAAAGTGAGGCAAGCCATAAGCATGCGTAAGAACCTGTGTGAGAGGTGGGAATAGACAGAAGAGCTACAAAGCCCCTGTGCCTTTGTTAAGTACCTTTCAGTCTGACGTGGTCCAAATATAAACAATGACATAATGCAGTGGTAAAAATAAGGATGATGCGTCCACATAAATGAGCATTAAGGACATGAGATGAAACCTGAAAGGAAATAAGGCAATGGCTGCACAGAACGTCCGTGTTCTGACCTCCGTGGACTAAATGGAATTTAGAACACTTAAACAGATGTTTCCTATAAGGGAAAGACAGCACAATTTATTTAAGGTTATTACATCTGGCTCATTTATTTGGGGGACATATATGAATGAGGACATACAGAAATGATGCATAATCTGTTTTATCATTCAAAAAGTCTTTCATGAGATTTCCAGTGTTACAATGGGGTAAAGTGATGAGGAGAGTAGACTACTTAAAAGGTGTAAAGAATAATATTAGAAACATAAAAAGTCTCTGGGGAGAGAATTGTGAACAATAGGGGCCTCCAAAACCAAAGCTAGGGCTGGATAGGTTTAGCAATTTATAAATAATGGAAAGCAGGCATGGGCAATGTCATTTTTATACTTGAAGATATCACTTGTCACTAAACTATCTTGGGAATTCTAATTACTGTGGGATAAACTATAGGAAGAACTTGATAACTATATGAATGGACAAAAAAAATTGGATTAGGGTTTACAGTTTGGGTTTAGGATTAGGATTACAGTTTGGAAAGAATGGCCAGGGAATGTGATTTATTAATTGTTTTTTGATTTTTTTTATTTTGAAAAATGCCAAACCTACAGAAAAGTTGGAAGACCAGTACAATGAACACTCATATGCTTTTCACTTAGAATTAATCAATTAGCATTTTTCCACATTCATACTCTGTTTTCCCAAATCATTTGAAAATAAGTTGCAGACAGATGTTACTTTATTCCTAATACTTTAGGACATTTTCTTACATAACTTCAATACCATTATTGATATACCAACAAGCATTATCTATTAAAAAAAGTTATATTTTCAAATTTCCAAATTGTTCAATAATATTTCAATAGACTTGTAAAAAAAAAAAGGAGCTAATCAATTACTATTTGTTGCATTTAGTTATCATGTCTCTTTAATATTTGATCTTGAACACACTATCAGTCTTTTTTGGTGGGGGTCTTGACTTTACATTTATGAAGAGTCCAAGTCAGTTGTTTTGTAGAATGGTCCACAATTTGGATTTATCTTAGTTTTCTTATGACTGATTTCAGATTAAGCATTTGATATGAATACTTATTGCTTTCAGTGCATGGCATTGGGAGGCTGATACTGTCAATTTGCCTCTTCATTGCTGATGTAAAGTTTAAACATTTCGTTAAGGTGAAGCTTGTCAGATTTCTCCTCTATAATAGTAACTCTTTCCATTTGCAATCAATAAACAATCTCTGGAGTGATGTCAAGGTTGTATTCCCCAACAACTTTTTAACCAAGAGTTTTGGCATTCATTGATGATCCGTATTTATTTTCTCATTCTTTCATTGCTTCTTCATGTATTAGCTGGCATTCTTCTGTAAAGACGAACTCCCTCCATCACCCTTTTAAAGGATTACTGTGGTATTGTGGATTCTTTTTATATTTAACGTGTTATAATCCATTCCATAACTATTCTTTTTGATGCTCAAATTTTTCTAGCTCCTGTGTGCCTTTGAATGTCTTCATCTGTTTTTAAGGATTCCCTTGTTTTCTGACATCATAAGTTATGCCAGATTCACCTGTACTTTCCCTGCTCCAAATTCATAATCAGCCATTTATCAAAGGAGTCTTTTTTTTTTTTTTTTTTACTAGGGGAATAGTATTTAGACACCTAGATCTAGGTGCTGGTTCTCTCATGTTTCTGTACATCTTATGAGTGATGCAGTAACTGCCCTTTGTTCTGAACTGTCTTTTCAAAGATGTTTGTGTAGTTAGTAAACAGCCTTAGAAGACAGAGAAAATGTCTCCCTCCAGAGCCAAGGACAGGTTTGTTTACTGTCCAGTATAATGAACACAATGTCTCCCTCTGGGGCAAATGTCAGACAGCCTTCCCATTCTACAAGATTCCGGTTCCCTAAGTTCAGGGTCCTTCTGTTACAGAACCCACTGCATGTCCAGACATCACCTGGCCCTTTTCACACTGCCCTGGGGAACTGGGGTTTGGGAGCTGGCACAAATAATACTAATCTGGTGACTGCTATTTCCATGAATAATAAAGTCCTTTGTTGCTGACCCAGAAGTTCCTTGTGTTCTGCTAGCATTCATGAAACTCTGGCTTGTTGGGTTGCAAGTGGAATAAAATCTCAGACCCCGAACAGTTTTTGACACTGAGAAATAGGTGTGTTCACTTATTCTATGCCCTTACAGTGGAGAGAACTAGAAAACGTATTTTTTAAAAAACATATTTTGATACACTAATATCTCCTATTCCAGAACAATGCCCCAAGGTTCTTTTTTTTTTTTTAACATCTTTATTGGAGTATAATTGCTTTACAATGGTGTGTTAGTTTCTGCTTTATAACAAAGTGAATCAGTTATACATATACATATGTTCCCATGTCTCTTCCCTCTTGCGTCTCCCTCCCAACAAGGTTCTTCCTCTCCATTATTTACATCTCTTTTCTCCCACAGAGAACCTCAGTTCCCAAAATATCAACATATTCATTCCTTTGCTCTTTCTTATAATTCACATAAATTTTAATTAGAATTATTATGCCAAGGCCACTACCAAAGCCAAATCTTCTAAGTAAAGTTCAATATTGGTTTGCAGTTCTTTTTGTCCTTTGAGTATGTCACACTAAGGATACAGTCAGATTACTGTACTTTAAAGATACTTTAATTCTTTTTCTGTAATTATGTTATCAATTCGATACATAGTTAGGTCCTTTTGTTTTTATTAAAATCCAACTTTAGAGCTACAGAATACTCAGTTGTGTGGATGTTCGATAACTTATTCAACCGGCTTCTATGGATGGCCAATTAGATCATTCCTTATTTTTGCTATTATCAGTAATGCCACATTGTATAAACTTCTGTTTGTAGGTTTATCTTCAGGGTAAATTCCAAGAAGTGAGAATGCTGGAACAAAGAATAAGTGCATGTACAGTTCTGGTAGATATTGCCAGTCTCCACTGAATGGATTATACCATTTTGCACTACCAACTACCTGGAAAGTTTGAGAATGCCAGTTTCTCCATAGTTCCAAGTGTGTAGTGAAAAGCTCCTGAATTTTAGCCAGTATGAGAGGTAAAAACAATGGCAAGTATCTTGTATTTCTCTTATTATAAGTGAAGTTTTTCATCTTTTTGTATATGTAAGGGTATTTATCTTTTTTTAAACTGTCTGCTCCTGTCTTCCCATTTCTCTATTGGGATTTTGGTTTCTTTTCTCTCCCTCTTAATTTTTCAAAAAGTTTTTGCCCTTACAGTTTTATGCTGAGGAATGATCAACATATGATAAATTGCACACATTAAAAATACACAATTTTTGAGCTTTAACATATGTAATGAACATACTGATTCCTTCCAGTTTTCCTTGAATCCTTTGTAATCCATCTCTTTTTCCTCCCTCACTCCCATCCCTAAGCAAACACTGACCTCTTTTCTGTCGTTACAGATACATATTCTACCAGATTTCCCACTTATTCAATATTTTGAGGTTTCCCCACTTTGGCTGGGGGCAATAAACTCTTTCCAGTACTGTGTACACTCTGAGATTTGTTCCATCTGCTCCTTTCCAGTGGTTCTTTCTCTGGCCTCAGGAGCTTCCTTCACATGCGTGTTCTTACCAGTGCTTAGCTGACTCAAGAGGAGTCCTCTTTAGCTCTCTAGCTGCACAGCTCTCTCCTCTCTGAGCATCTTTCCTCTCTCTTGTGCTCTGCTGCACTCTAACCTCCCCCAAATTCTAACTGTGTCTCCTCAACTCAGTGGAGACAGCCTGGCTTTGAGTTCTTCCGCCCTTCTGCTGTGGCCTGTAAACTCTCTCCAGGCAGTAATCTGGGGCCATCAAAGGCATGACTTCATTTGTTTTGCTTCTCTCAAGGATTATGCCGAGCTGCCTGTGATCCAGTGTCTAAAAACAATTCTTTCATGTGTTTTGTTTGCTTTTTCAGTTGTTTAAGATGGGAGAGTAATCTAGTCTCTGCTACTCTGTTATGGTCATGGTTTTCATGATGGGGACTTCCCCCCCCTTAGTTTTTATGATTATTTTACATGTTAGATCTGCCCTTTATGTATGATATCTGTTCAAATATTTTCTTCTAGTTTGTCATTTATCCTTTGACTTCGCTTATGGTGTTTTGCTTTTTTGTTCATGCAAAATATTTTTCTCTTTGTACAGTCAAATTTATTTAACATCATTTGTTGCATCTGGATTTCAAATCATTTTTAGAAAGCTTTTCCTATGCTCAAATTATAAAGGGATTTACCTAATTTTTCTACTATTTTTTATTTTTTTTAAGAAGATGTTGGGGGTAGGAGTTTATTAATTAATTAATATATTTTTGCTGTGTTGGGTCTTCATTTCTGTGCGAGGGCTTTCTCTAGTTGTGACAAGCGGGGGCCACTCTTCATCGTGGTGTGTGGGCCTCTCACTATCGCGGCCTCTCGTTGCGGAGCACAGGCTCCAGACACACAAGGTCAGTAGTTGTGGCTCACGGGCCTATTTGCTTCGTGGTATGTGGGATCCTCCCAGACCAGGGCTCGAACCCGTGTCCCCTGCATTAGCAGGCAGATTCTCAACCACTGCACCACCAGGGAAGCCCTTTTCTACTATTTTTATGGTTTCTTTTTCCTTTTCTTTCTCATTTCTTTCTTTCTTCCTTCCTTCCTTTCATTCTTTCTTTCACATTTGATAGGTCTTTAACCATTTGGACTTTATTCTGGTGTATGGTGAGAAGTGTGGATCTAATTTTATCTTCTTCCAAATGATTATCCAGGCCACCATTTATTAAGAATCTCATCCTTCTCTAGTGATTTGAGATGCCACCTTTGTTACAGTAACAAAGTAATTACCATGTGTACTTGGATCTATCTCTGGAATTTCTGTTCAGTTCCACTGGTCTACTTGTCGCTCTCACCATGTTCTTTTCACTCTAGAGCTTTCAGTTTCTGAAAGTTTCAGTTTCTGTTAGGGCTGTTCTCTCCTTATTGCTCTTACTTTTCAGGGTTTCCTAGCTATTCTTCCATGTTTATTTTTCCATATAAGCTTTAGCATCAAATATCTGAGTGCTAAAAAAAAAAGAAAGAAAACTTTGGGCATTTTTATTGAGTTCACATTACATTTATGTATTAACGTGGAAAGAATTGATATCATTATTATGTTGAATCATCTTATTTATCTTATCCAATAGAAAGACAAGTCTTTCTATTAGTTCAGGTCTATTTTTGTATTCTTTAGGAGTGTTTAAAAGTTTTCCTTATGTAAGTTTATTCCTAGGTACTTTGTATATATTTTTAATTGCTTTTTTAACTGGCATTTCCCCTCCCATTAAAGCTTAAAAAGGCTTCAACAAAATTTTATATTCATACCTGACCTTCTCATCTCTAAAATAAATAAATCTAATTTTACACACTTTAGTCTTAAAACTGGCCTCTTACTTATAGAAGAATACCAGAGTCATTCCTACAAAGACTTGGAACAAAGCAAGGATGCCCTTTTCTTTTTTTTTATCATTTTTAAAAAAATTTATTTATTTTTGGCTGCGTTGGGTCTTTGCTGCTGCACTACGCGGGCTTTCTCAAGTTGCAGAGAGCGGGGGCTACTCTTCGTGACGATGCGTGGGCTTCTCATTGTGGTGGCCTCTCCTGCTGTGGAGCACGGGCTCTAGGCACACAGGCTCAGCAGTTGTGGCACACGGCCCAGTTGCTCTGCGGCATGTGGGATCTTCCCAGACCAGGGCTCGAACCTGTGTCCCCTGCACCGGCAGGTGGATTCATAACTGCTGCACCACCAGGGAAGCCCAAGGTTGCTCTTTTAACTGGCTATTGTTTGACTATATAAAGGTCATTGATTTTTGCTATATTATTGAGTACTTTTATTGTTTGGGTTAGCTTTATTAGTGATTCTCCTGGGCTAGCAGGTACACTATCATGGTATCTACATGTAGAAATTGTTTTACTTCTTCTTATCTGAGTAGTATGTCTGTTTGTTTTCTTAATAACTCTGTTTTTTTCTATACATCTTTTTAAACTTTCTGTCTTTACTGGTATCAGTTTAGTAAATTGCTTTTTCCTGGGAAATTATCCAGTTCATTTATTTACAAAGTAATCTCTTATGACTTAAAAATATCCTGTTTTAATGGTTATTTCTCTTGTATAATTTCTTTTCTTTTTTTTTTTTTTTACTTTTTGGCTGTGCCACATGGCATGTGGGATCTTAGTTCACCGACTAGGGATCGAACCTGCATCTCCTGCAGTGGAAGTGTGGAATCTTAACCGCTGGACCGCCAGGGAAGTCCCTATAATTTCTTATTTTGTGCAAACTTATTTACATTTATTGACATGTCTCAAATATTTTATTTCAACTCTGTCCTTTGATGGACACCTATTCCTTGACTGGTGACATTATTTCATTCCTGAAAACCATACCATCGCATTAAAAACATGCCATAAATTTAAAAATATTTCTGTGAATTTAAAGGGGAAGATGACAATGTATTCCGTCTCAACTCAAGATAACCAAACACTTTTCACAGGGAAAAACATACAGCAATTGAATGATGTAACTAATGTAATAAACAAAATGTGAAAGTAAGTAAATTCGGATTGTACGTAAAATGTAACATAATGAAGATTTCTTATATTTTCCAAAGGAGAAAGAGATGATTGGTAGTGGGTGGTGAAAGAGGGTGCAAGGAGTCACTCTTTGGAAGGTTCAGTCTTCCTTCTGCATGATCTTTACCAGTTTTTAACCTTAAGGAGGCTCATGATTATTTTGCGCCTAAGAAGACAGAGCAATTAAAAACACCTTTAGAGCAAAATAAAAGGTAAACATCACAGTGTTTTGAAACACATGGAAATAGCCAATGTGTACCACAACCTGCAGAGCCTAGATCTCTTGGCATAGATAGGTCTGCTTAGCAAAATATTTTGGATCATCTAATCTTGGAGCTCAATTCAAATTTCCCCATTAGAAATTTCCTGCCCAGAAATATATTGGGTAAATTGGTGACTGACCTTTTCTGAAACTGTAATGTTGAAATTTCACTTTAACAGTGAATTTAATTTGGGTGCTTGGGGTATAAATATAATTACACCAAGAAAAAAAGAGAGAATCTGAAAGACAGTACAACTCTTCAAAGTCATCAAAGTCAATAGTAATTATACAAATTGAGTCTATATTTCAATGTTATTGTTCTAATGGATAAGAAAAACTGAAATTACCACGTCTAAGCAGTTTATTTCAGTAGAGACATTGATGATTCATCCATAGACACTGAACGTTTCTTAAGCTGGTTACCACAGCCTTTCAGTTTTTAACTCAGAACCTTGATTTCTGCTTCCCATTGTTGTTGGATAAAATTCAATTTTCTAAATTCAGTCAAAAGATCCTCCGCTTTCTGGTGGTCACAAATATCTCCTGATCTTTCATTTTTTTCCCTTCCTCTAGAACCCTGTATTTTAGCTATGTTGAAATGTTTTTGCTTTCTAGAATTTGGCCTACTCTATCTCACCCCCAGGCCTTTATAAAAGCTGTTTCTTCACCTTAAACACCCTGCTTTTTGTTTTTCGCCTCATTCTCTCCTACTGTGACATCTCAGCTAAAAATTCACTTCTTTGGGAAGGTCTTCTCTGTCTCCTAGATTAGGACAGCTGTTAGGTTTCCTTGCTGTGCTCCCACAGTACCCTGTATTTCCTTAATTACAATAGCCTTTATTATAATTGATTGCATCATTGTATGCTTTCTGAACTCTCAAGCTCCAGGGGGGCAGGCAGTGTTTGCCTTATTCATTCCTATCTCTTCAGCAAAAGCAAGCTCTCTGTAAGTATTTCTCGAATGAATGAAAGAATAAATAGGTATTCAAACTATTCCATTAAATATGTTCCTTTAAGTGTATGTCAACCCTATCATTTAAAAAAATGTTTTTTCGATTATAAAAATTTATGTATTTGTATCTGTATGTGTCTCCTTGCAAAGAGAACGAAAGAACACTGAAGCAGAGGCACAGAACATACGACTCCCATAGTCACGATTTACTTGTAGAAAAGCATGTCTACATTATACACATTCTTAATTTAATCCTTTAGCTTCTTTTGAAAACTGGCACAGAAAAATTGTCAAAAACATTATACTTTATAACCTGAGAGCTGTTTTTACAACAATATCTTTCCTATAGAGAAGGTATTTTGGATAAAAAGAGAATGATTATAGAGCAAATTAGAGATTTGGGAGAGCATTTTCTGTAGTTGTTGATTTGTTTTAGGATTGACTATGAGATTTAAATTAGGTTCTTTGCGCTTTCCTTTAGAAGAATGTAGACATTTACAACTTTTAAAGATTGAACAATATTTTTAGTCTTGGTTTTATTTTAACATTGCAGTTTGATCTAGTTCGTGGTATTTGGAAAAAATATCAGGTTTACAATGGTGACAAATATGGTGGGAACGCACTAAAGTGATTTTAAAAGATGACTTAAAAGCTATGAAATAATCAGCCTAAACCTGTGTTAAATTAAGAAAATTATATTCTCTTTCACTGTTTTAAAAAGCAAAAGAGCTCCACCTGGTGTTGAGCAAAACTATTGAATGATTTTTATTTGATGATTTAGAATTGTTCATTTCATAAAGGTGTAATTCAGGATGCTTTTCTCAGTATTCTGTTTATAGTAATGCTGTTGATATTGTGCCCAAATTATGTGCAATTGGTTCTTTTATGAAATAATTAATGCATTTCTGATAAAAACAGGCCTCTTTAACGTTTTAAAGGGTTTTGGAAAAGTTTTTCCCCTACACCTTCCCTTCATACTATGCAGTGGAGCAGTAAGAACACTCTTCAGAGACCGAGGGCCACAGCTGCTGTGATTTGAAATCCATCCACCCCTTGATTTGGCCCAGGCTGTACCTCCTATTGGCGACTCCCACCAGGGACTGAGTGCAGTGATGTACTGAGGCCGACCCTGCCCTGGAAGACAGGTGGGACTCCTTTGTTGGCCCAGTTTGGCTCCAGGCCTTCCCCCACTGTTTTGCCAGACCTTCCTTAGACTGCACAGCAGTCTCAAATGCGTCCATTCATTTTGTCTCTCAATCTCTTATTCTTGCAGATTAGACTTGTATGCAGTCTGACAGCTCTCCCAGCCTTTCCCAGCACCCTCCCCCCACCCATTTCTTTTTACACAGGCATTTTCTTCTAATAGAATCCTTGCATTTTTAATCCTGTCTTGGTAGAGATCCTGCTTTTAAGAAATCTCAGACTAACAACAGTAACCGTTCCGGAAGTTTTATGGAAAATGTGAAAGTGGAGACATCCGTCTTATTTTCTAATATTTGGGTTAACTAATATCTGGTTCGTACGCATTAAATTAGATTTTGACATCTTAAACTCAGATCTGGGTCTCTCCTAGCTTGGCTAATTAGTGCATGTGTGGAAGAGGCCACTGGGCTCTGACGCTCCATGGCCAGAGGTTGGACTCCTAACTTAGCTAACCATCTTATTGTTTGTACCAGTCAAAAGAGCATTTGGCAAGAGTGATGATGAATCAAGGCAAATCCAATGCCTCTTCGAGAAAAATACCTCTGTGGATTTTTTTTTTTAATGTATGGAGGGAGGGACTTTAGTGTCATATTTGTACGAACACAATAAATTATATTCAGTATTACATTTAAATATTAAGTGTTGCTGATGAGTCAAATGCAGATTCAGATTTGTTTGGCTTTATCATTGAAATGGGACGTACATTATTGGAATATTCTAGAAAATAATCAATGTCGTGGAGTAAAAGACACTTTGCAGTTCCTGATAGAAGGACCTTGAGTCCAGTAACTTACAAGTCCTGGAAACTGCCCAGGGGTCTTGCGCCATGGCTATGTTCTTAGTTTACTTCCGTCTCACTGATACTTACACTGAAAGGTAATACAACTCTAGGAAAATAAAACTTCACACTACTTTGTAGTGTGGTATATTGGAAAGAACCATAACCTGGAAGATAAACTACCTGCATTTGAGTTGGCTTCACTACGTAATAAACTGCAAGGCCTTGGGTAACCCACTTACACTCTTTTAGCCTCACTTCCCCTATATGTAAGATGCGGATACAAATCTTTGACTCTTTCACACAATCATTAGGGTTAAAGGAAATAATCCACATAAAAACATTTCTGTTAACTAAAGCACATGGCATATTCAGGTTACATTGTCATTGTTTAATTGTATTTCTAATGCAATTATCTGCTAAAGAAGCAAGTAGGTGTTCTGACCTTTTACAGGAGTTATGGATTTCATAGTCCATGCTAAGACATTTCTTAAATAAAGATGTTCTGAAACAACTATTTACATAAACAAAATTGGCCTTATTTTACTTTGTATCTTTCATATAAAATATATGAATTGTTTAATAATAAAGAGAAAGATTTTATCATTTAACTATGCTTTGAAAGATTAAAAATGGAAACAAAAATGAGTATAAATTTAAATTGAATGAAAGATTTGGATGAGATAGAAAAGCAATTTTCTCCCTTCAATTTTGGATGGTCGTGGTGGATGGGAAACATACTTATACCTACCTGACAATTAGAGCAAAGAATGAAAGAAGGCATTTTTATTTATCTGTAACCATAAGAAGTAAAAAATATTTTTGCTCTAATACTTTTAAAAATTGTGCTCTTTTGGAGGTTTTTATGAAAGTACATTAATAATATAACTTATCTCCACAAATTCTGCTTTAAAACGGTAGCTAACAATGTTATTCTAAGATAACAAAATATTGTCCATAAATTATTCATTTATAATTAAAAGACAACATAATTATATCATTTAACTTTATTCTTCATTTTTTTCCTTTTATTCTCCATATTTTATGCAACTGCAAATGTAATCAGTGTAATGTCATTGTTATAAAATAGTTCAGTTAGGCATTCTTATTTTGGTTAGCTTAAGCAAAAAGGGAAAATAATAAGACAACTGGTATATCACACAGATTCCAAGGAAAAGTTGAATGTCTGTGCCTTGGGATGTGCAGGAACAGGCAGCTCTGGGGCCCTAGGGAGGAACTTTTCATCTTCTCTACTCTGTCCAAGATTTATATTCCTCAAAGTCTGGCCAAGGTTGCATTCCATGCCCACCCTGTGGTCTTGAGAAGGTAAAGTGCCCTCCATTCAATACCAATTCCATGCACTAGAAGAGGGAAGGTGCCCTAAACGAAAGTGAAAGGATACTGGGCAAGAAAAGATAACAAATATCTGCTACTTGATGTATTCAAGTCAAATATTTTCTAATGCTTCTTTTTGTGTGTGATAGTTACAATCATTTTCCATAGTTACTGAGATGATCTGTTAAGTTGTGACAAGCTCAGATATTCACGAACATGCTTTTTAGTGCCCTTGCTTCTCTCTAAGGAAAGACCAGTAGGTAGACCAGGCACTCATTCTTGACCACTGAGGCACTCACATTTTTTATTCTTCGTGTGATTGCCATTGTGTAAAGTTAAGGCAAGGCATACTGGTACATCACAGTTTTGACACGTCCAAATAAATTGTGTTCTTTTATTGCTTTCTATTTTCATCATGGCTAATACCAACAGAGGCAGAAGATGCCCATGGAACTAGTGCTTTTTTTTTTTTTTTACATCTTTATTGGAGTATAATTGCTTTACAATGGTGTGTTAGTTTCTGCTTTATAACAAAATGAATCAGTTATACATATACATATGTTCCCATATCTCTTCCCTCTTGCGTCTCCCTCCCTCCCACCCTCCCTATCCCACCCCTCCAGGCGGTCACAAAGCACCGAGCAGATCTCCCTGTGCTATGGGGCTGCTTCCCTCTAGCTATCTACCTTACGTTTGGTAGTGTATATATGTCCATGCCTCTCTCTCGCTTTGTCACAGCTTACCCTTCCCACTCCCCATATCCACAAGTCCATTCTCTAGTAGGTCTGTGTCTTTATTCCTATCTTACCCCTAGGTACTTAATGACATTTTTTTTTCTTAAATTGCATATATATGTGTTAGCATACAATATTTGTCTTTCTTTTTCTGACTTACTTCACTCTGTATGACAGACTCTAGGTCTATCCACCTCATTACAAATAGCTCAATTTCGTTTCTTTTTATGGCTGAGTAAAATTCTATTGTATATATGTGCCACATCTTCTTTATCCATTCATCCGATGATGGACACTTAGGTTGTTTCCATTTCTGGACTATTGTAAATAGAGCTGCAATGAACATTTTGGTACATGACTCTTTTTGAATTATGGTTTTCTCAGGGTATATGCCCAGTAGTGAGATTGCTGGGTCATATGGTAGTTCTATTTGTAGTTTTTTAAGGAACCTCCATACTGTTCTCCATAGTGGCTGTACCAATTCACATTCCCACCAGCAGTGCAAGAGTATTCCCTTTTCTCCACACCCTCTCCAGCATTTGTTGTTTCTAGATTTTTTGATGATGGCCATTCTGACTGGTGTGAGATGATATCTCATTGTAGGTTTGATTTGCATTTCTCTAATGATTAATGAAGTTGAGCATTCTTTCATGTGTTTGTTGGCAGTCTGTATATCTTCTTTGGAGAAATGTCTATTTAGGTCTTCTGCCCATTTTTGGATTGGGTTGTTTGTTTTCTTGTTATTTAGCTGCATGAGCTGCTTATAAATTTTGGAGATTAATCCTTTGTCAGTTGCTTCATTTGCAAATATTTCCTCCCATTCTGAGGGTGGTCTTTTCGTCTTGTTAATGGTTTCCTTTGCTGTGCAAAAGCTTTTAAGTTTCAAAAGGTCCCATTTGTTTACTTTTTTTTTATTTCCATTTCTCTAGGAAGTGGGTCAAAAAGGATCTTGCTGTGATTTATGTCATAGAGTGTTCTGCCTATGTTTTCCTCTAAGAGTTTGATAGTTTCTGGCCTTACATTTAGGTCTTTAATCCATTTTGAGCTTATTTTTGTGTATGGTGTTAGGGAGTGATCTAATCTCATACTTTTACATGTACCTGTCCAGTTTTCCCAGCACCACTTATTGAAGAGGCTGTTCTTTCTCCACTGTACATTCCGGCCTCCCTTATCAAAGATAAGGTGTCCATATGTGCGTAGGTTTATCTCTGGGCTTTCTATCCTGTTCCATTGATCTCTTTCTGTTTTTGTGCCAGTACCATACTGTATTGATTACTGTAGCTTTGTAGTATAGTCTGAAGTCAGGGAGCCTGATTCCTCCAGCTCGGTTTTTCATTCTCAAGGTTGCTTTGGCTATTCGGGGTCTTTTGTGTTTCCATACAAATTGTGAAATTTTTTGTTCTAGTTCTGTGAAAAATGCCAGTGGTAGTTTGATAGGGATTGCATTGAATCTGTAGATTGCTTTGGGTAGTAGACTCATTTTCACAGTGTTGATTCTTCCAATCCAAGGACATGGTATATCTCTCCATCTATTTGTATCATCTTTAATTTCTTTCATCAGTGTCTTATAGTTTTCTGCATACAGGTCTTTTGTCTCCTTAGGTAGGTTTATTCCTAGATATTTTATTCTTTTTGTTGCAGTGGTAAATGGGAGTGTTTTCTTGATTTCACTTCAGATTTTTCATCATTAGTGTCTAGGAATGCCAGAGATTTCTGCGCATTAATTTTGTATCCTGCTACTTTACCAAATTCATTGATTAGCTCTAGTAGTTTTCTGGTAGCATCTATAGGATATTCTATGTATAGTGTCATGTCATCTGCAAACAGTAACAGCTTTACTTCTTCTTTTCCGATTTGGATTCCTTTTATTTCCTTTTCTTCTCTGATTGCTGTGGCTAAAACTTCCAAACCTACGTTGAATAAGAGTGGTGAGAGTGGGCAACCTTGTCTTGTTCTTGATCTTAGTGGAAATGCTTTCAGTTTTTTACCATTGAGGATGATGTTGGCTGTGGGTTTGTCATATATGGCCTTTATTATGTTGAGGAAATTTCCCTCTATGCCTACTTTCTGCAGGGTTTTTACCATAAATGGGTGTTGAATTTTGTCGAAAGATTTCTCTGCATCTATTGAGATGATCATATGGTTTTTCTCCTTCAATTTGTTAATATGGTGTATCACGTGATTGATTTGCGTATATTGAAGAATCCCTGCATTCCTGGAATAAACCCCACTTGATTATGGTGTATGATCCTTTTAATGTTCTGTTGGATTCTGTTTGCTAGTATTTTGTTGAGGATTTTTGCATCTATGTTCATCAGTGATATTGGCCTGTAGTTTTCTTTCTTTGTGACATCCTTGTCTGGTTTTGGTATCAAGGTGATGGTGGCCTCGTAGAATGAGTTTGGGAGTGTTCCTCCCTCTGCTATATTTTGGAAGAGTTTGAGAAGGATAGGTGTGAGCTCTTCTCTAAATGTTTGATAGAATTTGCCTGTGAAGCCATCTGGTCCTGGGCTTTTGTTTGTTGGAAGATTTTTAATCACAGTTTCAATTTCAGTGTTTGTGATTCGTCTGTTCATATTTTCCATTTCTTCCTGATTCAGTCTTGGTAGGTTGTGCATTTCTAAGAATTTGTCCATTTCTTTCAGGTTGTCCATTTTCTTGGAATAGAGTTGCTTGTAGTAATCTCTCATGATCTTTTGTATTTCTGCTGTGTCAGTTGTTACATCTCCTTTTTCATTTCTAATTCTATTGATTTGAGTCTTCTCCCTTTTTTTCTTGATGAGTCTGGCTAATCGTTTATCAATTTTGCTTATCTTCTCAAAGAACTAGATTTTAGTTTTATTGATCTTTGCTATCATTTCTAGGTATTTTTTATTTCCTCTTTGATTTCTTCAGTGATCACTTCGTTATTCAGTAGTGTATTGTTTAGCCTCCATGTGTTTGTATTTTTTACAGGCCTTTTCCTGTAATTGATATCTAGTCTCATAGGATTGTGGTCAGAAAAGATACTTGATACAATTTCAATTTTCTTAAATTTTCCAAGGCTTGATTTGTGACCCAAGATATGATCTATCCTGGAGAATGTTCCATGAGCACTTGAGAAAAATGTGTATTGTGTTGTTTTTGGATGGAATGTCCTATAAATATCAATTAAGTCCATCTTGTTTAATGTATCATTTAAAGCTTGTGATTCCTTATTTATTTTCATTTTGGATGGTCTTTCCATTGGTGAAAGTGGGGTGTTAAAGTCCCTTATGCTGAATGTGTTATTGTCGATTTCCCCTTTTATGGCTGTTAGTATTTGCCTTATGTATTGAGGTGCTCCTATGTTGGGTGCATAAATATTTACAATTGTTATATCTTCTTTTTGGATCAATCCCTTGATCATTATGTAGTATCCTTCTTTGTCTCTTCTAATAGTATTTATTTTAAAGTCTATTTTGTCTGATATGAGAATTGCTACTTCAGCTTTCTTTTGGTTTCCATTTGCATGGAATATCTTTTTCCATCCCCTTACTTTCAGTCTGTATGTGTCTCTAGGTCTGAAATGGGTCTCTTGTAGACAGCATATATATGGGTCTTGTTTTTGTATCCATTCAGCCAATCTGTGTCTTTTGGTGGGAGCATTTAGTCCATTTACATTTAAGGTAATTATATATATGTATGTTCCTATTCCCTTTTTCTTAATTGTTTTGGGTTCGTTATTGTAGGTCTTTTCCTTCTCTTGTGTTTCTTGCCTAGAGAAGTTCCTTTAGCATTTGTAGTAAAGCTGGTTTGGTGGTGCTGAACTCTCTCAGCTTTTGCTTGTCTGTAAAGGTTTTAATTTCTCCATCAAATCTGAATGAGATCCTTGCTGGGTAGAGTAATCTTGGTTGCAGGTTTTTCTCCTTCATCACTTTAAATATGTCCTGCCAGTCCCTTCTGGCTTGCAGAGTTTCTGCGGAAAGATCAGCTGTTAACCTTATGGGGATTCCCTTGTGTGTTATCTGTTGTTTTTCCCTTGGTGCTTTTAATATGTTTTCTTTGTATTTAATTTTTGACAGTTTGATTAATATGTGTCTCGGCATGTTTCTCCTTGGATTTATCCTGTATGGGACTTTCTGTGCTTCCTGGACTTGATTAACTATTTCCTTTCCCATAGTAGGGAAGTTTTCAACTATAATCTCTTCAAATATCTTCTCAGTCCCTTTCTTTTTCTCTTCTTCTTCTGGAACCCCTATAATTAGAATGCTGGTGCATTTAATGTTGTCCCAGAGGTCTCTGAGACTGTCATCAGGTCTTTTCATTCTTTTTTCTTTATTCTGCTCTGCAGTAGTTATTTCCACTCTTTTATCTTCCAGGTCACTTATCCGTTCTTCTGCCTCAGTTATTCTGCTATTGATGCCATCTAGAGTATTTTTAATTTCACTTATTGTGTTGTTCATCATTGCTTGTTTCATCTTTAGTTCTTCTAGGTCCTTGTTAAATGTTTCTTGCATTTTGTCTATTCTATTTCCAAGATTTTGGATCATCTTTACTATCATTATTCTGTATTCTTTTTCAGGTAGACTGCCTATTTCCTCTTCATTTGTTAGGTCTGGTGGGGTTTTTTCTTGCTCCTTCAACTGCTGTGTGTTTTTCTGTCTTCTCATTTTGCTTATCTTACTGTGTTTGGGGTTTCCTTTTTGCAGCCTGCAGGTTCGTAGTTCCTGTTGTTTTTGCTGTCTGTCCTCAGTGCCTACGGTTGGTTCAGAGGGTTGTGTAGGCTTCCTGGTGGAGGGGAATAGTGCCTGTGCTCTGGTGGATGAGGCTGGATCTTGTCTTTCTGTTGGGCAAGTCCACGTCTGTTAGTGTGTTTTGGGGTGTCTGTGGACTTATTATGATTTTAGGCAGCCTCTCTGCTAATGGGTGGGTTGTGTTCCTGTCTTGCTAGTTGTTTGGCATAGGGTGTCCAGCACTGTAGCTTGCTCGTCATTGAGTGAAGCTGGCTGCTGGTGTTGAGATGGAGATCTCTGGGAGATTTTCACCATTTGATATTATGTGGAGCTGGGAGGTCTCTTGTGGACCAGTGTCCTGAAGTTGGCTCTCCCACCTCAGAGGCACAGCACTGACGCCTGGCTGCATCACCAAAAGCCTTTCATCCACACGGCTCAGAATAAAAGGGAGAAGAAGTAGAAAGAAAGAATTAGTAGAAGAAGAAAGAAAGAAAGAAGGAAAGAAAGGAGGGAGGGAGGGAGGAAGGAAGGAGGGATGGAAGGAAAAAAAGAAAGAAAGAAGGTAAAGTAAAATAAAATAAAGTAAGAAAATAAAATAAAGTGATTAAAATAAAAAATAATTATTAAGAAAAAAAAAAACAAACAAAAAAAACAGACGGAAAGAACCCTAGGACAAATGGTGGAAGCAAAGCTATACAGACAAAATCTCACACGGAAGGATACACATACATACTCACAAAAAGAGGAAAAGGGGAAAAAAATCATAAATCTTGCTCTAAAAGTCCACTTCCTCAATTTGGGATGATTCGTTGTCTATTCATGTATTCCACAGATGCAGGGTACATCAAGTTGGTTGTGGAGCTTTAATCCGCTTTTTCTGAGGCTGCTGGGAGAGATTTCCCTTTCTCTTCTTTGTTCTCACAGCTCCCGGGGCTCAGCTTTGAATTTGGCCCCGCCTCTGCGTGTAGGTTGCCGGAGGGCGTCTGTTCCTCGCTCAGACAGGATGGGGTTAAAGGAGCAGCTGCTTCGGGGACTCTGGCTCACTCAGGCCGGGGTGAGGGAGGGGTATGGAGTGCGGGGCAAACCTGCGGCGGCAGAGGCCGGTGTGACTTTGCACCAGCCTGAGGCGCGCCGTTCGTTCTCCCGGGGAAGTTGTCGCTGGATCCCGGGACCCTGGCAGTGGCGGGCTGCACAGGCTTCCCGGAAGGGGGGTGTGGATAGTGACCTGTGCTCTCACACAGGCTTCTTGGTGGCGGCAGCAGCAGCCTTAGCGTCTTATGCCCGTCTCTGAGGTCCGTGCTTTTAGCCGCGGCTCGCGCCCGTCTCTGGAGCTCCTTTAAGCAGCGCTCTTAATCCCGCCTCCTCGCGCACCAGGAAACAAAGAGGGAAGAAAAAGTCTCTTGCCTCTTCAGCAGCTCCAGACTTTTCCTCGGACTCCTTCCCGGCCAGCCGTGGCGCAGTAATCCCTTCAGGCTGTGTTCACGCCGCCAACCCCAGTCCTCTTCCTGTGCTCCGACCGAAGCCCGAGCCTCAGCTCCCAGCTCCGCCCCCCACCCCCGGTGGGTGAGCAGACAAGCCTCTCGGGCTGGTGAGTGCCAGTCGGCACCGATCCTCTGTGCAGGAATCTCCCCGCTTTGCCCTCTGCACCCCTGTTGCTGTGCTCTCCTTCGCGGCTCCGAAGCTTTCCCCCTCCGCCACCCGCAGTCTCTGCCCGCGAAGGGGCTTCCTAGTATATGGAAACCTTTCTTCCTTCACAGCTCCCTCCCAAAGGTGCAGGTCCCATCCCTATCCTTTTGTCTCTGTTTATTCTTTTTTCTTTTGCCCTACCCCTACGTGAGGGGTTTCTTGCCTTTTGGGAGGTCTGAGGTCTTCTGCCTGCGTTCAGTAGGTGTTCTGTAGGAGTTGTTCCACGTGTAGTTGTGTTTCTGGTGTATCTGTGGGGAAGAAGGTGATATCCGCATCTTACTCTTCCGCCATCTTCCCGGAACTAGTTCAGAAATAGTGTTTTGTCTTCTAGAGGTAGGAGCTCTGTATATGCATACCAGTGGACAGGGAAAAAGTGTGGCTTTGATGACTATTACTTGTATATTGATGCTTTAAGAAGGCCTCCTGTAACTACTTTAGTTTGGAGTTTGCTAGAAAGGTAGTACTAGAAAGACAGTATGTGTTTTTCAGGGGTGTCAGCTACCCCATATCTGAAAAACTAACAGCTCTGATTTCTATCACCTTTGTGTATACATTATAATAATATCTATTATTTAGGTAGGACAACATTTAATGAAATGCCTTGCTATTCCATTTTTTGGTAACATTTAAAGCATACACATTCAGAGTCTATTGTTTATGAGTTTAATTTTTCAAATAGCTATGAAAATATCATATACATATTCACATTTGCTATTATTAAACTGATATTCTAGCAAGAAACACTAGAGGGCATTCATTGCTCTGTTCAAAGACATTTGTACACTTTGTTTTCATACTTTCCAATGCAATTTGTTCATATGCTTGAGAAATAAAATATGAAAATTCTCATTTTCTAAATTATGTCAGTGTATCACTGAATACTAAAACAAACAAACAAAAGTAAAACCAAAAATGGATAAGTGGGCCACAGGGTGCAAGAATATCCAATATACACTGAGGTTATAATAGAAACAAATCTTTAATTTTAATGTGACAGTTTCTCTTAAAATATAACAATTTAACATATTGTATTAACAAGTAATACAAAATATCGTTTTTAGAATTTCTAGCATAGAAAAACAAATTTGACATAACTTTAGACTTACCTTTATTTAAATGCTCTTGGAATTTAAAAATACAAAAATGAATTATGAAGTAGAAGTAACATAAATGAGTTAAATGAATCTAAATATTACACAGTTGTCACTTTATTATAAAATATCACTGAAATTGTCCCACTTTTATTTCCATTTCAGTTGTTCTTACACTTACCAATTCTCTTGCTCCCTATACAATTTAACTTATTCATTTACAAATTCACCTCTTTTTTTGGACACATTCTCTATGCATAAGTATTGTGTTGGGTGTTGCAATTCTCAAAATATTGTGTGTAGGCCACAGCAAAATGTGCTCAAATAATTTGAGACTCAGTACCAGTCCTCATGAACTTTTACTAGGGAGATGGCTGAAAGAAACAGCAATTTCTTTTAGCCTTAATTTCCTTTGGATACATTTATTTTAGTCTGGACATAAGGCTAAATATTTATTTGCTTGGTTTAAGACCATAATATGTAAAATCATACAATTTCATAGATAGGTAACTTTATAAAAATGCATGGCTTAACAAAATCCAAGAAAACAAACATTTTCTTAGCATTTTTACCCCTAATTTTTGTATTTACATGTGAAGAAAAAATTTTAATCCAAGTATCATAAATATGAATCTTAACATATCCCACCCCTGCCTTTAGGAACTCACTTTTTCAGATCAAGGAAGACTCTAATGAAAGTTAAACAAATTGAAATAAAACATATGAAATAATACACTTTAAAAAGTATAAAGTGCAAGAAGGTGTCCTTTATAAGCTCAGTGTTTTCATCTGTAAAAATGGAGATGGCTCATTTAGTGTCTCCCCTCCTTTTTTGCTTCAGTGCTTCCTTGAGAAATGACGATCTAGTTGATGGATAGTGTCTGGGCACATCAGAAGGTGGGAGAGCATCTGAGCAGCTGAGGAACAAGAAAGGTAAGAGCAAGGGGAAATTATGTCAAATAAGGGAAAATTACAAAACTGTAAGAACGATGTTTTCAACTGTATTGTAATGTAATACTACCAACCTAAAAGATGAGAAAAAAATTACAAAGGAAAGCATTTGCATCTATTTTAAGTCACTAACCTTATAATATCTTGGTTCTCAACTTTCTGTATATGGGTTATATGTTTTATGGATTACTCAGACATGTTCTGGAACTTCCAGTGGCTTCTTCAAATCAGCACTGTTTTCAGTCTCTCTTACGTTATAAATTAGTGTGGGAATAGGAGATACAATAATAGATTAGGTTAAACAGTATTAGAAAAGTATACCAGTTAGCATTCCAAAGTAAGAAATATATGACTTTTGGATTATTCATTGTTATTTTTTCTTTCTGTCTTTAGTTACCTCCTTTAGTGTAGATAATTTGGAAGTTTAACTAATAAATTTGCCCTCCTTTGAGTGTGTAATTAGCTCTGAGACAGCAAAGCGCTGTTTTTGTAAGCAATGGCACTGTTTTAGAGTCAGTGTTTTGTTTTTGTTTTGTTTTTTCAAATATTTTAGATGTTTTTGGTGTGTGTGGGGGGAGGTATATCCTGGGAGGTAGCAGGTGGTGACATCAGAATGCAAACAAACATATTTAGTTTTAAAAAAGTATTTAATTGTATAATTATTTTGGTGTATTCTTAATACTTATTTACACTGAACTTTCAAATAACATTTAAATTTAAATGGTTTTAAATTTAAAGGGCCTGAGATTTTTAGGTTTATTAGAAAGGGGCAACAGGTTTAAAAGAAGTTTGAGAAACAAACTGTGAATAGTGTTTCTTCGTACAAAATGATCTTTTGTTTTGCAGCATACAGAATACAATTTGATCTTTCAAACGTTTATTTATCCACATTTTGCGGGGAATTATATCTACTTTGGGAATGAGGCATATCTGGAACAATTTTAAAATTTTAATCTTGATAATATACTGGGCAACTCCTAGTTCTGATAACTACCAGGGAAAATGTGGCATTTAGGGTAACACTATGAGGCCAGCAGGGCAGCTTCTCCCACAGAATCCATTAAGAGCATTTGGGACCTTGAAAAAGTTCAAGAAACTTGAATCTAACCTACCAGCAATCCTGTGGTCCATGTCTAATTGCTTCCGTTGATATTTGACGGCCCCCATATTTTTACTTCTTCTTAAGCTACTGACATTATCTTGAACCCGTCTCACCCCAAATCTTTAGTGACCCACAAGCCTATTTCAAATTGAGTACATACGTATTCTTCAGCCTGGTATTTAGGGCCCTCCATAATTTACTTTCCCAATATAACCTCTCATGAGTTCTTATGCAGTTTTCTATACTTCAGTCAAACCTATCAGTTTGCTTTTTTCTAAAATTATGCCACATTTTCTCACCGTTGCACATTTGCTCTTGCTGTTCCCTTTACTAGGAATACTCTTTTTCCATTTCCATCTGCCAAAATTCTATCTGTCTTCATGAAGCATCCAAGTACCAAATTCTTGATTAAGCCCTCCCTGTTCTTGTTTGGATGTGACCCCTCCTTTTTCTGAATTACACCTTTAGCTTATGGCTTTGCCAGGTCTTATGACCTGCCTTATATTATAGTTATTATATCTTTGTTTCATATTCTGTGTTTGAGAACAGGAGTATCTTATCCATAGTTTTATCTTTTCATACAGTGTCCAAAACAGGACTTGACTCACAGCAGGTTCTTAACAAATATTTGTTGAATTGGGGTAACTCCCAGGTCTATCCTTGAACTTTCTACTGGCTCATTTCCCATTTAGTAGAGCTTCAGAATAATGAAATTATGTGAAATTACACATGAATTACCTGAAAAGTAGGCATATTTAAAAAAATATGTATTTTAATTAATTAACTCTTCAAAAATTACTCCTATAGTAATGGAAACAAAAGTAAAAATAAACAAATAGGACCTAATTAAACTTAAAAGCTTTTGTATAGCAAAGGAAACCATAAACAAAATGAAAAGACAACCTACGGACTGGGAGAAAATATTTGCAAATGATGCGACTGACAAGGGCTTAATTTTCAAATATATACAAACAGCTTATACAGCTCAGTATAAACAAAGCCAAACAACCCAATCCAAAAATGGGCAGAAGACCTAAATAGACATTTCAACAAAGGAGACATACAGATGGCCAAGAGGCACATGAAAAGTTGCTCAATATCACTAATTATTAGAGAAATGCAAATCAAAACTACAATGAGGTAACAACACACACCAGTCAGAATAGTCATCCTCACAAACTCTGCAAATAATAAATGCTGGAGAGGGTGTGGAGTAAAGTGAACCCTTGTACACTGTTGGTGGGAATGTAAATTGGGGAAGTCTCTGTGGATAACAGTATGGATATTCCTTAAAAAAAACTAAAAATAGAGTTGCCATATGATCCAGCAATCCCACTCCTAGGCATATATACAGACAAACTATAATTCAAAAAGTTACATGCACCCCAGTGTTCATTGCAGCACTATTTACAATAGCTAAGACATGGAAGCACCCTAAATGTCCACTGACAGATGAATGGGTAAAGAAGATGTGGTACATATATACAATGGAAAATTACTCAGCCATGAAAAAGAAGGAAATAATGCCACTTGCAACAACATGGATGGACCTAGAGATTATCATACTAAGTGAAGTAAGTCAGACAGAAAGACAAATATATGATATTACTTACATGTGGAATCTAAATAAATGATATAACTGAACTTATTTACAAAACAGTAATAGACTCACAGACATAGAAATCAAATTTATGATTACCAAAGGGGAAAGGTGGGGGGAGGGATAAATTGAGAATTTGGGATTAATGGATACACACTATTATATATAAAATAAATAAATGACAAGGAGCTACTGTATAGCACAGGGAACTATATTCAATATCTTGTAACAACTATAATGGAAAAGAATCTGAAAAAGAAAAAAAAATATATCTGGATCACTTTGCTGTATACCTGAAACATTGTAAATCAACTATACTTCAATTTTAAAAATGTATTTTAATTAATTTTAAAAAACAGACTTTTTAGGCAGTGCTTTTACTTTCATTCATAGCACAATCAGAAATAAAATGTTTTGGCATTACTCTCTTATTAATATGGGGTGATTTTAAAGACTGACTGTTTTTCAACACATTATATCAATAGTTCAGGAAACCATATTATAAAACGAATTATTACAAACTAGATTGTATTCTGCATGGGAGCAATATAATTCTCAGACTCCATATGTGCCTGATCAAGGACTTTGGTATACTTTTACCAAAGCAAGTTAAAAAGATAGGTTAAAAAAAAAAGCAAGCCCATAAATTCAATATTTCTCAAGAGTCATTTTTCAGACTCTAAATATACTATTGGTTATATAGCATTTTGAGGTTGGGAAGAATCACACAGAATCATCTACTCCAAACTTTCTCAGTTTATTAGATGAAGAACTGAGATTCAGAAAGGGTAAATGACTATGATTAAACAGTAGAGTTCTACAGTAAACTAGGCATTAAAATTATTCTACTGAACATTCTTAAAACACAAGCCAAGTATAGAGAACGGAAATAACACTAGTCTAGTCTTCCCTGAATATAGACCTTCTTCCCTCCCCTTCTTTCTGAAGACTTTGTGTATAAACAGGGAGGGTTGATAGTATTTATGTGTTTCTTTTTGTTGTAATAAGATGCCTTTGAACTCTCAGTGACAAACACAGTGTAAGTTTATTTTCACTTGTGTTTGGGGCAGATCAGGCACCTCTTCTCAGAGGGGCCTCAATTATCTGAGCTATTTTTGTGTGATTCTGCCATTTTGGAGTCCTATGTCCAGGCTGGTACATGGGGAAACAGAGGAAGACAGAGAGGGAGAGAGATTGAGAGAGAGAAGAAAAGGTGTGAGAACTTTGTTAAGGACCAGATTTAGAAGTGGTGTACATCACTTCTACTGACATTCCTTAGGCCAGAACTAGTCATATGGGCCCACTCAGATGCCAGAGTGCTGGGAAATGTAACCTTCCTGTGTGTCCAGGAGGAAAATGCAAATAGTTTGGTGTACACATAGTATTGTCTTTGCCACAGTGTATGAACACAAAGAAATACAGGCTTAAAAAGGAAGTTGCAGAGGGTTTTTTTGTTTTGTTTTGTTTTTCATTTTTCTCTTCCTTTCTGCTTCCTTGAGTGTTAACCTATAGATTCCTGGTACAGAAAACCATGAAATAGAGAGTAAAGACGCAGAGAAATGAAGAGCAGTTCATTATTAAGCAGGCTGAAGAAGCAGAGCAGAATATTGAAAAACAGGATTTGGGAAATTTCCTAGTGGTCCAGTTGTTAGGATTCTGCCGTCTCACTGTCGAGGGCCCAGGTTCAATCCCTGGTCGGGGAACTAAGATCTCACAAGCCGTGTGGTGCAGCCAAAAAAAAAAAGGGAAAAAATAGAAAAGAAAAACAAGGGTTAAAAGGTTTGCATTTATTCCTTGGGGCAACCCATAAATTAAGCTTAAATCATGAATAATAAAGGATCTATTGAAATATGTGGCCATAAACACAATCTGAGGGGGACTTCTCTGGTGGCACAGTGGATAAGACTCCACACTCCCAATGCAGGGGGTCTGGGTTCGATCCTTGGTCAGGGAGCTAGATCCCACACACATGCTACAACTAAAAGTTCACATGCCACAACTAAGGAGCCTGCCTGCTGCAACTAAGGAGCCTGCAAGCCACAACTAAGGAACCCTGGAGCCATAACTAAGTATTCCACCTGTCACAACTAAGACCTGGCACAACCAAAATAAATAAATAAATAAATATTAAAAAAGAAAGAACAATCTGAGCTTAGGCAAGTTTCTTTAATAAATAAACTCCATAAAACAAGGCTTAGAGCTGGCATTGTGCAGGCAACTTGCTGGGGTAGTACCAGGAGTTGAGGGGGATGGGAGGCAGCCCTGGTGTGGAGTTTGACAATTCCCCATGGTGTAAATGCTTCTACAACTGCCAAGCTTGAAAAATTAATGAATATTTCCAGTGGGCACTCCAAGCCAGACCAAGCAAACAGCAGTACACTACCACTTAAAGCCCTTTCCCACATTCAATTAGTGAAGCTCAGGAAATACTGTCTATGTTTTCCTTTGTGGTCAATCAGCAGCCAACACCGCCATCAACTCTACCTCCACCACAGCTGCCACAGTGGGCCAGGCCCTGTGCTAGGCACTGTATGAATATGCTTCTTCAAATCCTTACAACCACCCTATGAGGTAGGAATTGTTATTTACATTTTACAAATGAGAAAACTGAGGCATTGACTATCCCCAAGTCAAACAGTGAATAAGTAGCAGAGCCAGGATAAAAAAATATAAATCTTAATACAGCCTAAAACTAGGAAAGCTTTGGAGCTAAAATCTGTAGCAGACATCTTGACACCTGAGGAATAAAGAATCAGTTTTGGAAAAGTTCTAAGGGACTTTTGAGAAAGTTTCAAAGAACAAAAAACTATTATTCAAGACTTATAATATGTCCTAATGCTTTCAAACTTTAGCTAGCTTTGAAGTGTTATGAGTGCCCTTAATATATCTTTTAATTTTTTAGGATTTGGAAATATTTGTATTCTTTTTTCCTCTCTAGTTATTTTAAATTTTAACCAGTGAATTTGGAGACTGTATAGAAAAATGTCCTATATAGAATAATGTATATAAAATAAATTGCATATTTGGACAATAAAAAGTGAATATGAATAACTAAAAAATGATTTTTTTGAGAGAAGTAGTTACTAATTAAAAATAGATACTAAAACAAAGAAATGAGATTTTATTTATTTGGGAAATGGATTATACAGAAGCCAGATACTTAACCATATGTTATTGATTTTTTCCTGTTGATTCACTTAATGAAAATTAATTACACAAAATCCATACACTTAGTGAATTATTCTTTAAGGTCAATGAGTATTTAATGTTCTATGCAACTTTCAGCTAAAACTCTATACATAGATCAGAGCCATCAGGGATAATACTTCGATTAAATTAATCCTTGTAACACACACATAGTATATGTTTGTGCTGTGATCTGAAATCCATTTTTATAGTCAAAATAACATCTGGGATTTAAAAAATATTATCCATGAAATCATATTACTTATTTTTAGAACTTGGGAAATTACATAAATCCTAGGTCTCACTTGCAGATTGTCCACTTATTTGCATGTATAAAGTTGCTTAATTGGAGAATGGGGTTTAGTCATGTGTGGCTTTCAGTCATTGCCCTATTGCTCCATTCCAAACATAAAACCATTCTGAAAGTGAGTTATATGTTTATCTCACACAGGATTTGTTTCTTATTGCCTGAAACTTGAGTTTTGACTATCTGTTCAAGACAGTAAAGTGGATATTTATAAATTATATGACAAATCAAATGCAGTACAACTGGTTTCACTACTGATTCTTTTTAACTGCATCTGCATAAAGAATTCTGAAACTCAAATACCAGATAGAAACATGTATTTCTTGGTCCCGAAACAATATCTCCCTCTCTTTCTCCCACTGTCCCACTTAGTATACAGCTGTTTTGCATAATATTTAATGGCAATATATTTATGTACAGGTAAATGTGGCATTTTGCTGCAGTTGAGAGAGAGCGAGAGAGCTTTAAGATATTGAAAGACATTGAAAAGCTCCCAGAATTCACAGGTCATCACAAATCTCCCCTGCTCCCCTCCCTTCTTTTATTCCTTCATTAGTTATTGAGCATATATCATGGGGATAGAATGAAGTTCCCATTTTTCTGGAGGTCCAGGGTCTAGCCCTCAATGCTTATTGAGTTCCTTACTTCACCTATGGGGAGGTTGTGAAACTTCTGGATTTTAATCAAACTTGTAAACTGAAGGCCAATATTTATACTGAAGAATGTAACTTCTGAGTGAGTAAAAATTCTGGTATTGACTGGTTACCTTATTCTCTTCTCAATAAAAAATTATCTGAGGTCAAGTTGGGATCAGACAGTTGCTTGATGATTATAGTGTCAATATGAGCAATTGGATGACCCTAAGGAATTGAATCAAACTCTGGAGACCGGTGACATTCTTCACCAAGTGCAACTGATTTTCCAGGACACCCTCTTTCCAAAGTTTTTCCCTCTAATTCTTTTTTCTAGAATCCACGCAGACCACAAAGCGTGTCAGAATGTGGAGAACTTAGTGGAAAGCAGCTTTAGTGGAAAGGGCTTTCTATACCAGCTGCTATTGCAGCTTGAACTTCTTATCGGAGGGAAAAAAGCTGAATTCATTCATTCAGCACATTTACTGATATCTGCAGATCATGACTTTGGGTACCTGGAACACTAAAACATGTCCACTTTACTTTATGTGGATATGTTATAAATAATTACATTTCTATTGACTTTACTTTTGCTTTTGCAGTCTGGGTATAAATTTCCAACTGCCAGTTACATAGTGTTATCTGTGTGCGCCATGGGCATCTCCATCTTGGTAAGACACTTAGATTTCCTCAACTCTGTCCACCCTTAGGCTACCTAAGCTCCAATTCTGAAGGAATGACATTTATAAACCATCTCATGGCAGGTTATTTCCCATCTTGGTCATGATTTTATGTAGAAGGAGACTCCTACTAATCTTATAATGATTTCAAATGCATAGAACCATTCACTTTAGAAGACAGAGGCATCCTATGAATAAAAAGTTCACTTCTTTATCTGAGGTCAGTTTTTTGCGGAGGGGGCAGTCAGAGTGCACCCATGCAAGTGGGGAAGAAAAGAGGGAGAAAGACAGCAAAGAAGTGGATTGAGAAGTAGAGAAAGGGCATAAAGACAGGCAGGCAGGAAGGAAGGGGGAAGGAAGGGGAGGGTGAAAGTGGAGGGCAAGGAGAGAGAGATAAAAAGAAGTCAGTTAAAATACAAAGAATTAAAGGTAGATAGATGGATGGATGACAACTAGATGAATAAATAGATAGATAGGATTTTATAAGGAGGGCCTGGTACAAAAGACAATATTAAAAAGATTTTTAAAAGAGACTGTTAGGAATGAAAAGAATTTGATAGAGGAACCAGTTTTAAAAAAGGGAGAAGGGACTTCCCTCGCAGTCTGGTGGTTAAGAATCTGTGCTTCCACTGCAGGGGGCACAGGTTCAACCCCTGGTTGAGGAACTAAGAACCTGCATGCCGCAGAGTGTGGCCAAAAAATAAAAGCGCGGGGGAGTAAAAGAAGAGAGGGAAGACAGAGGGAGAGCAGGAGGGAGGAATGGAGTAGAAAGGAAGGGAAAGAAGGGAGGAGTTTAGGTTCACAAAGAAAAGACAAATCCAGAGGGAGAGGGTGAAAGGAATAAGGACATATAGAGACAAGTAATGAAGGAAGAAAGGTAGGAGGGAGGGAGGGAGGTGAGGAAGGAAGATGATGGAAAGAAAGGAAAAAAGGAAGAAATAAAAGTAGTTTATAAATGATGAATCAGTAAGGAAAGGAGCGAAATAAAGGAGAATAAGAGAATGTGAGTAGGAGGGGCCAATAAGAAAATGAGGTACAATTTTGTGTGATGGGGAGGATATTTTAAAAGTAGAAGTCAATATTTTTAAAAAGAGTAAAATAAAAAAGGAGACAGAGAAGAAGGGAGAGAGAAAGAGTGGGCGGGGGGAGAGAATGGCATAAGCCAATATAAAAGACAGTACAAAATAAATAAACACAAAGAATGAGAACAAAAGAAATAGAGATGAAAAGAAAAATCTTTAAAAACAAGAGCCAATACATAAAGAATGGAAAGAAAGAAGGAGGGAGGAATGGAGGATGGAAAGAGGGAGAGATAAAAGGAAAAGGAAGGAAGGAGGGTAAGAAGAGAGAAAGAAAGACAAAGAGAAAAGGACAGTGAATGAAATGGAGCTAGAAAGGACAGAAAAAGCCTACTAAAGAAAGAAGAAAAGAAAGAAGGGGTAAGATAGAAAGGAGTAAGTGGGAGGAAAGAGAAGTTTAAAGTGACGTCTGTAGGAAAGTGTAAAATACAAAAGAAATGAAAGAGAATGTGAGAGAGAGAGAAGGATTTGAAAAGGAGGCACTAGTAAGAATATTAAGCACAATTGTGGACAGTGAGGAAAGAAATCTAAAAAGAAGTCAGTTAAAATATTACAGTGATACAAGATCAATGGATGAATTGACAGCTAGATAGGAAAGTAGGTAGATAGGTAGGAAAGTATATAACATGTAAATAAATAAGGCCATAGATAGGTGATTGATAGATGATGGATGGATGACGAATAGAAGAATGAATGAATAAATGGATGGATGGATAGATAGAACTCATTTTAAAAAAGAGAACTCAGTAAAAAATAGTCAGAACATAAAAGATGGAAAAAGAGTTAGAAGGAAAAGAAGAAATGAAAAACATTTTAAAGGGGGCAGTACATAGAGAATAAAAGAAAGAGGGAAGATGGATAGGACAGGACAGGACAGGACAGGGTAGGAAAAGAATAGAGGAAGGCATGCAGGCTGCGTGCAGACAGGCACAGAGGTGAAAGAGAAATACAGAAAGGGAACAAGAAAAAGATGTAGAGAAATGGAATAAGGGGAGGAAAGAATGAAGGAAGAAAGAAGGACATATGAAAGCAATAAAAAGCAGATGTTTCAAAATGGAATAATTTATAAGAAAATGTAAAATAGAGAAAAATATGGGAATGAGACACAGAAAGAAAGGAAAGAAGGAAAAAGGAAAGACTCAGAGACAGAAAGAAAGGAAGAATGTTTCACAAGCAGAAAAGTTTAAAAAGTAGGCGTCAATCATAAATTTAAAAGAGCGATGTTTAAAAAGGATGAATAAGAAAAGACTGCAAAGATGATAGTGTTAGAGAGAGAAGGTAAGAAAGGAGAAAAAAGATGTTTAACAAGGAAGATGCAGTAAGAAATGCCACCACAAAGAATAGTGAAAGCAAGAGAGAAGGCGAGTAGGTTCTAAATGGAGGAGCAAATAAAGAAAACACAGTGCAAAAAAAGATAGAATTAATAAAATAATGAAAGTGGAAGTGAAAGAGAGAGGGAATGATGAAGGAGGAAGAAGGAAGAAAGGAAAAAAGAAAGGGACAGAAGGAAGAGAGGGATGGAAGGAGGTAAGAAAGAAAGTTAAAATTTTTAAAGGGATGAGGCTAGGGAGAGTAGCAAAATAAAAAAGCAGAGAGACTGTGACTGTGACAGACACAGAGGAGTTTCAAAGGAGGCGCTACTGTGAAAATTAAATACAATTGCACAGAGCAGCAGAGAGGGGGATATAAAGCGAAGTCAGTTAAAATTAGAGTCAAAAAAGACATGTAGATTGATGACAGCTAGACAATTAGATAAATAGATAGATAGATAGGTAGACAGATGATAGATGATAGATAGATAATAGGATTAAAATTTTTTTAAAAAATTTATTTTATTTATTTTTATTTTTGGCTGCACGTGGGCTTTCTCTAGTTGTGGCCAGTAGGGGCTACTCTTCTCTATGGTGTGCGGGCTTCTCATTGTGGTGGCTTCTCTTGTTGCAGAGCACAGGCTCTAGGCGTGTGGGCTTCAGTAGTTGTGGCACATGGGCTCAGTAGTTGTGGCTTGCGGGCTTTAGAGTGCAGGCTCAGTAGTTGTGGTGCATGGGCTTAGTTGCTCTGCGGCATGTGGGATCTTCCCTGACCATAGCTTGAACCTGTGTCCCCTGAATTGGCAAGCAGATTCTTAACCACCATGCCACCAGGGAAGCCTGATAATAGGATTTTAAAAAGGAGAATCCAATAATAAGACAGGACAAAAATTATAGTAAGTGAGAGAGGTGGAAAGAAGTTTTTAAAAGGAGCTAGTAAAAGAAGAAAGGGAGAGTGGAAGCAAGGAAAGAATGGAGGAAGCAGAAATAAAGAACAGTTTATAAAGGATGAATCAGTAGGGGAAAGAGTTATATAAACAAAGAAAAGAGGGACTTCCCTGGTGGTCCAGTGGCTAAGACTTCACCTTCCAATGCAGGAGGTGTGGGTACGATCCCTGGTCCGTGAGCTAAGATGCCTTGGGGCCAAAAAACCAAAACATAAGCCAGAAGCAATATTGTAACAAATTCAGTGAAGATTTTAAAAATGGCCCACATCAAAAAAAACTTTTTAAAAAAAAAAGGAAAAGAAATGGGAGAGTAAGAGGAAGGGCCAGCAAGAAAATCAAATATAATTATGTGGTGTGTGTAATTTTAAATAGTAGAAATCATTAAAATAGAGACAGAAAGAAAGTGAGTGATAGCTAGATATAGAGCCAGGCAGCTAGGTAGGTATATAGGTAGAAAGGACTGATTTTTAAAAGGAGAAGGCAAAACAAACAAATATAAAGAAAGAGAGAGGGAAAGAAAGGAAATGTTTTGAAAGAGGAGTAGTATAAATAAAGTGAAAGAAGACTGGAAGGAAGGAGGAAGGGAAGAAAGAAGGAAAGGGAAGAGAGGGAAGAAGGAGAGATGAAAGGAGGAAGGAGACAGGAAGGGGCTGAAGGAAGGAGAAATGAATGAAAAAGGAAAAGAAGGTGGGTAGATGGATGGAGAAAGGAAAGGAGGGGGCAGGAGGAAGGAAGAAAGAAGTGAGGAAAGGGAGAAGATGAAGGAGCAGGAAATAGGAAGGGAGGAGGGCGGGAAGAAAGAAGGAATGCAAGGAGGAAGGGAGTGAGGGAGGGAGGCGTGCATGCAGGCAGGGGAAGAAAAGGAAAGACGGAGACCAGGAAAAAAATGGAGCGAGGAAAAGACAGAGAAAGGGTAGGGAGGGAGGGAAGGAAGGAAGGAAGGAAGGGAGGAAGAAAGACAGGAAGGAAGGAAGGAAGGAAGAAAAGGAAGGAAGGGAGGGAGGGAGGAAGTGGAGAGCAGGGAGAGAGGGAGATCTAAAAAAGAAGTCAGTTAAAATCCAGTGTAATAAAGATATACAGATGGATGGGTGACAGCTAGGTAGTTTGGTAGGTTGATGGATAGGTAAGTAGACAGGATTTTGTATGAAAGGTGTGGTAAAAAAAAAGTCAGTGTTTAAAAGATAAAAGGAGAGAGAACAAAGGGGAAGAAAAGTCTAAAAGAGGAACCAGTTTAAAACCAAAAGAGTGTAAGAGGGAGGGAGAGAGGGAAGAAGAGAGGGAGGGAGGAAAGGAAGGCAAGAAGGAAATAAGGAAGGCAGGAAGTAGGGGGAGGTAGGGAGGGAAGGGGGAAGGCAGGCAGGCAGGAGTTCACAAAGAAAAGAGGAAGAAGTCCAGAGCGAGAGTGAAAAGGATAAGAATGAGACGTAGAGACAGGTAATGAAGGAAAAAGTGAGGGACAGAGGTACAGAGGGAAGTGGGGAGGGAGGGCAAGTGCGAGGCAGGAAGGAAAGAGAAGAATTCTAAAATGTGGAGAGGCTAGGAAAATACTAAAATTAAAAAAGAAGAGACTGTGAAGGACAGGAGTTTAAAAAGAGGACCGAGTAACAAAAATTAAATACAGAAGGCAGGGAGAAAGAGATTTAAAAGAAGTAAGATAAAAATGGAAATAAAGATAGAAACATAGGTAGGTAGATTAGATAGCTAGATGGCTAGATAGCTAGGTGGATGATTTTTAAGCCAGTACTAAGACAGGACAAAATTATAGAAAATGAGAGAGAAGGAAAGAAAAAAGTTTTAAAAGTAAGCTAGTAAGGGCTTCCCTGGTGGCGCAGTGGTTGAGAGTCCGCCTGCCGATGCAGGGGCCACGGGTTCGTGCCCTGGTCCGGGAAGATCCCACATGCCGCGGAGCGGCTGGGCCCGTGAGCCATGGCCGCTGAGCCTGTGCGTCCGGAGCCTGTGCTCCGCAACGGGAGAGGCCACAACAGTGAGAGGCCCGCGTACCGCAACCCCCCCACCAAAAAAAAAAAACAAAAAAATAAGCTAGTAAAAGAATGAGGGAGGAGGTGGAAAAATTGGGAAAGAAGGAAGAGTGAGGGAGGGAGAGAGGGAGGAAGAAAGGAAGGAAGGGAGGAAGGCAATAAGTTTAGAAAGGATGCTTCAGTAGAGAAGAGAGTTAAAGAACCTAAGAGTGAAAAGGTAGGAGGCATTACGAAAATCAAGTATAATCGTGAGGGACAGATTTTAAAAGTAGGAGTCAGGAAAACAAAGACAAAAGTAAAGACAGAAAGATAGATGATTGATAGCTGACTAGATAGGTAGGTAGTTATACTGATGATAGGTAGGTTGGTTGGTAGATAATTTTAAAAGTGGAAGCTGGTAGGGAGGAATGTATGAAAAAGAGAGAATGAGAGAGTAGAGAGGGAAGAAAAAGAAGTTTTAAAAGGGGAGCCAGTAAAAAGAGAGTTAAGGGAGAATGGGAGGAAGGAAGAAATGAGCTGAGGTCAATTTTTAATAATTAGACTTTTAAAAGCCTTACCCCAAATCTGTAATTGTTCTTAGGTACTGTAGTCGATATGCAGTAGCATACCTGATCTAAATATATAGCCAATTATATATACCTCTGGAAAAACAGTACCCTGATTAAGTCTTTCGGTGTTAGTAGTATCCTGTTCAATGTTCCAGAAAAAGAATAATACACATGACTTAATAAGTTATCAGTTTACATACTTCTCATCAGTGTGCTATTATTTTTAATTAGTATAGCATTTTCTTATTAATCTAAAGGCATTTAAACAATTCTTCATATATAAAATGAGATGAAGTCTGAAGAGAGATTATAAAGAATAATTGAAAAGCCATAAGAACCATATTAAACAAGATGAATAAGGAATATTTAAAAGGTAAAGTGTGCTTGGTGTGTGTATGTAAGCACATAGGTGTGTATGAAATCTTTTTGCTTAGTACAGGTTTGACACTACACTGTAAATAGAAATAGTCCATTAAAAACCTCAGTCCAATGAAGACAGTGGTATCATAGCATTCCTTAGATTGCCTGGATAATGAAGTGTTAGCTGAGACACTTTGCACAAATACCGACTCTGTTGGGGAAGGATTTGGACCAAGTCTTGGTTATGCTTTGTTTAGAGCACAAGTTGAACAAATGCCACCAATCTGGCTGATTCTAAGTGTAATTTTTCTTAGCTTAGCTATAAAACACATGTCAAACGTGATTCCAGCTGCTTGCTCACTTTTAAGCCATGTAAAGTTAGTTGGCAAGCAGGACATCATCTAAATATTATATGTTGAAAATCATGGAGAAATATAAGAAAAAAGACACAGTAATAGTACTGTGGACTTCTAAATTGGGTGAGCTTTTTAACCTAGTATGTATACTTCTATGGATATAAGTGTATCTGGTAGTGTTCATCTAGAGAAGCAGAGCTTGTAGGAGATATATATTAAAAGGTTTATTTCAAGGAACTGGCTTATGCATGGTGGGCACCGACTAGGCAAGTGTGAAATCTACAGGGCAGGCTGGAACTTTCAGGGATGCGCAAGCTGTATGCAGTCCGTAGAAGAAATCTCTTCTTATCCAGAGAAGCCTCAGCTCTGCTTTTAAGGCCTTTCAACTGATTGAGTGAGGCCCACCCAGATTACCTAGGATAATTTCCCTTACTTAAAGTCAATTGATTATGATTTTAATCACATCTATAAAAATGCCTTCACAACAACATCTAGATGAGCATTTGATTGGATAACTGGGAATTGTAGCCTGGCCAGGTTAACATATCAAAAAAGACCATCACATTAACCCAGGGAAATAAACCTAAATACAGAAAAGCTTTATGCATAAATCTGTTCATTTTCTCTAAAAAACCTAGAAATGTAAAACATTGATTAAATTATAATATATTTATAGGAGAGGTATCATGTTATTAAAATGATGTTTTTAAATTATATGGAGGATTTTTAAATTTTCAAAGTTTCAAAAATATGGAGACAATGTGTGATTATAACTTTTAAATCATTTGAACAGAAAAAAATGGATATTCAGCAAAATGTAGAGAAAGTATCTTGGGGTGGTAACACTATTGCTAATTGTTTACTTTCTACATTTACATTTTCCATATCATCTCTAAGAAGCATGTATTACTTTTATAATAGGAAAAACTAATGTTGTAAAAATGATTGCTCTGAATTTTCAAAATATGCTAGATCAAGAACATTTTATTTCTATTAAGCCAGTTGATTTTCTAAACTTTTTGCCAATAAGTTTATAAAGTTATTAAAGATGTCTAAGCTTTTATGCCATGGTCGCTATCATAAAATAGGGAAGGAATATACAACTTGCTTGGCGTCCTTTTAAGAAAAGCAGAAAAAATAATACAGGTCTCAGATTTGTAGGGATTCTTTGTTACAGGTGAAAATAAGAAATTCTCAGGCTAACTTATTTGTACAAATGTATTCTGCTTTAATAAAGCCTTCTGGAGAAAAGTTCAGTGTTAGATGAATTTCTTAATGCATATATTACTTTGTTAGAAATGACAAAGAATTCCTTGAAGTGGATTATATGTTATTGCAGACATGATCACATGGAAAGGTTGTGTGTACCCCTTTAGGATGTTTCGTATTTCTTTTTTTTCTTTTTTTTTTTTTTTGCGGTACGCGGGCCTCTCACTGTTGTGGCCTCTCCCGTTGCGGAGCACAGGCTCCGGACGCGCAGGCTCAGCGGCCATGGCTCACGGGCCCAGCCGCTCCATGGCATGTGGGATCTTCCCGGACCGGGGCACGAACCTGCGTCCCCTGCATCGGCAGGCGGACTCTCAACCACTGTGCCACCAGGGAAGCCCCATATTTCATTTTTAAGCAAAAAATGCATGATACAAAACTGTATACTTTGATGCCAACTATGTATAAAGTGTACGTTTGTATAAGTGTGTATGTGTGTGCACATATGTATATTTATGTGTGTGTAATACAATGGATTATTAACAGAGATTTTTGTGGGGGTGGTAAAATCATTGTTATACATATTTTTCTGTATTCTCCAAACATTTTATAGTGCACTACAGTTATAATCATACAAGCATTCTTTAAAAATAGTCCTTATAATTCATATAACTTTTAAAAACATACATAAAACTTTTTAGGTACGCATCTGGTATGTAAAAAGAATCTATAAGGTACTGTGTAAAAAAAGCAAATGGGCTTGTTTGTACTTTGTAAGTGGGATGCAGAAAATAGTATAGGTGGGACTCAGGATTTTTGTAACAAGAACTGAGAATATTTGGTATATAACAATGCCTTGTAGGAAAGCTTTCAATAAATGTTGACTACATGAAGGATCTCCATATGGCCCCTGCATACGTCACATGCGACCTCCTTCCAGTCCTGTTGACTATTCTCCACTACCCTTTATTTCCCTCTATGACCACCCTACTCTGTTTCTCCTCCTAGGCTGAAAACTTCCCAAGTGCAGGGGCTGCTTCAGATATAGCCATTGCTTCTGGTGTCTAGCTCCAAACTAAGGACATATTGGTATTCAGTGAAGGGTTGATGAAACAAGCCATTGTATTTATCATTGACAAAATGATAATGATAAATATGAGAATGTCTATAAACATAAGCATTCCTCCTATGACTGCTTTTTTGTTTTGTTTTGTTTTGTTTTGTTTTCAACATCAAGAACTCTTGTTCTTTGTTGGAGTATTTAGCGGGAACAATATAGAAAGAGGCAAGAGCCATGGGACTAGACATAATGCTAGGAATTCTTTGAAAAATCGTCTTTCTGCCAGATCCTGATCTCTCTTCACACCAGCAGGGACAGAATGAAGTCAATTCTGTATTTGGGAGCAAATTTGAAAAAGAGTTCTCTTTACAAATTTTCCATGGAATCTGGAAGTAAATTTATAGTTGCTTAGACTAGTAGGGCAAGATAAACTCAATTCCTGGTTGTCAACTTAAAACTTAAGGGAAGGGACTTCCCTGGTGGTCCAGTGGTAAAGAATCCTCCTTCCAATGCAGGGGACGTGGGTTCGATCCCTGGTCAGGGAATTAAGATCCCACATGCCGCAGGGCAACTAAGCCCCTGCGCCATAACTACTGAGCCCACACGCCTCAGCTAGAGCCCATGTGCCACAAACTACAGAGCCCACATGCTCTGGAGACTGCGCACCACAACTAGAGAAGAGAAAACCTGCACGCCACAACTAGAGAGAAGTCCGCGCACTGCAATAAAGAATCCTGCATGCCACAACTAAGACCTGATGCAGCCAAAAAAAAAAAAAAAAAATCTTAGAAAGAAAACTTAAGGGAAAAAACCCAAGAAAATCTTACTGTGAATAAAGGCAAAAGTGATTGTATTTTTATGATATGGGTTAGTGCCTATCTTCATTTAGCTCAAGGTGAAGAAGACTAAGAAGAAATATCAAAACCCATTCCCAGCACCCTGCCCCCAGCTTTCCCTTTAAAGAGGAGCAAGCAATGCCTTTAAGGGGAAGAAGGTGGCAGCACTCCAGGCAGCAACTGGAGATGGGCTTCCACATCTTCTAAAGTCTCACAGCTCACATTTTTCTTCCCTTTACTGGATAGCTGGACACAGGACCTCTAGGGTCAAGAATCAGGATAAGCCAACTGGGTAAGTTTTGGCTCAACTTAAAACCCTCTCTTTTCCTACTTTTTCTTCAGGCAATCAAACATATAACTGAATTAAAAGTATTCCTTCTCCATAAAGTTGGGAAAAAAAGGAAAAAAATATTCCTGGCAGTTGAAGTAATTAGGGCTCCTAATAGATTGTACACGTGTCTTTTAGAAAGGGGGTAACAAATGACCCCTTTATTCCTCTATCCACGCTTCATGGGTCCTTCCTCCCCCCTCCCTCCTTCCCTCTTCCTTCCTTCCTTCCTTCCTCCCTTCCTCCCTTTCTTTCTTTCTTTCTTTCTTTTCTTTCTTTCAGTCAAATGTTTACTGAGCTCCTACTATGTGTCAGGCATATTTCCAGACTCTGGGGATCCAGTTAGGAACAGGGACAGAATCTCTCCCATTATGGAACATACTTTGTAGTGAGGGGCATGAACAAGAACAAACATATATGAAACATATGGGGTGATAAATACCAAGGATGTGGGGATAGAGACTGATAATGAGGAAAGTTGTGGTTAAGGCAAGCCTTTATGATAGGAGACTTGCATGCAGTGAAGGAGCAAGCTATGTGAATATTTAGGGGAAGGACATTCCATGAAGAGAGAACAGCAAGTGTAAAGACTCTAAGTTGGGATTGTGCATTGTGTGTTCACTGGAATATCAAGGGGACAAGTGAGTCTGGGGAGGGCTGGAGAGAGAGACTATTGTAGGAAAGGAGCTCAGAGAGGTGGAGATAGGGGAACAGATCATGCATTTGTGTGTATGTTCTGTTTGTTACTGAGTTAAATGGAGTTTGAGGGCTCAGTTGTCAGTTAAGGTGATATGCATTTAACTTTGCTGATGAGCAACATATATTTTAAAATCTAAAGCACTATGATTAAATGTTAGATATAGGTGCAGATTTTGTGCTTTCACAGTATTTTAAATGTAAGATATTTGAATTAGAAGAAACTGTAGTAATTATCAAGAAATATCTTATTTCATAGATGAGTTAATCGTGATTTAGAAAGAATATGTAACCATAATAATATAAACATAGCTGTAGCATTCAGTGTCAAACACTGTGCTGAGTGCTGTGTACGTTTAATCCTCACAGCAACTCGGGAGTTGGCATTATTATCCCCATTTTAACGATGAGGATACCCAGGCTGAGAGAAGTTAAATAACTTAGACAAGATCAGAGCCCTAATAAATGGCAGAGCCATGATTCAGAGGCACAGGCAATCTTCCTCTTGACTGGCAGCAAGATTGCCTTAAACAGAAGCCTTCTGACAATTAATGTTTTACTTTTAGACACTAAAAATTCCAGTATCCAGACTCCTTGAGTTTTGGAACAAAGCCTTCTATTTTTCCATTGCTTGACTCCAAAGCCTGGGCTTTTGACTGCTATACTCTATTGCTTCTAAGTGCTAATGTGTCCCTAGTTGATAGTTGGAAGAGTTAGGTCTCAGACCACAAACCAAAACCATTATATTCCCAATGTGGTATCCTTTTCAGGATGCCACCCTACTCTTTGAACACCACCCTTCTACTCCGACCAGCAAGCCCTGGACCACTCAGGGAGGTGAAGGAGTGGGGAAGCCTTTTCCTCTTAGTTGCTCCTGCTGCCACAGCCCTGCCCTGAGATCACGGGGTCCTCTGACAGAACCAGCCATAAGTGATCACTTGAATTTTGGTCAAGGTCAACTTCACCTTTTTCACTTGCCCTAGATTACTTTGGATATAGGTCTAGTAATGTTTCCAAATTAAACTACAGAGAGATTAAGGAAAATAATTCTATCAGTAATTTTTTTTCTAAATTATTAACTAGGGGAGAAACTGGAGGAAAAACAGAAGACAGAGCACATTTAATGGTGCAGATCATACTGTTCTGCCAGAAATTCTTCCTTGTTTTTAGTTCTTTTCTTTTCTCCAGAGGCAACATTTTAAAGAACTTTGAGAAGGAAGACATAAAAGACCAACATTGTTGGAGAAGAGAAATATGTGTTATTTGAGCAGAATAACCTGGGCCATCATTTGCAAATGACATAATAATCATCAAAAATGCTGAAACCAAAGAATAGCAGCTTAAAGCCTTCCAAAGTTTCCTCTGAGTTTTTTCTGTGTCTCTGTTTTATTTTCCTTGTGAGAGTAGACCATTATGCACACATCCCAAGGGATTTGGGATAGCTGGCTTGTTCTTTCTCTGTCCACACCTGGCTAAATACTCGTTGTCATTATACAGCTTGGGTAATACTTGGATTTATTGACCAACAGGGTGGTCAAGAGAATGTCAAAAGAATGCATTTAATCATTTTTCAGAAAGTCAAATGAGTAATTAGATTCCAAAGAGTTAAGGATTTTGAAAGTTAGAAAACTGACTTAGCAATACTACATCTAGTCATTTATACTCAGGAAGTAATGGAGCAAATAAAGTTGTAAATGCAGAGTTGTTCATTGAAGAGTTGTTTATAATAGAAAAAATAGGAAACAACCTACATGTATAGGGAAATATATAAGGGAATTTAAAATGTTTTAAAAATAAATTGTGGGGCTTCCCTGGTGGCACAGTGGTTGGGAGTCCGCCTGCTGATGTAGGGGAGGTGGGTTCGTGCCCCGGTCTGGGAGGATCCCGCATGCCGTGGTGCGGCTGGGCCCGTGAGCCATGGCTGCTGGGCCTGCGCGTCTGGAGCCTGTGCTCCGCAACGGGAGAGGCCACAACAGTGAGAGGCCCACGTACCGCAAAAATAAAAATAAAATAAAAATAAATAAAAAATAAATTGTGGGAGTGATGTCAGTATCATGGCAGAATAAGATGTTCCACATTTTTGTTCCCCACCCCAAAACAGCAATAATTTGGCATCCATCCACAAACAAGAGTACCTTTGTGGAAGCTGTGGGATCCAGTAGCAGCCAAAGAGGCTCATTTCTCTCTAGCCCCATCAGAGTACTGAACTGTGAGCTGCACAGCTGGGAGGTGAAAAGAGGCTGGGAGAATCAGACAGATAGGACTATTGGAGGGCATTAAAGGGATGCAGATCCTATTAACTGTGTCATGAATTCCATAGAAGCCCTTCCACAAGCGACTGGGAATACCTCATCCACAGATCCCCCAGCTGGCCCATGGGCAGCCCTAGCACTCAGCATGCTTCCCTCCCACCCCACCCTGTGGCTGGCTCCCTGTGTGCACATCTAACAGTGGTGATGAGAGCAAGTTTTGGCAGATAGCTACTGAGCATATGCAGAAAGCCTGACCAAATCTGTGGTCCAGGGAGAGTTGACAAACTTGAGCTTTAGTGCCACCTTTGGGGAAAAAAAGGGGGGCTGTCAGCACCCAGCATCGTGCATTGCAGGAATGAGAGAAGGCATATAAGCTTAAGAATTCTGCCACAGAGGGAGCAAGAAGCTTGGAGTGTATCCATGTGCTGAGAAAGCCTCAGAATTGCTAGCTGAGCTGAGAGAAGGTATTTCTCTCCCAAAGACAGTAAAGACTGGAGGATGTAACTACAATTTTACATGTGGAGATAGCAATGCGAAACTTTGAGGAACATGAAAAAAGCAAGGAAGCATGACATCACCAAAGGATCATAGTAATCTTCCAGTTATCAACCCTGAAGACATGGAGATCTGTCATTTACCCAATAAAGAATTCAAAATAGTTTTAAGAAAACTCAGTGAGCTACAACAAAACACAGAAAGGCAATTTAATAAAATCAGGAAAACAATACATGAACAAAATAAGAGGTTTAACAAAGAGATAGAAATTATAAAAACAACCAAACAAATTCTGGAGCTGAAGAATACAATGAAAGAATTGAAAAATGCAATAGAGAGCATCAGCATCAGAAAGGTCAAGGAAAAGAAAAAAATCCATGAGATAGTGTAGAAGACAAGAACTTTGAAATTATCCAGTCAGAGGAGAACAAAGAAAAAAGACTGAAGAAAGCTTATGTGATCTATGGGATATCATCAAAAGAACCACTTTGTGAATTATTGGAGTGCCAGAAAAACAAAGAGAGGGAGAAGGGAGCAAAAAGCTTGTTTAAAGAAATAATGGCTGAGAACTTCCCAAATCTGGAAAGAGATTTGGGTATCCTAGTTCATGAAGCTCAGTGGTCACCAAACCAAATCAACTTAAAGAGATCCTTTCCAAGGTACATTAAAATACAGCTGTAAAAAATCAAAGACAGAGAGGAAATCTTAAAAGCAGCAAGATAAAAGAAACCTGTAACTTAAAGTCAACCCCCTTATAAGGCTATTAGCAGGTTTCTCAGCAGAAACCTTACAGACCAGGAGAGAGTGGGGTAATATATTTAAAGTGCTGAAAGAAAAAAAAAGCAACTACAACCAAGAATACTCTATCAAGTGATATTATCCTTCAGAAATGAAGGAGAGATTAAAAGACTTTCCCAGACAAACAAAAGATGAGGGAATTCATTGCCACTAGAAATACCGTAACAAGAAGTGATAAAAGGAGCAGCAAGAGAAAAACAACTTGTAATGTACAAGGGAAACCCCATAAGGCTATCAGCAGATATTTCAGCAGAAACCTTACAAGCCAGAAGGGAATGACATGACACATTCAAAGAACTAAAAGGAAAAAAATCTTCCAACCAAGAATTCTCTACACAGCAAAGTTATCATTAAGAATTGAAGGAGAGATTAAGAGCTTCCCATATAAGCAAAAGTTGATGGAGTTCATCACCACTAAACCAGCCTCACATGAAATGTTAAAGGGATTTCTTTAAGCTGAAAGGAAATGGCACTAATTAATAATAAGAAAATACATGAAAGAAAAAAATCTCACTCACAATATTAATATACAATATTAATTATACATAATTATTATTATATATAATAAAAGTAGTGGAGCAATCACTTATAAAGCAAGCATGAAGGTTAAAAGATAAAAGTAATAATGTTAACTAAAATTACAATAATTAGTTAAGGGACACACAAAATTAAAAAATGTAAAATTTGTCAATAATAGTATAAAATGGGGAGGGGGAAGTAAAAAGCTAAAGCTTTGTAATATGTTCAAATTTAATTTGCTCCCAACTTAAAACAGACTGCTATTTACATAGGATGTTATATGTGAACCTCACAGTAACTACCAGGAAAAAACTCATAGTAAATACACAAAAGAAAATGAGAAAGGAGTCTAAACATTACACCATAAAAATGCAAGGTAAGAGAGGAAGAGAAGGAGAAAGGAACTACAGAAAATTCAGAAACAATAAATAAGATGACATTAATAAATCCTATCAATAATTACTTTAATATAGACTTAAATATAAGACATGACACCATAAAACTCCTACAAGAGAACATCGGCCAAACATTCTCTGACAAGCCATACCAATGTTTCCTTAGGTCAGTCTCCCAAAGCAATAGAAATAAAAGTAAAAATAAGCAAATGAGACCTAATCAAACTTACAAGCTTTTGTACAGCAAACATAAATAAAATGAAAAGACAGCCTATGGGATGGGAGAAAATATTTGCAAACGATGTGACAAACAAGGGCTTAATTTCCAAAATACACAACCAGCTCATACAACTCAACAACAACAAAACAAACAACCCAGTCAAAAAATGGGCAGAAGACCTAAATAAACATTTCTCCAAAGAAGACATACAGATGGCCAACAAGCACAAGAAAAGATGCTCAACATCACTAATTATTAGAGAAATGTAAATCAAAACTACAATGAGATACCACATCACACTTGTCAGAATGGCCGTCAGTTAAAAGTCTACAAATAATAAATGCTTTAGAGGGGGTAGAGAAAAGGGAACCCTCCTACACTTTTGGTGGGAATATAAGTTGGTGCAGCCACTATGGAAAACAGTATGGACATTCCTAATAAAACTAAAAATAGAGTTGCTATATGATCCAGCCATCCCACTCCTAAGCATATATCCAGACAAAACTATAATTCAGAAAGATACAGGCAACCCTATGTTCATAGCAGCACTAATCACAATAGCTAAGATGTGGAAACAACTGAAATGTCCCTTGACGGATGGATAAAGAAGATATATAGTACCTCCAGTACTATACTAGAATACTACTCAGCCATCAGAAAGAGTGGAATAATGCCATTTGCAGCAACATGGATGGACCTAGAGGTTGTCAAACTAAGTGAAGTAAGTCAGATTGAGAAAGACAAATACCATATGATATCACTTAACATGTAGAATCTAAAATATTACACAAATGAAATTATCTACGAAACATAAACAGACTCACAGACATAGAGAACAAACTTGTGGTTGCCAAGGGGGAGAGGAGGTGAGGGAGAGATGGAGTGAGAGTTTTGGATTATCAGATGCAAACTAGTATGTATAGAATGGATAAAAAACAAGGTCTTACTGTATAGCACAGGGAACTATATTAAATATACTGTGACAAGTCATAATGAAAAAGAATATAAAAAATAATATGTGTGTGTGTGTGTAACAGAATCACTTTGCTGTACAGCAGAAATGAACACATTGTAAATTAACTATACTTCAATTAAAAAAAGAAAATATGATAAGCCTGAAAAAAATTGACCATTTAAAAAAGAATATTTTAAAATAATTTTTTTGGATTATTCAAGAATAATTTTTAGAAGTCTTAAAGTAATAGCTATTAAACAAATATTAATAAACAGTGCCTTGACAAAAAAAATTAATGTAAATGGATTAAATTCTCCAATCAAAAGGCATAGTGTGACTGGATGGATAAAAAAACAAGACCCAACCCAACTATATGCTGCCTATAAGAGATTTACTTCAGCTTTAAGAACGAATATGCTCAAAGTGAAGGGAGAGATCACATATAGGCCACAAAACAAGTCTTAGCAAATTTAAGAATAAAATTATACCAGGTATCTTTTCCAGTCACAATAGTAAGAAACTAGAAATCAATAACAGAAGGAAAGCTTGCAAAGTCACAAACGTGAAAATTAAGCAACACACACCTGAACAGCCAATGGATCAAATAAGAAATCAAAAGAGAAATTAAAAAATATCTTGAGACAGACAAAAATGGAAACACAGCAGAGCAAAATTTATGGGATGCATCAAAACAGTTTTAAGAGGGAAGTTTATAGTAATAAATGCCTATGTAAGAAACAAAACAGTTCTCAAATAAACAACTTAACTTTACACCCCAAGGAACTAGAAAAACCAGAACAAACTAAGCCCAAAATTAGCAGAAGAAAGGAAACAACAAAGATCAGAGCAGAAATAATAGAAATAGAGATCAGAAAAAACAATAGAAAAAGTAAGTGAAACTATGAACTGTTTTTTTTTTTAAAAAAATAGACAAAATTGGCAATTTAGCTAGGCTAATTAAGAATTAAGGGCTTCCCTGGTGGCACAGTGGTTGAGAGTCCGCCTACTGATGCAGGGGACACGGGTTCGTGCCCTGGTCTGGGAAGATCCCACATGCTGCGGAGCAGCTAGGCCCGTGAGCCGTGGCTGCTGAGCCTGCACGTCTGGAGCCTGTGCTCCACAATGGGAGAGGCCACAACAGTGAGAGGCCTGCGTAACGCAAAAAAAAAGAAAAAAAAAAGGAATTAAGAAAAAAGAGAGAAGACTCCAAAAAATAAATAAATCAGAAACAAAAGAGGACACATTACAAATGATACCACAGAAATACAAAGGATCATAAGAGATTACTATGAGCAAATTATACACCAGCAAATTGGACAACCTAGAAGAAGTGGATAAATTCCTAGAAATACATCCTGAGACTGAATCATGAAGAAATAGAAAATCTGAACAGACCAATAAGAAGTAAGGAGATTGAATCAGTAATCAAAAACCTCCCAACAAAGAAAAGCTCCCCACAAAACCAGATGGTTTCACTAGTGACTTTTACCAAACATTTAAAGAATTAATACCAATTCTTCTCAAGCTCTTCCAAAAAATTGAAGAGAAGGGAATACTTCAAAACTCATTTTAAGAGGCCAGCATTACCCTGATACAAAAGCCAGATTAGGACACTATAAGAAAAGAAAATCACAAGCCAATATCCCTGATGAATAAAGTTGCAAAAATTCTCAACAAAATACTAGCAAGTTGAATTCAATAGCGCATTAAAAGGATCATACACCATGATCATGTGGGATTTATCCCTGGGATGCAAGGATGGTTCAATATATGGAAATCAATAAATGTGATATACCACTTGAATAGAATGAAAGATAAAAATCATATGATCATCTCAATAGATGCAGAAGAAACATTTGACAAAATACAGTGTTCTTTCACGATAAACACTCAACAAGTTTGGTATAGAATAAACATCCCTCAATATAATAAAGGCTATATATGGCAAACCCATAACTAACAGCATACTCTATGGTGAAAAGTTGAAAGCTTTTCCTCTAAGATTGGGAACGAGACAAGGGTGCCCACTCTCACCACTCCTATTCAATATAACACTGGAAGCCCTAGTCAGAGCAATCAAGCAAGAAAAAGAAATAAAAGCCATACAAATCAGAGAGGAAGAAATGAAATTGCATTTGTTTGCAAGTGATATGATTTTATATATATAGACTCTTTATATATATAGACTCTACCAAAACGCTGTTAGAATTAATCAACAAATACATTAAAGTTTCAGGATACAAAATCAACATGTAAAAGTCAGTTGTGATTCTATACACTAAAAATAAACTATCTGAAAAACAAAGAAAACAATCTCATTCACAATAACATCAAAACCAATAGAATAATTAGGAATAAATTCAACCAGGGAAATGAAAGATCTGTACACTGGAAACTAAAAGACCATGATGAAAGAAATTGAAGAAGACGTGCATAAGTGGAAAGACATTCCAAGATCATGGATTGGAAGAATTAATATTTTAAAAATATCCATACTATCCAAAGCCATCTATAGATTCAATGTAATCTCTATTAAAATTCCAATGTCATTTTCCACAGAAATAGAGAAAACCATCCTAAAATTTGCATGAAAACACAAAAGACCTTGAATACTCAAAGCAATTCTGAGAAAGTACAAAGAGGGAGGCCTCACAAGGCCTGATTTCAAACCACACTGCAAAGCTGTAGTAATCAAAGCAGTATGGTACTGGCATAAAAACAGACACATAGATTAGTGGAACAGAATTAAGAGCCCAGAAATAAAATCTCTCATATACAGTCAACTAATATTTGACAAAAGAGCCAAGAATACTCAATGTGAAAGAATAGTCTCTTCAATAAATGGTGCTGAGAAAACTGGAAAACCACATGCAAAAGCATGAAATTGGACCCATATCTTACACCACTCACAAAATTAACTTGAAATGGATTAAAGACTTAAACTTGAAACTGTAAAACCCCTAGAAGAAAACATAGGGGGATTAAACCTGAAACCATAAAACCCCTAGAAGAAAACATAGGGGGATTTTTTGGATATGACACCAAAAGCACAAGTAACAAAAGCAAGAATTAATAACTGGTACTACATCAAACTAAAAAGCTTCTGCATAGCAAAAGAAACCATTAACAAAATGAGAAGGCAACCCACAGAATGGGAGAAAATAATTGCAAATCATGTATCTGATAAAGGCTTAATTTACAAAATATATAAGAACTCATACAACTCAATAGCAAAAAAAAAAAAAAAAAAACCCAAAAAATCTGATTAAAAAATGGGCAGAGGAACTTTAGAAAATTCTCCTCCAAGAAGACGTAGAAATGGTCAACAAATACATGAAAAGATGGTCAATATCACTAGTCATCATGGAAATGCAAAACCACATTGAGAAATCACCTCGCACCTGATAAAAAGGCTACCATCAAAAAGACAAGAGATTACAAATACTGGTGGGAATGTGAAGAAAAAAGAACCCTTGTGCACTCTATGTGGGGATGTAAGTTGGTACAGCCACTATGGAAAATAGTATGGAACTTCCTCAAAAAAATTGAAAATAGAGCTACCACATGATTCAGTAATTCCAATTCTGGGTATATATCCAAAGGTGAAACCAGAATCTTAAGGAGATATCTGCATTCCCATGTTCACTGCAGCATTATTCACAATAGCCAAGATATAGAAACAACCTAAGTGTTCATCAATGGATGAATGGATAAAGAAGTTGTGACACACACACACCGGAATATTACTCAGCCATGAAGAAAAGGAAATTCTGACATTGATAACAGCATGGCTAGACCTTAAGGTCGGTAGGTTAAGTGAAATAAGTCAGACAGAGAAAGTCAAATACTATATAATATCACTCATATATGGAATTCAAAAAGTCAAACTCAGAAACAGAGTAGAATGGTGGTTACCGGGTCTGGGGGATGGGGGAAATGGGGAGATGTTTGTCAAAGGGTACAAACTGTAAGTAATAAGACGAGTAAGTTTTGGGGATCTAATGTACAAGATGGTGATTATAGTTAACTGTATTATATTCTATACCTGAAACTTGCTAAGAGAGTAAGTCCTAAATATTCCCACCACAAAAAGGACATGATAATTATGTGAGGTGACAGAGGTATCAGCTAATGCTACGGTGGTAATCCTTTTTACAACATGTAAGTTTATCAAATCAACATGTACATCTTAAATTTATGCAATGTTATTTGTCAATTATATCTCAATGAAGCTGGAAAAATGACAGTTCATCCATTTAATGGAATATTACCTAGCCGTGAAAAACTAATTTAGATATATATTTGTTTGGATGAAAAAATTTCATGATGTATTGTTAAGGTACAAGGCAGATTTTACATATATTTTATATTTACTATAGAGTAGTTGTGGAATTCTTTGGGTAATTAGGGCATAATTTTATCCTGATTATCTATAGTTTTATTTTCCTACTGAAAACTTAGATTTAAAAGATTTAATTAGCATTAAACACATTTAAAATCATCTCCCATGTGATATCCTTATTTCCTTTTATCCAAGTAAGATACATTTGTATGTACATGTATGTGTAGAAGTAAAATATTGTTTTTGAGTAAAGTTCTCTAATGTCTTGGTATTTAAATTAAGGGAGAGGCTTTTTAAAGTAAATGTCAATTTATGTCACTTCTCTGCTCAAAACCCTCCAAAGACTTCACATGTTACTCTGAGTAAAAGCCACATAGCATTGAAATGGCCCACGAGGTCCAACCTGAGGCGACCCTCCATTGCTTGTTTGACTTGGTCTCTTGGTACTCTCCCCTAGCTCACTCTGCTCCAGCCACACTGACCTTCCTGCCCCATTCTTCGTAGCGCTCCTGGTCCTCCTTGCTCTGGTCTAGTTTTTTCTATTGGGCAATGTGGTATTACTTAAGTGGAGGATGCAATGGTGATCATCATTTTTAAAGCACACCAAATTCTGTGTTGTTTGGTTGACAGTAAATATTGATTAACTTCAAATTTTGTTACATTAAATATGTATTCTTAGTTTATGGGGAGGCAGAGGAAAAATAGAAATAGAGAATATTTATTCCCAGCTATTAGAGGAGAATAACAGAAAGAAGGCAGGGGGAATTAGTTAATCCAAAAGAAGACAAGGGAGAAAAAAGGAACATAGAAAAAGAAGGTTAAAAAAAATAAAAGCACAAGTAAGAAATAAGTCCGAATATATACGTTTTCAATAAATATGTGTGTTTTCAATGGAAATAAATTAGCTAAATGCTCTAGTTAAAAGCAAACATTGTCAGACTGGATAACACGCACACACACACACACACACATGACCCTGAGAGCATAAGGATACCAAAAGGTTGAAAGTAAAAGTGTAGGAAAAGATAAGGAAATATGTATGAAATGAAAGCTGGTGTAGCCATACTAATATTGGACAAAATAAACTTTAAGTTTAAACAGTAAAAAAATAGATTAGCATATAATTAATTTTAAAAGGTTTAATTTATCATTCCAAGCTTAAATGTACCTAGTAACAACTTTATGTATATAAAGCAAAAATGAGTAGAACTGGAAATAGAAACTGGCGTACTGTATTTACCATGTATCTACCATTTATCAAATTTGTAAATATCACCTATTACCATGGAAAATTTTAATAATCCTCTCAATAATTTACAGATTAAGCCAGCAAAAAAAGAAAAATCCAGTGACGATATAGAGTATTTAATTACACAGTTAAAAAGCTAAATCTAATGAACATATTTAGAAAATGGAGCCTTGGTGTATATACATTCTTCTCAAGCTCATGAATCATTCATAAAACCTGACTATACTCTGGGCCATAGAGCAAGAATTCAAGGAATCAATATCATATAGATAACGTTTTTTGACCTCAAGTCAATTATGTTAGAAATCAATAAGACAAGGAAACAATAAGATAACCAAATAAACCCCCTACATTTGGAAATTTTAAAAACTTTCTAATGTTCACTGGTCAAAAATATATCATATTGGAAATGAGAAAATTTTGATCTGTAATAAAAGAGAACTTGTGGGAAACTTATAACCTTAAGTAATTGTACTATAAAACAAGAAATTTAAAAATTATTGACCTATTCAGGTCAGTTTGAAAATTAGAAAACACAGGAGAATAAATATAAAGTAAGAGGAAGAAAGCAATAAAGATAAGAGAGAAATTAATAAAATTAAAAATAAGATACAATAAAGAGAATCAAGAAGTCAAAAATTGACTCTTTGAAGTACTAGTAAAATTATAAAAAAGACATCAAGATTTATATCAAAAGTGGATGAATTCCTAGAAAAATGTTTACCCTAACTGACTGACTTAAGAAGTTTAAAAACCTGAATTGACATATAACCAGTGAAGAAATTGAATCAGTAGTTATATATCTTTCTACAAAGAAAGCATCAGGCCAGAGTGTTTTATCTTTTGAGATCTAGTAAAAGGAAGACATAATTCCAATTTAAAAAAGTTATTTCACATGCTAATTCATTTTACAAGGATGGTACAATTTTATTTTAAATTAATTAATTTATTTTTGGCTGCATTGTGTCTTCGTTGCTGCATGCAGGCTTTCCCTAGTTGCGGCAAGCAGGGGCTACTCTTCATTGCAGTGCGTGGTTTTCTCATTGTGGTGGCTTCTCTTGTTGCGGAGCATGGGATCTAGGTGTGCAAGCTTCAGTAGTTGTGGCTCATGGGCTCAGTAGTTGTGGAGCACAGGCTTAGTTGCTCCACAGCATGTGGGATCTTCCCAGACCAGGGCTCGAACCTGTGTCCCCTGCATTGGCAGGTGGATTCTTAACCACTGCGCCACTAGGGAAGCCTGGATAGTACAATCTTGATGTCAAAAACCAAACAAAGACTAGGAGAAAGGAAAATTGCAGACTAATTTTATTCATTAAAAATGGATATAAAAATTCTAAACAGGGCTTCCCTGGTGGCACAGTGGTTGAGAGTATGCCTGCCGATGCAGGGGACACGGGTTTGTGCCCCGGTCTGGGAAGATCCCACATGCCGCGGAGCAGCTAGGCCCGTGAGCCATGGCTGCTGAGCCTGCGCGTCCGGAGCCTGTGCTCCGCAACAGGAGAGGCCACAATAGTGAGAGGTCCGCATACCGCAAAATAAATAAATAAATAAATAAATAAATAAATAAATAAATAAATAAAAAATTTCTAAACAGACTCATAAACCCAGTAGCGTATTAAAAAGTATAATATGTAGATTCTTCAGTGTTATATTTAAATATCTTTCACCATACTATGGATTAAAATATCAATATTAACCCATAAAGGAAAAGATCAATCATAATGCTTGTATTAAAATTAAGATCTGCTTGTCAAAATATATCTTTAAACACAAGATTCAACTTGAGAGAAGAAATTTGCAACATGTGTAACTGACAAAGAAATGTTGCCTAAAATATACTAACTCCTTTTAAAAGATGGATAAGAGAAAGGAAAGAAGTAGAACAGGAAAATGGGCCAGTGACATGAGCAGCTGTTGCCAAGAAGAAGAAACAGAAAAAACCAAAAAATTATGAAAAGATGCTCAACTCCAAGTAATCAGGGAAATGCAAATAGAACCACAATGAGGTACAATGAAGTACTGTTTTGTATCCATTATAGTGGCAAAAATAAAATGTATAATACCAAGAATTGCTGAGGATATGGTTAAAGAGAAATTCTTATGTACTGATGATTGAAATATAAATTGGTACAAAATCTTGGAAAATACTTTGAAATTATCTGGTAATGTTGAATATGTGTAAATCTACAATACAACAATTACACTCCTACCTTTATACCTAGGAGGAACTCTTGTGCCTGTGGACCAGGAGACATGTACAGGAATATTCACAGCTGCATTATTTATGATAGCCCCGATCCGGAAGCAATGCAAAGTTTCAATGGCAGGAAATTAGACAAACAAATTGTGGCAAATTCATATTGTGGAATACTATACTGCAGTGGAAAATGAATGAAAAACAGCCACTCAGTCAACACACACAAAACAGAAAGTGAAAGAACAAGTTGGAGAGGACTAAGTGCAGTATGAATTTGTTTAAAAATATAAAAAAACAGGCAAAATTAAGCAATATACTTTTAGAGTAATGAAGATAGGTGATGAAATATCAAGAAAAGTAAGATAAAATCAGGATTGAGGGGAGAGATGAGGTGGGGGCAGGGCTGTCTGTAGCACAACTCCACGGGGCACCCTTCCCACTTCATTCTATCTGAATGATGATCCCTGGGGTTGTGAAACAGAGTGACCCTTCGGGAGGAGAATACAGAAGCTTTAAGATCAGTGGTAAGGTTCAGCTTCTTCAGCTGGGTGGTTGGTTATAATGTATATCCTTTTGTATATAAAAGAAAATTAATAAAGTAGGAAAATAAGTGTAAGAAACCCACGATAGAGAATGTGTTCTTGTTCCAGCTTCACCTCTAACATAAAACTATGTCATCTTTGGCAAGTCACTTAGCCTTACTGAGCCTCAATTTTCTCATTTTAATAAATGGTTATAACAAATCCAGGCCTACCTATTTTATAGGATTGTGTGAGGATCAAGTGTACTTGAAAGCATTTAATATGTTATTAATAAAATGAAATATTCACATGGAACACAATTTTTCTACATATGAACTCAAAAGGTTTACCTTTCCAAACTAATATTCAAAATCCACATGATGAAAGGTGAGAATGTTCAGCTTAACCATTCAACTCTTCTGCCAGTTGAAATGTTCTGTACAGTTATTAGCCAAGACTGTATAAAGCTGTAGCAGCCGTGGTGTAGCTGGCCTTGGAGGGAACACTGGCGTCAGAAATGGAAAACTTGGTTTTGAATCCTGGCTTTGTCATTTACGAATTCTGAGAGGTTGGCAATTCACTTCTCACTTCCGCTCATAGGTTTCTTATCTGTAAAATGGTGGTTTTTATTGGCATTGTCTTAACAGGGAATTGCAATACGTTAAGAGACCGCAAGGCTCTCCTTCATTCTTTGTATCCACATTGGCTTCATGGACAGCAGTGGCAGCAGCAGCAGAGTTGCCTGGCCCAGGTCATTCAAACTACTGATGGCTTTTCATTGTGGTGAAAAACACGCCCAGCTGATGGTTTTCTTCTGTATTGGTTTCTTTTGTGAAAAGGCCATTGCCCATCTGCAGGCACCTACCTATTCTGCCTTTTAATTTTTGACTTGTTTGTGGACCATTTTTGGGGTAGCAAATACATCTTATGAGAAGATGCCACTTTCTCTTTTGCTCTTCTGTTTCTCATGCTCCCTACTCAGCAGCATACAGCCCAACCAAGGTGATTCTAATTCTTTTGATTGTAATCATACAATATAAATGCTGCATAATGTAGCAACCAGGACTGGGCAAAGTTACTGAGACGTAGAATCCTTGTTCCAACTTTATGAGAACTCTTATGGGTTAAGAGTTAGCATCAGTAGATTGCATTATTTTGATGACTAAAATCCAGAGATAATTTTTAAAACTTAGACTTCTTATTTTGAGATAATTGAAGATTCAGATGCAGTTATAAGAAATAGTACAGAGAGACGCTATGTATCCTTTACCCAGTTTTTCCTAATGGTAACATCTTGCAAAACTATAGTATAATATTACAAGTAATCCACAAATCTTATTATTCAGATTTACTTTCAGTTGCACATGTACTTATATTTGACTTTACATAATTTATTGTCACATGTGCAGATTTGTGTATCCACACCAGAGATAAAAATTAAAAAAAAAAATAGTTCCATTGTCACAAGAATCTCGTGTTGCCCTTTTAGAACAACTACCTTCCCCATTCCTAACCTTTGGCAACTACAAAATCTGTTCTCCATTTCTAAAATTTTGTCATTTCAAGAATGTTATATAAATTGGATCATACACTACATGATCTTTGGGTATTAACTTTTTTTCTCAGCATAATTCCTTGGAGATTCATCCATTATTGTGTGTATTCAGAGTTCTTTCCTTTCCATTGCTGAGTAGTATTCCATGGTATGAATATTTAAACATTAACCTATTGAAAGACATTTGGGGGTTTTCAGTTTTTAGCTTTTGCGAACAAAGCTGCTATAAATATCCATGTAAAGTATTTTCTATGAACATAAGTTTTCATTTCTCTGTGATAAATTCCCAAGAGTACAACTGCTGTGTCATATGGTTGCATGTCTGGTTTTATAAGAAACTGCTAAACTGCTTTCCAGAGTGTTTGTACCATTTTACATTCCTTCCAACAATGTAGGAATGATCCAGTTTCTATGAATCCTGTCAGCATTTAGTGTTGTCATTACTTTTTTGTTTCTCCAACCTGATCGGTATGTAGTACTATCTTATTGTGGTTATAATTTGCATTTTCTTAGTGCTTAATGATGTCGAACATCTTCTCATGTGCTTATTATCCATCTGCATAACTTCTTCTTTTCATGTCTTTTGCCCATTTTCTAATGGTATTTTTTTTATATCATTGAGTTTTGAGAGTTCTTCACATATTCTAGATACTAGTCCTTTGTCAGATATATGGTTTGCAAATACTTTCTCCCAGCCTGTGGCTTGTCATTTCATCTTCTTCACATGGTTTATCAATTTATCCTTTTATGGATTGTGCTTTTGGTGTCAAGTCTAAAAACTCCTCGACTCACCTAGATCATTAAAAATTTTCTCCTACATTTTTATACTCCAGAGTTTCATAGTTTTACATTTAAGTGTGTGATCCATTTTAAGTTAATTTTTGTGGAAGTTGTGAGGTTAGGTCTAAGTTCATTTTTTTGCATATGGATGTCCAATTGCTTCAGCATGGTTTGTTTAAAAGGCAATCTTTCCTCCATTGAATTAATGTTGCACCTTTGTCAAAATCATCTCTGCATAGTTGTGTGGGTTTATTTCTGGATTCTCTACCCTCTCCCATTGATTTATGTACCTATCTCTCTGCCAATACCACATTGTTTTTATTACCATAGTTATATAGTAAACTTTACTATTGGGTATAGTGATCCCTCCCACTTTATTATTGTTTTCAAGATGATTTTAGCTGGTCTAGGCTCTGTGCCTTTCCATATAAATTGTAGAATAAGCTTGTCTATGTGTATAAAAAACCTTGCTGGGATTTCAGTAGGATTTAGATTACATCTACAGATCAGTTTGGGGAGAATTGACATCTCTCCTATGTTGAGTTTTCTAATACACAGACACAGTCTATCTCTCCATTTATTTAGGTCTTTAATTTCTTAAAGGTATGATGAATGAATTCTCAGAGAACCTCACACTGGTTATAATTAAAATGTAAAAGTACATTTTTGGTGCAACCTCATAGTATATTGGGATAAAATGTGACTATAAACATATCCTTTGGGCAATGGAATTGATAAAAGCAGTTTGCAAGCCAGTTTCCATGTTTGTGGCATATGGAGACATAGTAATGGTGGTCCATAGCAGTGAAGGACTGCTTTTCACTAGTAGAAATGTAATGTAACACTTATTTTTTCATTTCTAGTTTTATTCACTCTTTTGTACATTTACTGAATGATTAATTGATATGGATCAAGAGTCAAGAGTGAACGTCTGAAAGAATACACTGTAGGCGTTGTGGCAGTGCTTTATGCTTCCTGCCACCACAACTTTCCATAGGCAGAGCTCTCATCCTGCATTTGCCAGTGTGCTTCTGTATATTCCCAATGAGACTGTAAACCACAAGAAGATACCAACACATTTCCAGTCCCTAGCACAGACTCGGCACATAGTAGATGTTCATTACTTTTTTTTTTTTTTTTTTGCGATATACGGGCCTCTCACTGTTGTGGCCTCTCCTGTTGTGGAGCACAGGCTCCGGACGCGCAGGCCCAGCGGCCATGGCTCACGGGCGCAGCCGCTCCGCGGCATGTGGGATCTTCCCGGACCGGGGCACGAACCCGTGTCCCCTGCATCGGCAGGCGGACTCTCAACCACTGTGCCACCAGGGAAGCCCCATTAAATATTTTTAAGATATCTAGCAAATCACACTATTTGGGGATTTATACTTGGTTCTTTTTCTCCTTTGTGTGCTGGATTAGGCTTAGTTGAGTTCTCTTGTGCTATTTGAAACCACCTCTATCCCTCATTTCATAGAATATCACACACTTTTCGTTTATTCCCTACCCTTTGATCCTTTCTTTTACTAGCCTTTTATTATGAGTATTCTTTTAACTCTATACTTTGAGCTACTGGATTTTTTTCTCTTTCACACTGTAGGGAATAGCCCTCATCAGTCTGTCTGCTTGGTATCTTTACCTTTGAAGAATGACCCCTCTCCCATACCAAAGGATTACAGTGGTGGTTTCTAATCTGATTACACCTGAATCAGATTAGAAAAACTAATCTTTTTGAGCATAGTGATTGGTCCGGGTATGGACACATTGTCAGAGCAGAACTAATGAGAGTTCATTTGGGATTTTCATATGGATGCTGGGGGAGGGAAGGTCACTTTTAAAAACCTGGGATTGTAAACGGAGATTTAGTCATTTAAAAGATACTTACTGAGTTCCTACCCTGTGCCGAGAACCGTTTGTGGACTCTGAATGCCATAAGCCAGCAGCTGTCCTCAGTCATGGATGCTGCAACGGGGAGAGGAGAGGGCTTACCTGGGAATGAAGCTGACACAAGGAAAAGCAGCTCGAAGACCTAGAAAAGGAGAACAGCCCTTGGGATCTTTCTTGAGCATGTGGATCCAGGTGTGGCTGATGATTATGTTGGATTTCTAGTTAATAAGGAGCCATACAATTAAAAAATTCACTCAGTGTTATCACTGAGTAAAACACGTGCCACAGCTCCTAATCATTTCACCATCTGAATCTTCATTTTTGTCTGCTAGTACTTAATTTTATTTCTAGATGACTACTGTATACTGCCACTTGAATATGCCAGTGATCTCTGAAATAAAACATATCCAAAAGTAAACTCATTATTATAATTTACCAGAATATAAGCTCCATTAGGGCAGGGACTTTGTTTTGCTCACTGTTATACCTCAGGGTCTATAAGAGTGCCTGTCACATAATACGCACTCAAAAAATATTGTTGAACAAGAAATTAAATCCAGACCCCTCAAAACTCTCAGATTACGATACATTTCCAATTATCTTTAGTGAGTACTTTTCTTTACCTTAACAGTCCTCAATGAGGTTGAAATGTGGTGATTTGGAGAGTGAGTTTATTAAAATCAGTCAGGGAACTTTGTCAGTTGAGAGCTGCTGCTTGTTAGAGTTATACATGACATTAAAAAATTAAATAAAATCAAGCTTTGCGTGAAAAAACTCACATCCCTGTTAAACCATTCATATAATGTGAAGACTCTTATACACTTCCTACTTTTTCAGCTTTGTAAATGTTTCGGTTATCTTTTGCCATTATCTTAAACCACCACAAAGTTTAGTTGGTTGGAACAATGACTATTTTACTGTATCTCACGGCTCTGAGATTTAGGTAGGGCTTGGCTACGTGTTTCTTCTGTTCATGTTGGTCACTTTGGGTATTCAGTTGCCAGATGAGCTAGTCTGGCATACCCGTGTATGTGATGCCCAGAACACATCACTTCAGCACTCTCTTATTTCAATAATAACATGAAATCAAACTACTAATAACAAAGTCCACAAAAGTAATAGAGACAGTGGAAAACTTTTCTTTTATTGAACTTTGTATAAATAATTACACCGGTTAAAAAAAAAGAATATAAAATAGATACTACAGTACAAAAACAGGGAAAAAGCACAAATGTCTATTTGGTAGTTTTTCATTCTAATTTACATAGCCTGAACTTTTGGTTGCAGTCTGATATAATAATATTTTAGGTAAATAATTGTCCAATTATTAATAACTGAATTTTACAAAAGCTGAAAAGTCTGCAAATGATACAAGTTAGGCAATTACTAAATTGTACCACTGATATAACATCTTATTTTCTTGATTTGTTCCTTAGGTTTAAACAATTAATAATTAAAACAGAAGAACAAATTTTAATTTATAGAGATATTATTTGAATTCAGCCAATGTTTCATGTATGGACTAAAGTTTGCACTTACCAAACATTAATATTACACTTTTCAATTTGCACTTCGTTTTGCTGTTTTAGATGATTTAAATAGAAAATAAAACTCCAAATGGTCAGGTAGAATGATGGAACTGAAGGAATGCAAGATCTGTTTCTTTGTCTTTGCAACTACTGTGCTATCATTGTTTATTTGAGTCTATCATCTAAATGTAGAAATATAGTCCTCCAGGGATTGGAGAAGGCGCAAGTCCATAATGTTCACAAAGAGAGTGTGAAAATATATATGTATATGTCACTGCCCCTGGTTCCCCACCAGGGCTCCTAAAACCCTTATAAATTCCTAAGTGTTAACACTAGGAGCATCTCTTGTTCTAGTGGGGCACCTCTGGGTGGGCTCCTGGAGGGCTCCTGGATGGGGGCTGGTCACCAGAAAGACTAAGCCATGATTAGAAGCTTGGAATTTTTAGCCCTACCCCTTAACCTCCAGAGAAGGTAGAGGCGCTAGAAACAGAGTTAATAATTGATCATGCCTATGAAATCCCAGTAGGAGAAGGTTTGGGAGCTTCAAGACACATCCACACCAGGAGGATGATGCACCTAACTCCACAGGGACAGGAGCCCCTGTGCTCAGGACTCTTCCAGATCTCACCTTGTCTATCTATCTATCTATTCATCTGGGTTCTTCATCTGTATCCTTTATCATATTCTTTAACAAAATGATAAGCATAAGTAAGTGTTTCCCTGAGTTCTGTGAGCCACTGTAGCAAATTAATTGAATCCAGAGAGGGGGTCACTGGAAGCTCTGATCTATAGCCAGTCGGTGAGAAGCTCTAGTGGTAACCTGGGCTTGTGACTGGCATCTGAAGTGCATGTGTATGTCTGTTGGGGGAGCAGTCTTGTGGGACTGAAAACTTACCCCGTGGGATCTGATGTTATTTCCAGGTAGATATTGTCAGAACTGAGTTAAATTGTACAACATCCAGCTGGTGTCATGGAGAATTCCTTGCTGTGGGGAAAAACCTCCACACATTTGTTGACTAGAAGTATCAGAAGTGAAGTATTCTGAAAAGTAGTAAAGGGGACACACAGGGAAGAAACACAGTAGGGAAGAACTGGGTTTTTTCCTACATAGGTGAAGAACTGAAAAGTTTTTTTTTCCTTTTCAGAGTTTGAAATGAACATGCTTTGCTGAGCCTGGTATGTTGGAGGTTGACTGTATAATGGAGTTCTCCACATTAACTTCCATGCAGAATATAATGTTTATTAAAGGACAAGTAACCCAAATAGGCTAATTTGAAGTTTACATGTATATTATTAAAACTAAACAGTAACTATAGCAATTGTTTAGAAACTAGGCCAACAAAAGATTTTTTTCAGGTAGTAAAGTTTTATCACTGACATTGTTTAAAATTTGTAGCTCATGATCATGCTAAAAATCAGGCCAAATTTGTTTTATTATTGTTTTAAAATTCTGAATCCCTTTGTCGCCTGTACCTGGGAAAGATTGGTACACTATAGGTTTAGAGGGTCCAAGATGTTTGGCACTTTCTCCCAAATGGCCGGAAAGCTGTGCTCAGCTGAGAGTGTCAATAGGAGTAACTACTTGTGGCCTCTCCAGCATGGTAGCCTCAGGCTAGGCAGACTTCTCCCTTGGTAATGCAGGGTTCCCAGAGAAGAATGTCCTAAAAGACTTAGGCAGAACTGCAAGGCTTCTTAGACTTAATCTTGAAAGTCAGAATATTTACTTCCCATGCATTCTATTGGCCAAGCCAGTCCAGATTCAAGGGGGAGGGAAATTAGCCTCCCGATCTTGATGGGAGGAGTAGCAAAATATTGGCAGCCATTTTTAATCTTCCAGAGTCAATGTAATTTTTATTTAGAGGCCATACCTCCTCTATCTTTGCATTAAGTTTTGCTCCACTCTATTTACCTCTTATTCAATAAGTGCCCTGTCTGCTGGTTCTTCCTCTGTCAGGCCCTTAGAATATATGAACTAATCATTGTGACTTCTGATTTTAGTCCTTTCTTTTCTTTTTCTTTAATATATATATGTGTGTGTGTGTGTGTGTGTGTGTGTGTGTGTGTGTGTATATTTATTTATTTATTTATTTATTTATTTGGCTGTGCTGGATCTTAATTGTGGCATGCATGTGGGATCTAGTTCCCTGACCAGGGATAGAACCCGGCCCCCTGCATTGGGAGCGTGGAGTCTTAACCACTGGACCACCAGGGGAGTCCCCTTTCTTGTTTTAATTTATTTGTTTCTCAAAGGCCCATCTGAGGCAGTGAGCAGTATAGCATAGTATAGGTGCACAGGCTCTGGAGCTATGCTGACTAGTTTCAAAGGATAGGTATCTAACATCTCTGTGCTCCAGTTCCCCTATCTGTACAGTGGGGATAATGGTGATTGTAACTAGCTGTGACATTTAAATGGCTTCATACATATAAAGCTCTTAGAGTAGTGTCTGTCACATGGCATATGTTGAACAAATGATAACTATTATTATCACCATATATCTTGATTGGCTTCACTCAGCAGTAGACCCTGAAACAAAGACCTGAGTGCAAATACTTTATTTGGGAGGTGATCCCAGTAAACATCAGTAAGGAAGTGAGGATGTGAAATACGGAAGGGAAGGTAGCCAATAAACGCAATTTACCACCTTGGAAAATTAGAGCTTCATCTCACTGGAGAACTTTGGGAGGCAATGCAGAACATACATTTCACAGTGATCTCATTCCAAGGGACAAGAGAACCGAGTACTTATACACCAATAGTCATCTATCATTGGATAAAGACTTCTTCCAGGGGATGTTAATTCCCTGATACTTCCCTTCTGCTGTGTGAGAAAGTCCTTAGACAAAGAGATACAGATGGTAGCAGTTGGAGGTCAGGTCATGGGCACAAAAGTGATAAGCCTGACCAAGAGATACGAGAAGAGCACTGATGGCTTCCACTACTCCATTTTATTCATCTACCCAGGACTCTAAATTGGGTTCCTGTATGTGTTGACCACTCTAAGAATTGGCCAAATGTAGCTTAGAGAGAGAGGGAAGTAGTTTCTGAAAGATGGTGAGAGAAAGTAGTAAGGGAACTAGAAGTAAGAGATGAGAGTGGGATAGTGCCAATGATAACTGGCTTACATGCCTACATGGATAACTTTATTGAATATTCAAAGCCTCTCATCAATTGGGCTTTCTGTATTTATCCACTTTGTTCCTTAATGTTTTCTTTTCCTTCAGTTAGAAAGGCTACTTGCCATGGCATACATGAATCTTGATCATTCCCACTTTAAATGTAGAATGACAATATCATGCATGTAGTAAAGTAGGAGGAGATCACTCCTTACCAGCTCAGTGCAGATTTATGGCTGCAAACATAGTGTGTAAACTACTCAAAGCACAAATTTTCCTCAAACTCATAGTCAGTATTCATAAGTATCGGGGAAGTTACTGTAACCTACAGACTAATACTTCATAGACTGGTGAGAGTTTGGAAAAAGTCATTCAAGACTGCTACTGATCAGTTACCCTAAAATTGGAACCTTCCATTCAGTTATTCAGGGGTCTTCTCTGAAAGCCACACAACAAAGGTAGTGTTAAATTAATTAAACAAGGAGGCCATTAGTCTGAGGTGGCTCTAATGCCATAGCAGCCTACTTAAGCAAACCAAAATCTAAGCCTGTAAATGCCTCAAGGTTATAAAATTGAAACCTAAGGATAACCAATCACAAACAACCAACTAGGCTCTAAGCTATAACCAATCAATAATTTCCTTACTTTACTTCTGCCTTTTCTTTATAAAAGTCTCTCCCTGGAGCTCCTGTCAGTGGAGTGCTCCTAACTACTTCTGGTTCGGTGCTGTCTGATTCAAGTCAATTTTTGCTCAAAGAAACTCTTAGAAATTTTAGTATGCCTCAGTTTATCTTTTAACAGTAGGAAGAACACTCAGGAAAAGGTCTTGAGGGAAGGACATTGTGTTTGGCTTATATCTCTGGCTTGTATCACCCTGGGTTGATTTTGGATCTGATCTGTGACCCAGGAACAAAAAGGATTTAGTGCTGGGCTGGTTTTCACAGAGGGAGGCTACCATCTCCTACTGGAGTTATTTGGGCTGAGCCACACTAAGAATGTTTCTGAAGTGGTATACTCATTAAAAAAATCAAAACCAGAAGAAATCATAGGAGTAAAGCATTGCAAATCACTTCTGTTTATTTAGGCATGGTGTTACCACTGTGCTGGCAGAAGTTTTATTTTTTCAGTTTGGAACAAATCCCATGAAATCAGAGCTAGCCTCATCAGATGTTCAATCAGCAAGTATTTGGTGAGTGCTCAAAGAATACACCACTGAACATGGGGAGTGTATATGAAAAAACCCCAAAACTCTGGTCTTGAGGAGTTTATAGTTTTATAGGTCAAACTAATGTGTAATCAAAATAAATGTAGACTTATAAATGCAATAATTACTGTTGTGCATTTAGGGAGAGAGATGGATGAGAACTGAAATACTGGGTTGAAGAAAGGGTAGAGTTAAGTGGAGAAATCTGCAAAGATATACGTCCCTGACCCAACCTCCTCCCTGATTTTTCTCATTCAGACTCTAAAAGAGGCTGTAACTACAGGCTGATGAACAGCCACAAAATACTTTGGAGGCTTTACAATAGAAAGACCCTTGGTGATGTGCAGACCAACACTGTTCAATAGAACTTTCTGAGATGATGGAAATGTTCTGTGCAATACTGTAGGCACTAGCCACTGTGGGCAATGAGCACTTTCAAGTGTCAGTGGAATGGAATCTTTTATTTAATTACATTGAGTTTTAAATAGCCACGTAAGACTGGTGGCTACCATATTGGATGGCACAGGTCAAGACAATGCTTTCCTCTGAGAATCAATCACCTCCTAAACAATGGAAACTGGAGGAACCGACAAGAACAAGGGCTGGTGCTATGCAATGTGGTTCAGATGGTAAAAGCAACTCCAAAGGCTGCTGTTTGTGTAATGAAGGTCCATGTATCAGTAAGGGCCTAGTCTGGAGACAGAAACCACAGCAGCTATTTATTTATTTATTTAGAGGTGAACTTGACATAACATTAAAGTAGCCATTTTAAAGTGAACAATTCAGTGGTATTTAGCACATTCACAGCATTGTGCAATCACCACTTCTATCTAATTCCAGAACATTTTCATCACTCCAAAAGGAAACTCCACATCCCTTGAGCAGGTGCTCCCATTCACTTCTTTCTCCAGCCCCTAGGAAATACCAGTCTGCACTCTAACACTGTGGATTTACCTATTCTGGATATTTCATATAAATGGAATAATACAATATGTGATTGTGTGTGTGTGTGTGTGTGTCTGTGTGTGTGTGTCTGTATGTGTGGCTTCTTTCAATTCACAGTGGCATTATTCACAGTAGGTAAAATGAGGCAACAACCCAAATGTTCATCAGTGGTTGAATGGGTAAGCACATTTTATCTATCCATTAAAGAAGAAAGAAGAACTGGGGCTGTGGCAAGATGGCAGAGTAGGAAAACCCTGAGTTCACTTCCTACCATAGGCGCACCCGTATTATAACTATTTACAGAGCAACTATCTATGAAAATGACCTGAACTAGCAGAAAAGATCTTCTACAGCTAAAGATATATAGAAGGACCCACAAAGAGATGAATAGGAGAGATGAAGATGCAGTACAGTCAAGATCCACCCACCACCCCGAGACGACCCACAGATGGGAGGATAATCACAGTTGCAGAGGTTCTCCCCCAAGGAGTGAGGGGTCTGAGCCCCACATCAGGCTTTCAAGCCTGGGGATCCTGCACTGAGAGGACAAGGTTCCAGTATGCTTGGCTTTGAAGGACAACAGGGCTTGTGTACAGGAGAGTTGAAGGGCTGTAGGAACCAGAGACGCCACTCTTAAATGGCACATATAAAACCTCATATGCTCTGAGTCCCAGCACAGAGCCAGTAATTTGAAAACAGCCTGGGTCAGACCCACTTGCTGATCTTGGAGAGCCTCCCAGAGAAGCAGGAGGCAACTGGGGCTCCCCCTGGGAATATAGACACTGGTGGCAGCCTTTCTGGGGAGCTTGTTCTACCACGAGGACACTGGTGCTGGCAAGTGCCACCCTAGCCTATCATCGCTAGGCACTTACCTGCCCACCAGCTGGCTGGCACCAGCCCAAGCCCCTCCAGGCCTGCAGCCAGCTGTGCTGGGACATGGCACTGCCCACCACTGACCTGCACTAGCTCTGGGCCCCTGTAGCTCCCAAAGCCACAAGTGGGCCGGCAGCCACCACATGAGGCATGGCCTTACAGCCAACTGGGCTGGGGCAATCCCCATCTACCAGTGTGCCCACAGTAGTCAGCACCACCACAACAGAAGGGCTGACACAGCCCACGTAGGAAGCACACCATAACATATAGCTCTGGTGACCAGAGGGGAGTGTGCTGCTGGGCCCCATAAGATGTCTTCTATATAAGGCCACTTCTCCAAGGTTGGAAAATGTAACCAACTTACCTTACATAGAAATAATCACAGAAAATTATTAGGCAAAAGGAGGAGACATAGGAATGCATTCCAAATGAAGGGATAAGAAAAAAAAGAAAAAAAAAACCAGGAGAAGAACTAAACAGAGATAAAGAATCTATTAAGTAAAGAGTTCAAGGTAATGATCATAAAGATGCTCAATTAACTCAGGAGAAGAATGGATGAACACAGTGAGGAGTTTAAGAAAGAGGTAGAAAATATAAAGGAAATATAATGAGCTGAAGAATACAATGACTGAAATCAAAATTACATTAGGAGGAATCAACAGTAGATTAAATGATGCATAGGAACAGATCAGTGAACTGGAAGACAGAGTAGTGGAAATCACCCAAGCTAAACAGAGAAAAAAAACTTTTTAAAATGAGGATAGTTTAAGAAGTCTTTGGGACAACATCAAATGCATTGCATTATGCATTATAGGGATCCCAGAGGGAGGAGAGGGAGAGAAAGGGGCAGAAGAAATAATAGCTAAAAATTTCCCTAAGCTTCAGAAGGAAACAGACATCCAGGTCCAAGAATCACAGAGAGTCCCAAACAAGATGAACACAATGAGGTGTACACCAAGACACACTATAATTAAAATGTCAAAATAGAGAGATTAAAAGCAGCTATTATTTCTTTTGAGTGTTGACTTTTCAGGAGAAACTTTGCAGGCCAGAAGGGAGTGCATGATATATTCAAAGTGATGAAAGGACAAAAATTACAGCCAAGAATACTCTACCTGGCAATGCTATCCTTCAGATTTAAAGGAAGATAAAGAGTTTTACACACAAGCAAAATCTAAATGGTTTCAGCACCACTAAATTGACTTTACAGGAAATGTTAAAGGAAATTCTCTAAGCAGAGAAGAAATGACCACAACTAGAAATATGAAAATTATGAAAGGAAAAATCTCATTGGTAAAGGCAAACATACAGTAAAGGTAGTAGATCAATCACTTATAAAGCTATTAGGAAGGTTAAAAGGCAAAGTAATAAAACCATCTATAAGTAGTTAAGGGATACACAATACAAATAGATATAAAATATGATGCCAAAAACAATATGAGTGAAGGGGGGAGGGGAAGATGCAGAGTTGTTAGAGTGCATTTGAACTTAAGAGATCATCAACTTAAAAAATAATCATGTATATACATAGGTTGTTATATATGAACCTCATGGCAAATGCAAACTAAAAATCTATAATAGATACACAGAAAAAAGAGAAAGGGATCCAAACATAACTTTAAAGATAGTCATCAAGGGCTTCCCTGGTGGCGCAGTGGTTAGGAATCTGCCTGCCAATGTAGGGGACATGGGTTCAATCCCTGGCCCAGGAAGATCCCACAAGCTGTGGAGCAACAAAGCCCATGCACCACAACTACTAAGCCTGTGCTCTATAGCCCACAAGCCACACCTACTGAGCCCACGTGCCACAACTACTGAAGCTGCGCACCTAGAGCCTGTACTCTGCAACAAGAGAAGCCGTGGCAATGAGACAGATGCTCACTCACCGTAACGAAGAGTAGCCCCCCGCTCACTGCAACTAGAGAAAGCCTGTGCACAGCAACAAAGGCCCAACACAGCCAAAAAAAAAAAAAAAAAAAAAGATAGTCATCAAATCACAAGGGAAGAGAGCAAAAGAATAAAAAATAAACAAAAAAGAACTACAAAAACAATCAGAAAACAATGGAAAAAATGGCAGTAAGTACAGACCTATCAATAATTACTTTAAATGTAAGTGAACTAAATGCTCCAATCAAAAGATACAGAGTGGCTAAATGGATTTTTAAAAGAGACCCATATATATGCTGCCTACAAGAGATTCACTTCAGATCTAAGCCTATACATAGACTGAAAGTGAGAGGATGGAAAGGGGATGGAAAATTCCATGCAAATGGGAACAAAAAGAAAACTGGGGTAGCAATACTTATATCAGACAAAATAGACTTTAACACAAAGACTGTAACAAGAGACAGAGAAGGACAGTCAATAATGAAAAAGGGATCAATCCAACAAGAAGATATAACAATTATAACTATATATGTGCCCAGCCTAGGAGCAACTAAACACATAAAGCAAATACTAGCAAACATAAAGGGAGAAATTGATAGTAACACAATAATAGTAAAGGACTTTAACACCCCACTTATATCAATGGACAGATTATCCAGATGGAAGATCAATGAGGAAACAAAGGCATTAAATGAAATGTTAAATCAGATGAACTTAATAGATATATAAAGAACATTCCAATATCACTGATGAATATAGATGCAAAAATCATTAACAAAATATTAGCAAACTAAATTCAACAATACATAAAAGCATCACGTACCATGATCAAGTGAGATTTATTTCAAGGACACAAGGATGGTTTAATATCCATAAATCAATTAATGTGATATACCATATTAACAAACTGAAGAATAAAAATCATTTGATCATCTCAATAGATGCAGAAAAAGCTTTTGACATAATTGAATATCCATTTGTAATAAAACTCTCAAGAAAGTGGGTATAGAGAGAATATACCTCAACATAATAAATATCATATATGACAAACCTACAGCCAACATCATACTCAATGGGGAAGAGCTGAAAGCATTTCCTTTAAGATCAGGAACAAGACTAGAATGCCCTCTCTTGCCACTTTTATTCAACATCGTATAGTATGTCCTAGCCACAGCAGTCAGACAAGAAAAAAAAAGGAATCCAAATTGTAAAGGAAGAAGTAAAACTGTCACCGTTTGCCAATGACATGCTACTATACATAGAAATCCTACAGATGCCTCCAAAATACTACTAGATCTCATCAATGAATTTGGTAATGTTGCAGGATACAAAATTCATATGTAGAAATCTGTTGTGTTTTTATACACTAACAACAAACTATCAAAAAGGGAAATTAAGAAAATGATCCCATTTACAATCACATTGAAAAGAATAAAATACCTAGGAATAAATCTATAGGAGATAAAAGACTAATACTTGTAAAGCTATAAGACGTTGATGAAAGAAATTGAAGAAAATACAAACAAGTGGAAAGAAGTACTGTGCTTATGGATTGGAAAAATTAATACTATTAAAGTGACCATACTACCAGAGGCAATTACAGATTAAAAGCAATTCCTATCAAAATACCAATGGCATTTTTCATAGAACTAGAACAAATAATTCTAAAATTTGAATGAAAACACATATGACCTTGAATAACCAAAACAATCTTGAGAAAGAAGAACAAAATTGGAGAGCTTACACTCCCTGATTTCAAACTACACTACAAAGCTACAGTCATCAAAACTGCATGTACAGGCACAAAAAACAGATACATAGATCAATAGAACAGAATAGAGAGCCCAGAAATAAATGCACCCTTATATGGTCAATTAATCTACAACAAAGGTGGCAAGAATATACAATGTGCAAAAGACAGTCTCTTCAATAAATGGTGTTGGGAAGACTGGATAGCTACATGCAAAAGAATCAAACATGACTAGTTTCTCACACCATATACAAAATAAACTCAAAATGGATTAAAGACTTCAGTGTAAGATCTGGAACCATAAAACTGCTAGAAGAAAAGAGTACACTTTTTGACATTGGTCTTAGCAATATTTTTTTGGGCCTGTCTCCTCGGGCAAGGGAAACAAAAGCAAAAGTAAACAAATAGGACTACATCAAACTAAAAAGCTTTTGTGCATGGAAGGAAGCTATCAACAATAAGAAAAGGCAGTCTACTGAATGGGAGTAGATATTTGCAAATGATATATCTAATAAGGTGTTAATATCCAAAATATTAGAAAGCTCATACAACTCAACATCAAGGAAACAAACAACCTCATTAAAGAATGAGCAGAAGACCTGAATAGACATTTTTCCAAAGAAGACATACAGATGGCCAACAGACACATGAAAAGATACTCAACATTACTAATCCTCAGGGAAGTGCAAATCCAAACCACAATGTGATATCACCTCACACCTATCAGAATGGTTATTATAAAAAAGACAACAAATAACAAGTGTTGGTGAGGATGCAGATAAAAGGGAATCCTTGTGCACTGTTGTTGAAAATTTACATTGGCTCAACCACTGAGGAAAACATTATGGAACTTCCTTCAAAAGTTAAAAATAGAACTACCTTAGGATCCTGCAATTCCACTTTTGGGTATTTTTCTGAAGAAAGCAAAAACACTAATTTGAAAAGATACATTGCAGCATTATTTACAGTAGCCAAGATATGGAAGCAATCCAAGTACCCATCAGTAGATGAATGGATAAAGAAGATGTTGTATATATATATACACAATGGAATATTATTCAGCCATAAAAAGAAGGAAATACTGCCATTTGTGACACCTTGGATGAATCTGGAGGGAATTATGCTAAGTGAAATAAGTCAGACAAAGAAAGACAAATACTGTATGATTTCACTTACATGTGAAATCTACAAAACAAAACAAATAAACATAACAAAAAAGAAACAGTCCTCCAAACAATTACTGTGTCTGTTTTCGAGTACTGTTGTACCCTCAAGTGTTTGAAACAGTCCTGGCACAAAGGCAGGGTCAGCACGTTACAGGCGAAGGAATGACTGCATAGTATTACAGAATATGGATGTACCATAATGTATTTAATCAGTTCCTAATATATTTAATCACACTGAGAGATATGTAAGTTGTTTCTACCTTTTATATATTAACAACTGCTTCATGTTAGACTTTCAAAGCCTGAGGAAGACTATGGCAATTTTCCCACCATTGAATGTTCATGGATCCAAATGTTTTGGAAACAATGCTGGCATAGTCTGATTACTTTAGCATTTTATTGAACTGGACAAGAAACAAAGTACTTATTACATATTAATAAAAGGCATACTATTTATTTATAAATCAATAGTGCCAAACAGTACCAAATACAATGAATTAGAATCATCAAGGGAACCAAATTAAAAAATTAACATTTTATTGTGAACCGATAAATATGTATACATTTATTTTATTATTTTTTTTGATTCATAGTTTGAGTAGTCATTGTCATTAAGTTCTTTTTTAAAAAATTAATTCATTCATTTTTGGCTGTGTTGGGTCTTCATTGCTGCGCGCGGGCTTTCTCTAGTTGCAGTGAGAGCGGGGTACTCTTTGTTGTGTGCATGGGCTTCTCGTTGCAGTGACTTTTCTTGTTGTAGAGCACCGGCTCTAGGCATGCGGGCTTCAGTAGTTGTGGCTCTCGGGCTCTAGAGCACAGGCTCAGTAGTTGTGGTGCACAGGCTCAGTTGCTCTGCAGCATGTGGGATCTTCCCGGACCAGGGCTGGAACCCATGTTCCCTGCATTGGCAGGGGGATTCTTAACCACTGCACCACCAGGGAAGTCCTGTCATTAAGTTCTTTGCATGAAACTTACTTGTTATCTTTTCCTGTGATTGCACAGACAGAAGGGTATCATGCATTTTCAAACTTGTTAGGATTATTTTGACTTAACAAGGGTAAAAATATACACAGGACTATATCCCAAACTGTCAAAACTCATAAAAGAGTCTGGCAATAGCTATTAAATTAAAATATCTGTATATTTTTTTATTTTGATGCCCCTGCTTTGGAGATTCTATCTTAGGAATAGGAACATCACTATCAAAGAACATATATGCAAAGATATTAAAGTAACATTATTTGCAGTTGCCAAAATGTTGGTAAAAAACCCTGTATGTTCATCAGTAGGGGGATTATTGGCTTATTTGTGGAACATTTATACTATGGATTGGTTATACATTTATTAAAAAGTGAATTGGAGATCTATATATATGTGTGTGTGTGTGTATATATATATATATATATATATATATATATATATATATATATATAAATCCAGAGGGATATCCATGATCTACTATGTTTAGGAAAATATTTCCAAAACTTGGAAATAAGGCAAAAAAGATGATTGCCTGATCTTAATATCCTGCTATAGCATTTTCTGACAAGCCCAGTCTGACGGTCATCTAGCTCTCTCTTGAGGAAGAGAGACTTGGCCTGACTTAATGTTTACAATTGATTAGGGCCCAGGCATTTTACATCTCAGTAAAGTTAAGGGTTAACTTGTAGAAATATAATAAGGTGTGATTATTTTTTTCTGTATAGTAAAGGAGATAATCCCAAAGGTTAAGATTTTATTTTCGTGTAGGACGATGACCATTTTTATGTTTAATTTAGTAATTTTATTTATGACATTCCTTTTTTCACTATTTATATAAGTCCAAATTTCTCATATCTAAATTGAACCAGTGTTGTCATTCTGCTGATTTCCTCATTAATGAGTCAAACGAAATTTTGACATGTGCCCATTACTATTTGTGTGGGACTTTTGTTTTAAGCGATTTGACTAGTTAATTGAGACTGTTAAATGAGAAAACAAGTTGAAGAGTAATGTGTATAGATTATTTATATAACAATACAAAAACCCCTATTTCTATCTCTGCATGTCTATATATGTTTGTATAAGTGTGGATACAGGTGTGGAAAAACACACACTAGGGTGTTTACATTAATCCTGCTACCTTGGGGGATGGAGTGCAAGGAAAATTATATATATATATTATGTATATATGATTTATTTTGTGAATTGGTTCTTAATTTAACAGTTAAACATTTTAATTAAAACATTGAGGGGGAAAACCCTTCAAAAAAAGATTCTGCAACAATTTATAATCCATTGTTTGTTTCCATAGTATATACAAGATAGTCATAATAAAAGTTTATATTTTCAAATGCAAAGTAATTTCACAAAATTGGGGTTCTATTGTACTAGCTACATCCACCCATGCTTGTATTATTGGTAAAACTAGTGTGAAATTTATTAATATGTTCTTCTCTTTTGCATTTCTGAATATATAACCTTAGATCTGACTGGTCTAGGAATCCCACTTAGGGTGGGGACAAAGAGAAGTTGTGAAAGGAATGTAGCTTCTGAATTCAAATTTGCTCCAAGACTGTATTTTTGCAAGCTAAGCTACTAGACAAGAAAGGGTTTTCTAAAATCCTGTATTTATCACCTTTAACATATCAAGGAGCAAATTGAAAGCACTCTACTTGTAGAGTAGAGGGTGTGCCACTTGTCTGGTGGTCTAGAACGAGTCTTGCTGCTCTGTGGTAGAGAGAGTATTGTGGAGAGGATCCACTAGATGCTATCTGTGGAGACAGTTCAAATCACTGGATTGGACTAAGGTTTAAACCAGATGTTTAGTAATTTTTTCCCCTACTACCCAGGGGGTGTGGGCTCATGAGAAAAACCATATTAACTTCAAAGTGGAGTTACGCTCTCTCTGTACATTTGGGCTGACACAGGAGTTAATTTAGAATGCCTTTACATTTTTGTGTTTCATACCCCCAGTTAGGGTTATGCACAGTGTGGTAAAGTGGGAAGGGCTTGGATTTTGGAGTCAGTCTGACCCTTTATAATTATGTGTCCTTTAGTAGGTAATTTACTGTGACCTGTAGTTACTTGTCTGTAAAATAATAATGTATGTAACGTGTCTAATACTGTGCTTGGCACAAAGCAGGCTGTCAGAAACAGTGACCTTCCTGTCTTTTAGGGTGAGATGTCAAACCACTCAATTCTGGTGAGAGTCTATAAAAGAGCGACTTTGCCAGTACACTGTACATAGTGGATATTGCCTATTACTGTTCCTTGGCTCAGAGAAATCCCCCACTATTTAATATTTCATAAGACATTTGTAATGGTTGCCACCTGCTTTATTAATAGAATGTTTTCTCTCATTAAAGTAGATGAGAAAAGCTGACAGTACTCTGGGGAATGGGTGTGTCTTGCTGAAATCAATTGCAATTTTGCAAGGGCAAGTCCATTGGGATTATAAATATGTGTGACTGTGGCTTTGGTGGTTTGAAAATGTCCAAGGGACTCTTTCTATGGGAATATCTGATAGTTATATTGGCATAGATAAAGGGACATTGAGGTTTGAAGTAATGATTTAGAAAACTTGGGCAAAGTAATCTTTAATGAGTAGTTTCTCTTATATAGGCTGCCTAGATGATAGACAGTTATAATCCTCTACAACTGTATTTCCTTTTGACTGTAGCTCGACGTGTTCACATTTCTATTGCCCAAATAAAGATTCACCAGTGTAAGAGGATTATAGCTTTCTAAGGAATAGTGTTATGAAAAACTTAATTAGTGTTTATGTAGCCACTGAGTCTTTTGATCGATTCTGAGGCATGTTTGGACAAACTGGCAATGTTTAGTGAAAACTGGAAATGTTTAGTAAGCCAATCAGATTAACATATGAATGATAGCTCAATTCATAAACGGTTTATTGATTTTTGTTAAATGACCTCCAGATGTGTTTGCATTTTTTCATAACTTATTACAACCCATATTATAATATTTATAAGTAATATAGAGAATTCTTTGGAGATGATGCTATATATAATAAACTGATCTACACCAGATGGCGTTAGGTAAGAGGCAAATACTCTTAAAGTTAAAGGCCTGTGTGGTGTAGGACTTTAAGCAATTCTCAAGCAAGTCGTAAAATACCAGATACCTCAATTTTCAAAATGTACATCACTTCTAAAAGGAAAACTTTTGCAAGTTTAATGAGATTCTCATCTCACATGTGTAAGACACTTGTTTGCTGTTGAAATTAGGTACTGTTGCTGCAATCTCAACCTTACTTTTGATTTGATAACTCAATAGCAAGTGATAAAGTTTGCAAAAGTCACTTTCCTAAGCTGCTAGACAAACATTCATAGAAAGATGTGCCTATATTATGTAATACCTGAAGATGCACTGCAAAACATACTGTATATTATATATGTATATATGTACATGTATACATCTATATGTACACACACACAACAGTTGTGAAGTAGGTTGGGAACTGTGTAAATGTAAGAGAGATGACTCTCACCTAAAATGAACTAAAGGAACTAATTTAAGCAGTCTATAAATATAAAGCAATTAAAGTTTATTGTGATAAGTAATGTTGACATGTTACATTCAAGAACAAGAGATGAGTAAGGGAAAAAAGAGAGAAAAATTCCTTTTGGCAAATAACACAGTTGACAGAAAGCAAACATGAAAAAAGCCCAATTTTCTCTGTAATGCTCTGTGCTCTTCCAGTTCTTCTGCAACAAATACGAAGTGATATTTTTGGAGAAGCAGCTAATTTCATTTCATGAGCTCATTCATAATGAGAAATCTGATCATTATTTTAATTCTGCCACTTTTGTTAATGTGTTTTCATTGTTACAATTACAAGATTGCTATGAAGTCTTTACAGTTATGATGCCAGGTAAATTCTACCTCAATGAATATTTTCATTAATGTGTGTGGGGTTTTTTTTGTATAAAAATACTAAACCAGTGCTCAAATTCTGAGTTGGCAAATAGAAAAGAAAACCCTCCTATTGTATATGTGATATTTTGATTATATTTATTTAATACTAGATTAAGATATTTTCAGGTTGCAACCTTATAATGAGAAGAGTAATTTCTTTGTATGTGGGAGGATTGTGACTTCAGGTAACTCTGGACCCTCCTCCCCGTCTCCATCATGATTGCCCTAGTTGGACCCTCATCATTTCTTGGCCAGACCATGTCTATAGTCTACTACCTGGTTTTCATATTCAGCAGTCATTTCTCTTTGCAATCTGTTGTGTATATTACAGAGAGAATGATATATGTATTTGAAATGCACATCTGACCATTTGAATACCATGAGGTGCGCTCTGTGGTGAGGTTTCTCCAGGAGTTTGGGAATCAGATTACACTTTGGGATGGACACTGTAGTATCAACACAGAATGATCAGATTGTAAAAATCCAAATGACTCCCAGGTGAGTCAGACTTCACTGTAACCTGGTGGAATATATCCACTCACTTATGGAGAATGCTAGTCAGTCATGGAAGCTAGATAAAGGAGACTTAAAGAGACCAACTCGTACTGTTGAGGTGAGATAGCTGCTGGCCATCTGGTATGCTGGTCCCATCGGTAGGATTATATCTGCTGTGGAATTAACTGCTACAGCTTCTCCTAAGACACTACAATGGTGCTACCTTGTTGATGTGATGAAGTGCAAGCTCTTTGCACTTGTCCTTCCCTTTCCTCTTCTGGCTCACTCGTACTGGTTTAGGCATCACTTCCTCCAGGAAGTCCTCCCCTCCTAGTCTGTTAAGTCCCCTTCACTTTGCTCTTACGACATTCTGGCACTTAGCAGAGTACACTGAAATTACACTTTCTGTGTCTAACTCCTAAACTGTTTTATTCTCAGGGGGCAGAAACTGTGCATACAAGAACAAGGAGTGTCTTTTATTCATTTTTATCACTAGGGCTCAGCACTGGGCTATTTCCCCCACCTATTATGCTCTTGTTTTCCCTGCTATCTTTGCTTTCCTTTCCCTAAGCTTTGCCAAGAGAGTGGTTGTTTTAATTTGCATTTCTCTTATCATGAGTGAGGATGAACATCTTTGTCCATTTGTCTATTATGTTTTTGGTCTTTTACCCCTCAAACTTTTTTTTTTTTGCTGTGCTGCGGGGCTTGTGGAATCTTAGTTCCCCAACCAGGGATTGAACGGGGGCCACCACAGTGAAAGCATCAAGTCCTAACCACTGGACCACCAGGAAATTCCCCATTACCTCTCAATTTTTAAGAATTCTTCATATATTAGAGATATTAGCCCTTTATCTGTGATCCATGTTGCAACTATTTTTTTTCTCAGTTTGTCAGTTGTCTTTGCCTTTTTTTTTTCAAATGAAGTTGTTAATTTTTATGGAGTCAAATTTGTCAATCTTTTAAAAATTGCTTCTGGATTTTTAGTTATGGTTAGAAAATTGTTTCCTATACCTGATCAGTGAAGAATTCAACCATGTCTTCTTTTAGTACTTGCATAGTTTTATTTTCTGCATTCAGCTCTCTACTCCTCTTGGAGATGTGTATATGTGTGTATGTGTACTGCGAGGTGTGGATCTAAATTTATCTGTTTTTCAAGTGACTAAACAGTTGTTCATCCCATTCATGAAAAAGTCAGTTTTTTTCTGTAGTGACTTAAGGTGTCATTTTTATCATATAAAAAAGTTTAATATGTACTTGAATCTATTATTTGAATTTCTATTCTCTTTGACTTTTCTATTGATACACCAACCCCACATTATTTTAATTATAGAGGTTCTGTGGTGTTTTAATATCTGGTAGAGTTAGTCACCACTACCTCCATCATAGCTTTTCTTTTTTAGTGTTTTTTCTGACTGTTCTTAAATGTTTATTTTTCCACATGAAGTTTAGTATCAACTGTATAGTTTAGTTCCATTAAAAAGCTTGTTTGTATTTCTATCGAGAGATTGCATTACATTTATAAATCAGCATAGGGACAACTGACATGTTTAAGATGTTAGGTCTTCCTATCCAAGAACAAGGGATGGTTTTTTATTTACTCAGCTCTACTTTATGTCTTTTAGAAGTGTTCTGAAGTTTTTCTAATATAGGTTTTGCATATTTCTTGGTAAATTTTCCCAAGTATTTTAACTTTTTTGTTGCTATTGTAAATGGCCTTTTTTCTACCCTTACCTCTCTAACTAGTTATTAGTTGTGTATATGAAGGCTGTTAATTTCCATATGTTAATATGGAAATTATTTTGAATAGGAAGACGCAATAGTGTAAAAATAATCTACAACTTCATTAAATAAAAAAAGTTTAAAATTCATTTTGGATAAACTTTGAAAAATTTTATCTGAAAGAAGAAATATATGAGAATATCCAGGAAATTTCTTAAAATAAATCTTAATGAGGGGATGCTTGATCAATCACATATTAACGTATATTATGAAGTTTTAGCAGTTAAAATAGTCTGGTGTAATAGTAGCCATATGAATTAATGAAGTAGAATTCAGATATAGCCTGGTATATAGAAATTTAACTTATGATAAATCTGTCATTAAACTTATTAAGGAAAATATAAAGTATTTAATGAATGATGTTGGGAAAGCTGATAATCATTTGGAAAAAAAAATGCTGGATTTCTGCTAGTCTCTGCACTGAAATGAATTTAGATGCATCAAAGTTTTAATTACAAGAAATAAAGCCACAAGAATAATGGAGAAAATATAGTTGAGTATTTTTATGATGTGGAGTCTTAGGAAACCTTTCAAAGCATTGATACTTAAATCAGAAGACAAAGGAATATGTTTAAAGATGCATAAGGCGATAAACAAAAACCAAATCAAAACAAACCCCCAAAAGGTTGAAGGTAAATTACAAGCTAAGAAAGGAAAATTATTGACAACATACATGATAGATATGGACCAGGAAATAATTTTTTTTTTTTGCAGTTAAAGGTTTACACTTTTGAGATTATCACCTGTTCTATAGATAACAAGTGCTTATTTTGGAACTCAAAGTCAAGAATTTGAATTTTTTGCCTTCTCCCCATTCATCATTTTACTGAAGCAATGTCTCATTCTTCTTTCTTTTATTTTTTATACAGCAGGTTCTTATTAGTTATCTATTTTATACATATTAGTGTATATATGTCAATCCCAATCTCCCAATTCATCCCACCACCTCTACCCCCCACTTTCCCCCCTTGGTGTCCATACGTTTGTTCTCTACATCTGTGTCTCTATTTCTGCCTTGCAAACTGGTTCATCTGTAGCAATGTCTCATTCTTCTGATCTAATGTTAATAGTGGAAGGGCCTTGAAGTAAAAGGGAATTTCCAAAATGTAAAATAAAAACCGGAATTAGATAAATATGTTGCTAATTTTTAAGTAGCTTTTATAAATTGATGGAAAAGCATAAATCCACCAATAGAAAAATGGACCAAAAGATAAAGATGTTATTCACAAATGGAAAAATGCAAATGGGCAATTAAACTATAAAACAGATGTACAACTTTGCTTGTAATCCCAGCAAAGAAAGCAAAAACTTATTAAGATGTCATGGTCACCTATTGTATTAAAAAAGGAGAAAGAATATAATAATGTCCATTGTTGTAAATTGGGTGTAGGAAGTAGAACTCCCATATAGTAAAAACTGGCACTTCTTAAGAGGGTACTTTGGAACATGTGGCAAAATGTATAACGTATATACATTTTATTCTATAAGTAGGAATTTATTCTAAGGATATAATCTGATATCTTCACAAAGGTATATATTTAAAAAGTTAATCACAACATTGTTCATAATAATGAGAAAGAAGGGATCAGTTGTGTATGTCTGTTACAGACAATGGAACATTATATAGTATGGAATGCTATACAACTATTAAAAATAATGATATATAACAATATTTAGTGACAGGGAAAAATGTCCATGGCACTGTAGAGTTACAAAATAACAAGTATAGTACTGAGGGTCTCTTCATACAGAGACACAGAGACACATAACCTCTGGGGGGCCCATCTGCATAGACTAGGATGTGAATGGTGCTCCCAGAATTGTGCAGGGTTGCAGCCCAGATAGTGTGATTATATATATATATATATGTAAAAAAAAATCTGTATATATGTAGAGGAAGAAAACTATTTTTTTAAATGAAGGCCTCTGAATTCCCTGAGAGAAAACAGTGATTTTGCTAGATGGGTATGCTTCCTTGTGAAGATGAGGCTCCTTTGGCATAGCTGTGATGGGCAAGGAAGGGACAAAGAGAAAGATGAACTCTTCTGCCTAAGAAATTGAAAGGAATTTTGGGAATAGAAACCAGCCAGAGAGGGTGGGGAGGGGAAATACAAGGGGGTTGTACAGCAGCAGAGACTAAATGGTAGTACGTGAAAATTTCCTTGGAGCAGAAATGGCTTAGGGACTTCTTTAAAAGAACAGGTTGTATAAAATGAAATTTTACATTGATTGCTTTTTTCTGCTGCCCTCACTGTTGTCTTAAGTACCATTCAATTCTGCTATACATACAGCCTTCCTTAGGAAATATTTTGTCCCTTCCCTATTGAAGGGAAGGGACAGTGGTCAGCTTGGTCTCGATGCAGAAAAACACAGAATGGAGGTAGAGAAGCAGTGCACTTAGGGTCAGTGCCAAAATATATGTGATTCTCACGAGTCATGGGGACTGTAGCCAATGTTTAGTTTAGATATTCAGGGAAGTTGTTTGTCAAAATAAAAAATGATTTTTGTTTTCTGGGGGTGGAATTTGGGATAACTTTTTACTTTGATTTTTAACATCCCTCTGAACTATTTACAATGATCATAATTATTTTTTAAATTAGGAAAACTAAAATTATTTTCTTTTCAGGTAGCGCAACAATGTGAATGTACTTAATGCCATTGAACTATACTCTTAAAAAGGCTAAGATGTTAAATTTTATGTTATGTGCACTTTATCACAAATGAAAAAAGGCCTCATTAATGACACAAAGATATTTGCCACAGATCCTTGTGATTTAGAGGAGAAAGAAAAATAAAGATAAAACATATATACTTCAGGACTTCCCTGGTGGCACAGTGGTTAAGTATCCGCCTGCCAATGCAGGGGACATGGTTTCAAGCGCTGGTCCGGGAAGATCCCACATGCTGCGGAGCAGCTAAGCCCGTGCGTCACAACTACTCTGAGCCTGTGCTCTAGAGCCTGCGAGCCACAACTACTGAGCCCGCATGCCACAACTACTGAAGCTGGGGTAATTGAATGACTCCTGAAATTTCCTGCATTGTTTGTTTTGGACTACTGATAGTACTAGAAGATAAAAAGTACTGAGGAGGCAAGAAAATTAACAATTAAAAAAATAGTGTGCATTATAGGAAAGTATCTCATGGTTTATGTTTCACAGTTTCCACATTTTATTTTTGCCCTTTCCACTGCCCACATATTTCTAAAAATTGCCACCATGGGGCAGGAGTGTGCCAATGTTAGGTTTCTGAACCTGCCCGGTTTAGGGTTTCCTTTCACACAAAGTCTCCACAGAGGAATTACTGTTCCTATTATACAGATTAAGAAATTAAGGCTCAAATTGAAGTAGATAGTAGGCGACCTAGCATTACATGAGTGGCAGAGGTAGGATTTAAATACTAGTTTCAGTAGTCCATTGGTTAGGCTCTCCTGAGTTTATACCTATTATTTCCACATTTTTCCCCAGTGTTTTACAGGCCCCTTTTATTAAAGGCAGTAAATTAAGCAAATTTTAAACAAACAACCAAACAAAAAGAAAACAGAGGTGTGCTTACTGCATGGATGGTGGTAGAGAGTCAGAATTAATGTGAGAAAGTCACAAATAGAAGATGAAACCTAAGAGGACAAATTAGGTTTTGTTTGTCCATTCACCTGTTTTGAAACTCTTCTTTCAGAGTTTTTACTTGTGAAAAACTTAAATATGGTAGCAACCATTGATTAAGATGACATATCTACAGATAAGAATTTCTTTTATCAGAGCAAGTTTTCTCAAAAGACCACTGTTATAGGTGGAATTGTGTCCCCACCCCAATTCATATGTTGAAGTCGTAATCCCAGTACCTCAGAATGTGACTATATTTGGAGATCAGGTCTTCAAAGAGGTAACATGAAGTCATTAGGGTGCACCCTAATTCAATATGACTGGTGTCCTGTTTTTTTTTTTCAAATTTATTTATTTTATTTATTTATTTTCGGCTGTGTTGGGTCTTCATTACTGTGCACGGGCTTTCTCTAGTTATGGAGAGCAGGGGCTACTCTTTGTTGCAGTGCACGGGCTTCTCATTGCAGTGCCTTCTCTTGTGGAGCAAGGGCTCTAGGCACGCAGGCTTCAGTAGTTGTGGCGCGCAGGCTTAAGTAGTTGTTTCACGCAGGCTCAGTAGTTGTGGCTCACGGGCTTAGTAGCTCCGTGGCATGTGGGATATTCCCTGACCAGGGATCGAACCCGTGTCTCCTGCATTGGCAGGTGGATTCTTAACCACTGTGCCACCAGGGGAGTCCTTGGTGTCCTATTTTAAGAAGAGGAGTACACACACACAACTGACTATTGTAAAGACACAGGGAGTAGATGGCCATTTATAAGCCAAGGAGAAAGGCCCTCAGAAGAAACCAACACTACCTACACCTTGATCTTGGACTTCTAGCCTCCAGAATTGTGAAGAAATAAATATTTGTTGTTTAAGCCACCTAGTCTGTGGTATTGTTATGGCGACCCCAGCAAACCTATATCAAAAAACCTATATCAAAATCATATGGGAGGCTTATGAAAAATTAGAGACCTGTGAATGATTGGGAAAAAACAGGAAAATATTAAAGAAGATGTCCATACTTTTAGTTTCTTCTGCTAATCGTCAGGATACAAGTGCTATCGAAAGGATGGTACTGATCCTGTGTAATTTTCATTCTTCAGGAAACGTACATTAAACCACACAGATTTTTTTTTTTTTTTTGCCTAAAAAAAGTATGATTTTCTACTCTTTAGGATAATACAGCTATCTATGTATGGACATAAATCCAGAAAGGCAGCTCCATGTTAACTGTGGATTCTAAAATTCCGTTTAATTGCATTTGCTCTTCGATTCTCAGGCCAAAACTGTGAGACTTAGACCAATGACTCATGGCTTAATATGTGGATTTCTGAAAGCTCTGAAAGATTTATAAATGTATTTATTTGTGTATATCCCTAGATACACAAGAAGATCCTAAAACTACCTGATCCAACAAATATTATTAGTTGATCAGTTAAAGCATAATGAATCTGATATCTTTACTCTTTTTTATGGCATGCTAATGTTCTCTGTCGATTTTTCCCTCTTCTTCATGGCTCTTGTTGTCTCCTCATCCCTCCTTGCCTACTTTGAGCTCCTCTTTTCTTTTTCCTTGTCTCTGTCCCTTGCATGCTCTCTCACTGCTATAATCCATTTCACAAATCCTTGTGCTAATTCCACTCTTCGTGGCTATTAAGATGATGTTTCACATGAGTTACAATGAATATTTACATGTGGAAAATAATTAGTGATATTATTCTCTGAATGTTTTCTTTTTAAAAATTTAGAAGTGAAAATCTACATAAACAAAAATAAAGCAAAAAATAATTGTTTGCTTTCTGGTGCATTAATTTTACAACAACCCAGCAGGGAGAGGAGGAAAGGGAGTTGATTTTCAGCTAAAGTAAACATTTTGCAATGTTTTTATAAATTTCTTTAAATGAAATTAATATGAATTGTTTAATAGTTAATAATGTTTTGAGTAGAATTTGTAGAACTCCAAAGCCTTTAAGCTTAAAAGCATATATTATGCACTTAATGAAGCTGTTTCATAGCAATGTTCTGTGGAGATGATATATAAATTTAGTACTAGTTGAGAAGAGTAACATAAGAATGTCTGAATGAGCCTTTATAAGAAAAAAAGGAAAAAGGAGAAAAGACATTTTGAGAGGAGATGAAAGATGGCTGGCATTGTGAACTACAGACATTAATCCCCTTCCTCATGGAAAATAGGGGATTTCGAACCATGAGGCTTAGGGGGAGAAGCTAGGACTGGCTATTTGAATCCAGAAGGTACAAGGAGATAACAAATCAGTTGTTGTGAAACAGAGAGGTTTAATCTGCCTGGCTCCATGAAGTATACTAGGGGGCTTGCCCTGGGACAGGACTGGGCTACTGACCCCAGATGGATGAATTTGTCTTGGAACAGAGAGCCAGCTGAGGGTAGCACATATATTTCAGCTTGGGAAAGTTGGGAAATGGAAAAAGAAGCAAGTAGATGCCAAAGTTCTTACATGCAAGGGAGATTCCCCATTGCTGGCTTGGAGACGTAGAGAGCCAAGTGTCCAGGACCTGAGAATAACTTCTAGGAGCTGAGAATGACCCTTGGCCAGCAGCCAGCAAGAAAATGGGAACCTCAGTGCTACAACTGTGAGGAGCTGAATTTGGCCAATGGCCCGAATGAGCTTTGAAGCACATTCTTCCCAGAACCTCCAGATGAGAACTCAGATGGGTTAACAGCTTGAATGTGATACCCAGAGCAGAAAATCCATTTGGATAGCTCTAGGACTTCTGACTTTCATAACCGTGAGAATAAATGGATGTTGTTTTAAGATGCTAAGTTTGTCGTAATTTGTTATGCAGCAATAGAAAATGAATAGTGATATAACATTGAAAACTCTCTCCTCAAGCTATTTTGGTGTTCTTAACTCAGATTCAAACTGGTTGCCTCTTACCAGTTGTTTTTACCTTGGGTAAGTCACACAATCCTTCTGAGTCTGTTTTCTCACCAGCATAGTCAAAGGAAATAGTGACTGCCTCCTTAAATGAGTTTAGGTGGTAGGTGAAGTGAATGAATGCTCATGAAAATTCCTAGCAGGTTTCTTGGCATGTGGTAGACACTCTTAAGTGGTTTATTCTTTCCTTCCTCCCTTCCTCTTCCTGTAGGCCATTCATGCCCTATTCCAGCAGTTTTCAAAGTATGGTCTGAGGTCCTCTGGGGAGTCTCTCAGACCCTTTTATGGAGTTCTTGAGGTCTAAGCTATTTTAATAATGACAGTAAGATGACATTGGCCTTTTTCACTCTTATTCCTTCATGAGTATATGGGGGAGTTTTCCAGAGACTGCCTGACTTATCACAATAGTTGGAATGCAGAAGCAATATGAGAATCTAGTTGTGTCCTACTAATCCAGACATTGAAAAGATTTGCAAAAATCTAAACTATGCCAATCTCATCACAAAATATTTTGTTTTGGAAAACATAGTTATTTTTTAAAATAAAAAACTGTTATTTATATTAACATGTAAGAAGACACATGTACTATTCTGCCTTGAAATGAATTAATAAAATTTAAAATTTTCTTGGTTTTCATTTGCAATATGGTAAATATGAATAAACAAAAGCTCTTTGGGGGTCCTTGATAATTTTTAAGAGTGCTTAAGCAGAGAACCCAATATTTCCTCCTAAATGTTCATCCTCCATGAGGAGGTAAAAGAGCTCTATAGAAAAATGAATTTAGGAAACACTGAAATGCATTTACCTCTACTACACCCCTTACACAAAAAATGAGAGGAATCCTTAAACACAGTTTAAGTTTGCTTAATTCAGAATTTCCCCATTTAAACTACTTGACTATCAAGAGTAACAAGAATGATTTTACTAGACACTGATAATAAGACTGAGATGCAGGCTCAGATTGTGAGAGAACGATTTTATTTTAAGGGCATCAGAAAGAGAGAAAAGTGCAGTTGTAATAAGCAAGATCATCTTTCCCAGTGAATTTTTTTTTTTTTTAAACACAGAAAGCCTAACAAGAGATTAGCCTGTAGATCACAAGGTGTTAAGAACTACTCTTGCAAGGTCGTCTCCACTGCATTTCACCTACCCTGCTCTGTCTCCTTTCCTCTATGCTTATTGTTTACTTCCTTTGTGCACACCTATTCTAGCCCTAACAGCCCATCCCCTGACCTTTTGGAGAATAAACTTTTGAAAGATATTCTTTCTTTTCCTTCCTTTCTTTCTTTTCCTTCCTTCCTTCCTTCCTTCCTTCCTTTCTTTCTTTCTTTCTTTCTCTCAACATCTTTATTGGAGTATAATTTCTTTACACTGTTGTGTTAATTTCTGCTGTATAACAAAGTGAATCAGTTATATGTATACATATATCCCCATATCCCCTCCCTCTTGCATCTCCCTCCCACCCTCCCTATCCCACCTCTCTAGATGGTCACAAAGCACCGAGCTAATCCCCCTGTGCTATGCAGCTGCTTCCCACTAGCTATCTATTTTACATTTGGTAGTGTATACATGTCATTGCTACTCTTTCACTTCGTCCCAGCTTACCCTTCCCCCTCCTCATGTCCTCAAGTCCATTCTCTACGTCAGTGTCTTTATTCCTGTCCTGCCGCTAGGTTCATCAGGACGATTTTTTTTTTTTTTTAGATTCCATATATATGTGTTAGCATTTGGTATTTGTTTTTCTCTTTATGACTTACTACACTCTGTAAGATAGAGTCTAGGTCCATCTACCTCACTACAAATAACTCAGTTTCATTTCTTTTTATGGCTGAGTAATATTCCACTGTATATATATGCAACATCTTCATTATCCATCCATTCATCTGTTGATGGACACTTAGGTTGCTTCAGTGTCCTGACTATTGTAAATAGTTTTGCAATGAACATTGGGGTACATGTCTCTTTTTGAATTATGGCTTTCTCAGGGTATATGCCCAGTAGTGGGATAGCTGGATCATATGGTAGTTCTATTTTTAGTTTTTTAAGGGACCTCCATAGTGGCTGTATGAATTTACATTCCAACCAACAGTGCAGGAGCGTTCCCTTTTCTCCATACCCTCTCCAGCATTTATTGTTTGTAGATTTTTTGATGATGCCCATTCTGAACGGTGTGAGGTGATACCTCATTGTGGTTTTGACTTGCATTTCTCTAATTAGATGTTGAGCATCCTTTCATGTGTTTGTTGGTAATCTGTATATCTTCTTTGGAGAAATGTCTGTTTAGGTCTTCTGCCCATTTTTGGATTGGGTTGTTTGTTTTTTTGATATTGAGCTGCATGAACTGCTTGTATATTTTGGAGATTAATCTTTGTCAGTTGCTTCATTTGCAAATATTTTCTGCCATTCTGAGGGTGGTCTTTTTGTCTTGTTTATGGTTTCCTTTGCTGTGCAAAAGCTTTTAAGTTTCAAAAGGTCCCATTTGTTTACTTTTGTCTTTATTTCCATTTCTTTAGGAGGTGGGTCATAAAGTATCTTGCTGTGATTTTTGTCATAGTGTGCTCTGCCTATGTTTTCCTCTAAGAGTTTTATAGTGTCTGGCCTTACATTTAGGTCCTTAATCCACTTTGAGTTTATTTTTGTGTATGGTGTTAGGAAGTGTTCTAATTTCATTCTTTTACATTTAGCTGTCCAGTGTTTCCAGCACCACTTATTGAAGAGACTGTCTTTTCTCCATTGTATATTCTTGCCCCTTTTGTCAAAGATAAGGTGACCATATATGCATGGGTTTATCTCTGTGCTTTCCATCCTGTTCCACTGATCTATATTTCTGTTTTTGTGCCAGTACCATACTGTTTTGATTACTGTAGCTTTGTAGTATAGTCTGAAGTCAGGGAGTCTGATTCCTTCAGCTCCATTTTTCTTTCTCAAGATCACTTTGGCTACGTGGGGTCTTTTGTGTTTCCATACAAATTTTAAGATTTTTTGTTCTAGTTCTGTGAAAGATGTCATTGGTAGCTTGATACGCATTGCTTTGAATCTGTAGATTGTTTTGGGTAGTAGAGTCATTTTCACAATGTTGATTCCTCCAATCCAAGAACATGGTATATCTCTCCATCTATCTGTATCATCTTTAATTTCTTTCATCAGTGTCTTATAGTTTTCTGCATAAAGGTCCTTTGTCTCCTTAGGAAGTTTTATTCCCAGATATTTTATTCTTTTTGTTGCAGTGGTAAATGGGATTATTTCCTTAATTTCTCTTTCAGATTTTTCATCATTAGTGTATAGGAATGCAAGAGATTACTGTGCCTTAATTTTGTATCCTGCTACTTTACCAAATTCATTGATTAGCTCTAGTAGTTTTCTGGTGGCATCTTTAGGATTCTCCATGTATAGTATCATGTTATCTGAACACAGTGACAGTTTTACTTCCTTCTTTTCTGAGTTGGATTCCTTTTATTTCTTTTTCTTCTCTGACTGCTGTGGCTAAAACTTCCAGAACTATGTTGAATAATAGTGGTGAGAGTGGGCAACCTTGACTTGTTCCTGATCTTAGAGGAAATGCTTTCAGTTTTTCACCATTGAGAACGATGTTGGCTGTGAGTTTGTCATATATGGCCTTTATTATGTTGAGGTAGGTTCCCTCTATGCCTACTTTCTGGAGAGTTTTTATCATAAATGGGTGTTGAATTCTGTCAAAAGATTTTTCTGCATCTATTGAGATTATCATATGGATTTTATCCTTCAGTTTGTTAATATGGTGTACCACCTTGATTGATTTGCATATATTGAAGAATCCTTGCACTCCTGGGATAAACCCCACTTGATCATGGTGTATGATCCTTTTAATGTGCTGTTGGATCCTGTCTGCTAGTATTTTGTTAAGGATTTTTGCATCTACGTTCATCAGTGATATTGGCCTTTAGTTTTCTTTTTTTGTGACATCTTTGTCTGGTTTTGGTCTGAGGGTGATGGTGGTCTCATAGAATGAGTTTGGGAGTGTTCCTCCCTCTGCTATATTTGGAAGAGTTTGAGAAGGATAGGTGTTAACTCTTTTCTAAATGTTTGATAGAACTCACCTGTGAAGCCTTCTGGTCTTAGGCTATTGTTTTTTGGAAGATTTTTAATCACAGTTTCAATTTCACTGCGTGTGATTCGTCTCTTCATATTTTCTATTTCTTTCTGGTTCAGTCTTGGAAGTTTGTACTTTTCTAAGAAATTGTCCAATTTTTCCAGGTTGTCCATTTTATTGACATACAGTTGCTTGTAGTAATCTCTCATGATCCTTTGTATTTCTGCTGTGTCAGTTGTTACTTCTCCTTTTTCATTTCTAATTATGTTGATTTGGGCCTTCTCCCATTTTTCTTGATGAGTCTGGCTAATGGTTTTTCAATTTTGTTTATCTTCTCAAAGAACCAGCTTTTAGTTTAATTGATCTTTGCTATTGTTTCCTTCATTTCCTTTTCATTTATTTCTGATCTGATCTTTATGATTTCTTTCCTTCTGCTAACTTTGGGGGTTTTTTGGTTCTTCTGTCTCTAATTGCTTTAGGTGTAAGGTTAGGTTGTTTATTTAAGATTTTTCTTGTTTCTTGATGTAGGATTGTACTGCTATAAACTTCCCTTTTAGAACACTTTTGCTGCATCCCATAGGTTTTGGGTCATCATGGTTTCATTGACATTTGTTTCTAGGTATTTTTGATTTCCTCTTTGATTTCTTTAATGATCTCTTGGTTATTTAGTAGTGTGTTGTTTAGCCTCCATGTGCTTGTATTTTTTACAGATTTTTTCCTGTAATTGATATCTAGTCTCATAGCGTTGTGGTCAGAAAAGATACTTGATAAGATTTCAATTTTGTTACATTTACTGAGGCTTGATTTATGACCCAAGATCTGATCTGTCCTGGAGAATGTTCCATGAGTACTTGAGAAGAAAGTGTATTCTGCTGTTTTTGGATGGAATGTCCTATAAATATCAATTAAGTCTATCTGGTCTAATGTGTCTTTTAAAGCTTGTGTTTCCTTATTTATTTTCATTTTGATGATCTGTCCATTGGTGAAAGTTGGGGTGTTAAAGTCCCCTACTATTATTGTGTTACTGTCGTTTCCCCCTTTTATGGCTGTTAGCATTTGCCTTATGTATTGAGGTGCTCCTATGTTGGGTGCATAAATATTTACAATTGTTATAACTTCTTCTTGGATTGATGCCTTGATCATTATGTAGTGTCCTTCTTCGTCTCTTGTAATAGTCTTTATTTTAAAACCTACTTTGTTTAATATGAGTATTGCTGCTCTAGCTTTCTTTTGATTTCCATTTGCATGGAATATCTTTTTTCCTCCCCTCACTTTCAATCTGTACGTGTCCCTAGGTCTGAAGTGGGTCTGTTGTAGACAGCATGTATATGGGTCTTGTTTTTGTATCCATTCAGGCAGTCTGTGTCTTTTGGTTGGAGCATTTAATCCATTTACATTTAAGGTAATTATCGATATATATGTTCCTATTACCATTTTCTTAATTGTTTTGGGTTTTTTATTGTAGGTCTTTTCCTTCCCTTATGTTTTCTGCCTAGAGAAGTTCCTTTAGCATTTGTTGTAAAGCTGGTTTAATGGTGCTGAATTCTCTTAATTTTTTCTTGTCTGTAAAGGTTTAATTTCTCCATCGAATCTGAATGAGATCCTTGCTGAGTAGAGTAATCTTGGTCATAGGTTTTTCCCTTTTATCACTTTAAATATGTCCTGCCACCTCCTTCTGGCTTGCAGAGTTTCTGCTGAAAGTTCAGCTGTTAACCTTATGGGGATTCCCTTGTATGTTATTTGTAGCCTTTCCCTTGTTGCATTTAATATTTTTTCATTGAATTTAGTTTCTGATAGTTTGATTAATATGTGTCTTGGCGTGTTTCTCCTTGGATTTATCCTGTATTGGACTCTCTGCATTTCCTGGACTTGATTGAATATTTCCTTTCCCATATTAGGGAAGTTTTCAACTACAATCTCTTCAAATATTTTCCCAGACCCTTTCTTTTTATCTTCTTCTTCTGAGACCCCTATAATTCGAAGGTTTGTACGTTTAATGTTGCCCCAGCAGTCTCTGAGACTCCTTAATTCTTTTCATTCTTTTTTCTTTATTCTGCTCTGTGGCAGTTATTTCCACTATTTTATCTTCCAAGTCACTTATTCTTTCTTCTGCCTCAGTTATTCTGCTATTGATTACTTCTAGAGTATTTTTAATTTCATTTATTGTGTTGTTCATCATTGTTTGTTTACTCTTTAGTTCTTCTAGGTCCTTGTTAAATGTTTCTAGTATTTTCTCCATTCTATTTCCAAGATTTTGGATCATCCTTATTATCATTACTCTGAATTCTTTTTCAGGTAGACTGCCTATTTCCTCTTCATTTGTTTGGTCTGGTGGGTTTTTACCTTGTTCCTTCATCTGCTGCATATTTCTCTCTTTTCTCATTTTGTTTAACTTACTGTTTGGGGTCTCTTTTTCTCAGGTTGCAGGTTCATAGTTCCTGTTATTTTTGGTGTCTGCCCCCAGTGGCTGAGGTTGGCTCAGTGGTTTGTATAGGCTTCCTTGTGGAGGGGACTGGTGCCTGTTCTGGTGGGTGGGTCTGTATCTTGTCCTTTTGTTGGGCAGTGCTACATCCCGTGGTGTGTTTTGGAGTGTCTTTGAACTTAGTATGACTTTAGGCAGCCTCTCTGCTAATGGGTGAGTTTGTGTTCCTGTCTTGCTAGTTTTTTGGCATGGGGCATCCAGAACTGGATCTTGCTGGCCATTGGGTAGAGTTGGGTCTTAGTGCTGAGATGAATATCTCTGGGAGAGCTCTCGCTGATTGATATTATTGGGGCTGGGAGGTTTCTGGTGGTCCAATGTCCTGGACTCGGCCCTCCCACCTCGAAGTCTCAGGTCCGATGCCCAGCCAGGGCACCAAGACCCTGCTAGCCACATGGCTCAGAAGAAAAGAAAGAGAGAAAAACAAAAAAAACAAAGTAACAAAACAAAAACAAAAACAGAAAAATGAACAGACAGAACCCTAGGAGAAATGGTAAAAGCAAACCTATATGGAAAATATCACACAAAGAAGCATACACATACACACTCACAAAAAGATAAAAAGGAAAAAAAAATTTTGTATATATATAAAAAAAGGAAGAGAGCAACACAACCAATAAGCAAATCCACTAAAGATAATAAGCACTAAATACTATACTAAGATAAACATAAAACCAGAAACAAATTAGACACAGAAGGCAAACCCCAAGTCTACAGTTGCTCCCAAAGTCCATTGCCTTAATTTTGGGAACATTTGTTGTCTATTCAGGTATTCTTCAGATGCAGTGTTTATCAAGTTGATTGTGGGGATTCAATCTGCTGCCCCTGAGGCTGCATGGAAAAATTTCCCTTTCTTTTCTTTGTTTGCACAGCTCCTGGGATTAAGCTTTGGTTTTGGCCCTGCCTCTGCATGTAGGTCACCCTCAGGTGTCTGTTCCTCACCCAGACAGGAGGGGGTTAAAGCAGCAGATGATTAGGGCTCTCTTGCTCACTCAGGCCAAGGGGAGGGAGGGGTACAGTAATAATAATTGGAATACAGGGCGAGCCTGCGGCTGCAGAGGCTGGCGTGGCATTGCATCTGCCTGAGGCGTGCCGTGTGTTCTCCCAGGGAAGTTGTCCCTGGATATCGGGACCCTGTCAGTGGCAGGCTGCATAGGCTCCTGGGGGATGTGGATAGTGACCTGCGCTTGCACACAGGATTCTTGGTGACAGCAGCAGCAGCCTTAGAGTTTCATACCTGTCTCTGTGATCCAAGCTGATAGCCACGGCTCATGACTATCTCTGGAACTCATTTAGGCGGTACTCTGCCTTCTGTGGGCACAGGGGGAAGGAATCCCCTCTCCTCGCACACCCCAAAACAAAGGTCTCTTGCCTCTTAGGCAGGTCCAGACTTTTTCCCGGACTCCCTCCTAGCTAGCTGTGGTGCACTAACCCACTTCAGGCTGTGTTCACGCAGCCACCCCCAGTCCTATCTCTGGGATCTGACCTCCGAAGCCCAAGCCTCAGCTCCCAGCCCCCAACCGCCCTGGTGTTTGAGCAGACAAGCCTCTCAGGCTGGTGAGTGCTGGTTGGCACCAATCCTCTGTGTGGGAATCTGTCTGCTTTGCCCTCTGCACCCCTGTTGCTGCACTCTCCTTCGTGGCTCCAAAGCTTCCCCCGCCCCGCCCCCACTGTCTCTGCCAGTGAAGGGACTTCCTAGTGTGTGGAAACTTTTCCTCCTTCAGAGCTCTCTCCCAGAGGTACAGGTCCCTTTTTTATTCTTTTGTCTCTGTTTTTTCTTTTGCCCTACCCAGGTACGTGGGGATTTTCTTGCCTTTGGGAAGGCTGAGGTCTTCTGCCAGTGTTCAGTGGGTGTTCTGTAGGAGTTGTTCCACATGTAGATGTATTTTGTTGTATTTATGGGGAGGAAGGTGATCTCCGTGTCTTACTCCTCTGCCATCTTGAAGGTCCAGCCTCTCTTTCTTTTTTCTTTCTTTCTTTCCTTCCTTCCTTCCTTCCTTCCTTCCTTCCTTCCTTCCTTCCTTCTTTCTTTCTTTCTTTCTTTCTTTCTTTCTTTCTTTCTTTCTTTCTTTCTTTCTTTCCTTCCTTCCTTCCTTCCTTCCTTCCTTCCTTCCTTCTTTCTCTGCTTTGAAAGAGTAACCATTGTTTCTAGAAAACATTTTTCTAAGCCAAGTATGTCCTCTCAGAAGACAAAGAATGACTGGGGGAAGGGGAAAGTTAGTTGTTACTGATTCTCTGCTAATTCCTTGTGCCCAGTCGCATCCTTACCTTCCTGATTCTTCAGTCTGCCAGCCTCAGATTCAGAGCTGTCATTAATTACTCTAAGGGGAGGGGGCCCAAGGAGACCTCCCACCCCAAGCACAGGGAGTGAATATGAAAGGTGTTAAATTCTTTCCCTTGTTCTATTTCTGTAACAGCTCAATTCTGTGACATGAAAATCTCCCTCTCTGTCTTAAAATAGTCTGTAAAGAAAGATGCAAAGCTGTAAATCATTAAACATTGCCCCCAACTGATTGCTAAGGAACCTAAATGTAACAGAGGAGGGTGTTGGGAATTTGAGGAAATTGTTTCAGAGAAGAAAAAGAAATAGAACTAAGGCAGAAAAACCTCAACTGGTGATTGGGGATTAGGGAACCAAGGGGGAGATGTTGTTTTTCAAATGGAGAAAGACTATTTTTGAGAAAGCCTTCAGACAAGTCATGGGATTAGCAAAACTCTAGGGTGGAAAGCCCGTGAGCAGTGGCCAGCCCCAGGCAAATGATCTTCCTCATTATGAGTATTCTCTTCTTCCTTTCTGACACTCGCTGAGTCTCATCTTTTTCACAGTGACTGGTCAAATAATTCCAGGTAAGATATAGATAGTCAAGAGCAGTTTAAAATAGATTTGGTCCATTCAGGTATGTATAGTTCAAGTTTGGGGAGAGAGGATGAGACGAACAGCATGGTAGATTTAAACCCTGACACTGGTTCTATAAAAATGAACCCGTGGGGCTTCCCTGGTGGCGCAGTGGTTGAGAGTCCGCCTGCCGATGCAGGGGACACGGGTTCGTGCTCTGGTCTGGGAGGATCCCACGTGCCGCGGAGCGGCTGGGCCCGTGGGCCGTGGCCGCTGAGCCTGCGTGTCCGGAGCCTGTGCTCCGCAACGGGAGAGGCCACAACAGTGAGAGGCCCGCGTACTGCAAAAAAAAAAAAAAAAAAACTGAACCCGTGTACCTCAGATTGGGACTTGAACCCACAGGCCAGGACTTGAACCCAGCCAAAAACCGAGACTGGGACTTGAATCCATGGTCTTTTAACTGACATCACACACCTGGTCTCAGGACTTAATGAAGTTCAGGTTCTTGATGTCTCATCACAGAAAGAATTTGGTGAGAGACAAAGTGATAGGTAAGAAGTGGACTTACTTAGAGAGAAACACACTCCTCATACAGAGTGTGGGCCATCTCAGAAGGCAAGAGGCCTTGGGAGAAACACACTCCACAGACAGAGTGTGGGCCATCTCAGAAGGTGAGAAAGGCCCTAGGGTATGGGGTTGTCAGTTTTTATAGGGGTGGGTAATTTCATAGGCTAATGAGTGGGAGGAGTATTCCAGCTATTTTGGGGAAGGGGTGGGGATTTCCAGAAATTGGGCCACCATCCACTTTTTGACCTTTATGTTCGGCCTTGGAACTGTCATGGCTCCTGTGGGTGTGTCATTTAGCTTGCTGATGTGTTACAATGAGGGTATACTGAGGCTGAAGGTCTAGTGGAAGTCCACTCACCTGCCATTTTGGACCTATTTGGCTCTAATCAGTTTTTTTAAATTAATTAATTTATTTATATTTTTGGCTTTGTTGGGTCTTTGTTGCTGTGCACGAGCTTTCTCTAGTTGCGGCGAGCAGGGGCTTCTCTTCGTTGTGGTGCATGGGCTTCTCATTGGGGTGGCCTCTCTTGTTGCGGAGCATGGGCTCTAGGCATGCAGGCTTCAGTAGTTGTGGCGTGCGGGCTCAGTAGTTGTGGTGCACGGGCTTAGTTGCTCCGTGGCATGCGGGATCTTCCCAGACCAGGACTTGAACCTGTGTCCCCTGCATTTGCAGGTGGATTCTTAACCACTGCACCACCAGGGAAGCCCTCTAATCAGTTTATATCATGTCCTCAGGCTATGTCATTCTTTTAAAGGTTGTGCCTTGCCCCCTTTCATCCTGTTTCAAAACCACTGGTGTCAGTAACTAGGGTCAGGGGTCTCCTCTGATAGCCTCTCAAATGCTGTCTCCACAGGAAGGACCTACCTGTAGGTAGAGAATAAATCCCCTAATGTGGGATTTATTCTCATGGTTTGTTGCTTTTAGTTTTTATTGTTTGACTTAATCCACATATGCTTCCTAACGGCAGGGTTTTATTCTGCTGTGATGGGAGCTGGAGCCCTGCTACACTGTAGCACATGCTGTGTGTACTGGCAGGTGGCCCTTGACCACATCTCAGGGAGAATCTCAGTATACCCTTTTTTTTTTTTTTTTTTCGGTACACGGGCCTCTCACTGTTGTGGCCTCTCCCGTTGCGGAGCACAGTCTCCGGACGCACAGGCTTAGCGGCCATGGTTCACGGGCCCAGCCGCTCCGCGGCATGTGGGATCTTCCCGGACCAGGGCACGAACCCGTGTCCCCTGCATCGGCAGGCGAACTCTCAACCACTGCGCCACCAGGGAAGCCCTCAGTATACCATTTTTTTAATACAGAGCCAATCAAGGTAGTCAAAAGCTAATAGCATTTGTCAACATGGGTAGGATTAGTATTTTCCATTTTCTGCTTAGTCCTTAGAATTTTCATTATATATGCAAAGTGGTCAGAAACGGGTATATGTGAAAGACTGAAGGTGTAAAATTCCAAGAGTGTAGCAGAAAATCTAGGAGGTTGGTTCCATGTCCTATACATTAAATAGTTCAATGAAGATTATTAGTTTTCTTAATATAAGTTTAGTATGTTCTTATGACCTTTCTGATGGGAATTTTTGAATCAAAGATTGCCTATCTACTGATACAAAAAATTTGGTAGTCAGAGTGTATCTTCCAAGCATTTGTACCTCAGAATATGTACAAAATCCAATTGTTATTTAGAAACTGATATTAGAATGGAAATAAAATATGCTTAAATTAGTTTTTGTTTTTTTAAAGAATGATCTGTTTGCACATGGATTTGTTTGAATCTAGCCTCTTGAAAACATGAAGGACCCTCAAATTTGTCATCTTTTGTTCTTTGATTAGTATTATACATACTCTTCTTTAGGAAACAGGATCTGCAAGTCTATTTTTCTTTTTGCCCTAGAGATTTCACTCATCTTTTTTGTATTATCCTACAGGGTTAGGCGATTATGCACATTTATTTTATATTTCTTCTGTGAATGGATTTAAATTCCTTTACTTAGAAACCATCCCTTCAGGGAATGAAGAAGGCTTATCTTTGCTGGCCATGTGGATTCCTGTGAACTCTCTCATCCAAGATGAAAGCAATTTGCATTCCAGTAATACTGAGCTATCTTGTGTTTCTCCCCAAATTGGTCATTTTCCAGAGGCTTTCTCCTCTGTTTGGGATGTCCTTTCCTAGCTGGTAAACACTTTGTTCATTCTTCATGTCTATGAATCAATTCTTTGTGAAGCTTTTTCTTTCCATCTTCATCTCCTTCAACCCCTACCCCATAATCCTAGGCCAGAGTTTATCATAGCTTCTTCTCTAGTATCTCCACACTACAGCTATAGCTCTATTATTATGTTAATCATGTTATACTGGGTCATAATGTTAGCTCTTCTGATTTTACTTAGCTTTCTAGGACTAAAGTTGTTGATCTTTCCAATCTCTGTAAGCTTTACCTTGGGTCTCCATACAAGTCTCCTTAATAATAAGTTAAATGTAATAAGTTATATATAATAAGTTATATGTGATAACAACAACTATTTATTAAGTGCATACTACCATATTTTATCAACAAGGTACACATAGTTTTCTTCCATATTTAAACATCTTTAAAATCAGGATGCATCTTAAAATTGATTAAGTCTTAGGTTGATGAAATACAATGTATGTCAGCCGCTGTACTGATTTCTTAATATTATATTTCATCCTTAATAATCCAATAAGGTATTATTTTTTAAAATTTATTTATTTATTTTTGGCTGCGTTGGGTCTTCGTTGCTGCACACAGGCTTTCTCTAGTTGAGGCAAGTGGGGGCTACTCTTCGTTGCGATGTGTGGGCTTCTCATTGCAGTGGCTTCTGTTGTTGTGGAGCATGGGCTCTAAGCATGCAGGCTTCAGTAGTTGTGGCTCTCGGGCTCTAGAGCACAGGCTCAGTAGTTGTGGCACACGGGCTTAGTTGCTCTGCGGCATGTGGGATCTTCCTGGACCAGGACTTGAACCTGTGTCCCCTGCATTGGCAGGTGGATTCTTAAGTACTGCACCACCAGGGAAGTCCCAAGGTAAGTGCTATTAATATTTGGTTTATGGATGAGGAAACAGAGATTTGGAGGGATCAAAAAACTGGCTCAAGGTACATAGCTACTAAGAGGCAGAGCAAGGACTGAAATTTAGGTGTGTATGTCTTCATCACCCATGATCTTAATCATTCTGCTGGGGAAGAGTGGGAAGAATGGAAGAAAACTAACATTTTGAGGGCTTTCTATTATGTGACAGCCACTGTGCTAGGTACTCCTTGTACTATTGAAACCATGCAACTCAGATTGGGACTTGAACCCACTGTCTTTTAACTGAGATCACACACCTGGTCTCAGGACTTAATGAAGCTCAGGTTCTTGATGTCTCATCACAGAAAGAATTTAGTGAGAGACAAAGTGATAGGTAAGAAGTGGATTTTTTTAGAGAGAAACACTCCACATAGAGAGCGTGGGCCATCTCAGAAAGGGAGAGTGGCCCCAGGGTATGGGATTGTCAGTTTTTATAGGGGTGGGTAATTTCATAAGTTAATGAGTGGGAGGAGTATTCTAGCTATTTCAGGAAGGGGCGGGGATTTCCAGGAATTGGGCTACTGCCTAATTTTTGACATTTATGGTTGGCCTTGGAACTGTCATGGAGCCTGTGGGTGTGTCACTTAGCTTGCTGATGTGTTACAATGAGGGTATACTGAGGCTGAAGGTCTAGTGGAAGTCCAATCATCTGCCATTTTGGACCTATTTGGTTCTAATCAGTTTATATCATGTCCTCGGGCTATGTCATTCTTGTAAAGGTTGTGCCCTGCACCCTTCCCTCCTATTTCACTACTTCTCATTTTATTCTCACAAAAACTTTGAGGTAGGCATTATAGTCTTTATATTATAGACAAGGAGACTGAGGCTTATGTTAGATAGATTGTTTGAAGCCACATAGCTGGGAAGTGCTGAAGTTAGGATTTGAACTCAGGCCTGGTGGGTTCCATAGTCATTTTCACCAGAATTTTAGCAGTGCCCTTTCAGTTTAAGAGAAACTGAACATTGATATAGGCAATGTGAACCGAACAGATATAAAAGTCCATTCCCCAGATGGCAAAATTAGGTCGTGTTCCTTGTATGATGATCTAAGAGTGTCTTAGACTCTCGACTTTCCTTAAAGATAAAAGAAGTAGGGACTTCCCTGGTGGCACAGTGGTTAAGAATCCGCCTGACAATGCAAGGGACAGGGGTTCGAGCCCTGGTCCAGGAAGATCCCACAGGCCGTGGAGCAACTAAGCCCATGTGCCACAACTAATGAGCCTGCATTCTACAGCCCATGAGCCACAACTACTGAAGCCTGTGGGCTAGAGCCCTTGCTCCACAACAAGAGAAGCCCGTGCACCACAACGAAGAGTAACCCCCACTCGCCGCAACTAGAGAAAGCCCAACACAGCCAAAAATAAATAAACAAATAAATATATAAAGTTATTTTTAAAAAAGTAAGCACCAGTGATGACTCTGCTGATTTGAACTGTGGACTAGTCTCAGGGTGGTTTCTTTTTTTTTTTTTTTTTGCGGTACGCGGGCCTCTCACTGTTGTGGCCTCTCCCGTTGCGGAGCACAGGCTCCGGGACGCGCAGGCTCAGTGGCCATGGCTCACGAGCCCAGCCGCTCCGCGGCATGTGGGATCTTCCCGGACCGGGGCACGAACCCGTGTCCCCTGCATCGGCAGGCGGACTCTCAACCACTGCGCCACCAGGGAAACCCTCAGGGTGTTTTCTTGACATGTGTAACAAAGATAATGCTCTTTAGCCTCCACTGCCTCATCCGGTACCCCAGCAATGTGTATACCAGGTGACACAAGGGCTACTATTAACTGGACCCTACCCTGTAGCTTTGTGTGTTAAAGGACATTGAACTGGCACCATAAACAATGTTTAACTGATATTCCATTTATTAAACTGTTTGACTTGTGGCCTAACTGATTTAGCCTGGGCTAGACCATTAACCCCTTGGACACTCCATTATGCAGGATGCCTATCATATGCATTTATTTTGTCTTTCATAAAGAAATACCTTTCCCCCCTTTTGAAGGAAAAAGCAAGATAGTTTCTCAAACTAATCTTAATGAGCTCACTGCAAAAATTCAAATATGCTGTCTTTAGGTATATTCAGCTCTTTCGAAGAGTATAACGTGTGAATACGCGAACGTTTTCATTTTTCTCTTGGACGAATTTTGATTTGTAGCTAGAGTTAATGAATTTAAGAGTAGTATTCCAAAGTAGTGTTTCCCAAAATGTATTCCAGCACATGTTAGCTCTAAGAGTTGACCTTTGAAATATGGGTCCCATGGTCAAATAAATCTAGGTAATGTAGCAAAGCTATTCCTCCCTCATAGAGTGCATTAACCATTAGTGCATTAAAGGCCCTGATAAGTCCAGCTGTAAAGAACTTGTTTTTTGGTAAGTCTGTTGACAATTCATGGAACTAGTATTTCCTTAACACACTTCAGGATATACTGCCTCTGGCAGAGGCTCTAATTGTCCCCTGTATCCATTCTCTTTTTCCTTTTAGTAAGAGAATCTCTGAATTGTAGCTAGGCACATTGCTTTCCAGCTAAACACTATGTTTTCTCACTTCTTTATAACCAGTTGCAGCTGTGTGAATGATTTTTTTTGACAGTAGAATGTAAACAAAAGTGATGTGAGCAAAACTGAATGTTGCTCCTTTAAAAGGAAGTTGCTTGCCTTCTACTTTCTATCTTTCCCCATTCTTGCTGGCTAGAACACTCAGTTGCTGGTGACCCAGTTGTCTGACCATCTGGCCAGACAACACTTCAGGGGATGCCAAATGAAAAGATACAAGGAATCTGGGTCCCTGATGGTTTTGTGGACTAGCCATTTATATCTGAATTGTTTCACGGAAGATAAATAAAATTCATTTTGTTTGAACCACTCTATTTTGGGTATCTTTGTTATAGCTGCTTAATCTAAACTGTCACTCATCACTGTCCTGGAATTCTCTGAGAATTTTATGCTTGGGTTAGTATAAACTTCCTGAATTCTATTGGCTTTTCTTAATAAATGTTTTTAAAGAGAAATTCCTAAATGCTTTAGAGGAAGCTAAAAATTTAGGTGAAATAACGTTTGGAATGAAGCTAAGCTGTAGACTTAGCATTAAAATATAGAATGAACACTCAAATAATGAAATATTTGCTCAGACTGAGCCAGGTGAAAGACTGGACTTTCTCATGAAAGAAGATGAGGTTTTAAATGACTCATGTTATACATAGTATCACTAATTTTTCTAAGTGTGTTTATACATAAATGTCTCAAGCTACTGAAATAAATGAATGATTCATATTAGCTTCAAAAAGAAAGTCTTTGGGGTTTTCTCTGTCTGCTCTGCATTTTAACTTGCCATTATTTAAAGGCTTATTCAAGACTTTTAACAGCAGACACACTGGCAACAATGTCAATTCTGACCTCAGTCAAACATAATAGGAGAGAGCAAATTGTGTTTTCCTCAGAAAAGAAAACCACAGCATATTTTCCTCCTGGAATAATTTGATTTCCTTTTGCTGTAGAAAGTCCAGAGAAAATGACAGCAATTCTGCCATAAGCTTCCACAAGTTGAAACTGAATGTCTGTGATTGTACTTCCCATGATGACTTTTCTACACTAATGCTTGGGTTTCCATTTTAGAGCCCCTGATTACTAGATGTGCTTCAAGATCTTAATGTAACTAAGCACCCTTGGCTTGGCTCTGCTTTGGGGCAATGGCATCCTGCCGGCTTCTGTGATGAATGCGTCCAGAGCTTTAGCCCTGAAAACTCCAATCTCCAAGGAATTGTCGATTTTGTCTCTGACATTTATGAAGGACATCTGTGTAATGTCTGACCATGGCTTAAATCTCTGTATCTCCACATCTATCATGGTACCTGTGCTTAGCTGCAAGCCCAGCAACAGAAAGGAGCAGTTTACTACTTGGAAATCGTAACAGGTTTTGACTTTTTCATTGCAACATCTGTGAAGTAGTATGAGATTTGATTGGTGTCTAAAAATCTTTATTTAATTTACTACCAGAAGCAGATCAAATTTCAGATTCCCTTTGCTGGTATTAGCATCAAGATAAATCTTTTATAAGGGTGTACAGGAATTCTAAAGAAAAAGTGAAACCAGTAGCTTTTTAGATTTTCCTTGTTTTATGTCGGGTTTCCTAGAAATGAAAAATAATTTTTTCTTGGGAGAGAGTTAAAAACTACTTGTGCAAAGGAGAAACAGAAAAGAAACAATGATATTTCATATTTTTAGACTCTTGAAGGCTAATTTTGATCCATTTCCTATTTTTTTTTTAAGATTATAATATAGTTCTTTGCAGGTCATCTTATCTCTGGAACATTCTCACTCAGTTATCAATGAAACCCAAAGATATCTGTGGGACTAAATTCTTCTTTGAAAGATGAGCATAGATTCACTATCAACAAAACAAAATAGCCCTTATCCTCTACCTCATAACATCTTTTGAGAAGAGATTTGTGAGCCTTTTGGGTGCATGTGCTAAGAAAATGCAAAATGGTGGTAAATAGATGGTGTAAAGGGAAAAAAGGTTTCCATAGGGTCCCTTTGTAAAAGGAAACAAATACATGAATTCTATCCAGCATTCATGATAGGGCATACCGCTTCTGTCCCAGACTGCTAATTTTTCCTTTTTCTCATTCTTTTTCCCCTCTTTTTCTCATTATTTATAGATAGAAACTTCTAACCTTATTCCCTTCCTGAAATGAGTCCTCAGCCCACTTCAGAGTGCTGAATTCCAAAGAACATGGGTCATGTTTGGAAGCTTTCTTGGTGAAGGGCCTTAGTGCAACACCACCCGTGAATAAATGCTTAACAAGTAGACTTTTAATCATGACGTCTCTTAGATATTAGAAGAAAATTGTTTCAATAGAATAGCTTCAGGCTGCAACTCACTGTTAAATAAACTAGACAGCTGCCTCAAATCCTTTCTGAAATGAAGTAGGATTTACTCACTAAATAAAATAAGAGATCCACTCATCAAGGCAACAAGTATTCATTCTTAACATGGCTTCAACAGATCATGGTGCTAGGCTGGTGTCATCACAAGGTTTGTGTTAGAAAGCAGTGTGCACAAATGAGGTCACATTAATTCTAACAACTCAAATTTTACTGACTTGCGAGAGGCTTAGCCTCCTGAAAACTCCCTGCTAAGTATATTTTTAGGGTATCTTTAGGGGTCTCTCCTATACTCTCCTAGATAGCCCTTCTGCTCAATGATGTCCTCTTCCTAAGAAAACAACTGAGAGCGGTTGCTGCATGCTATCACCATACTTCTGGAGCTCCCAAAGCTGCAATCTTGAGGGACCATGTAGAGTAGTATGCCCTGTAAATGACCCTGGCCCAGGAATAAGCTGTGTTCTGCACAGAATATATTTTGTCAGGAGGCACACAAAGAGGGTCTTAGAAGGTGTCTCCTAAGTTCCTTTGGGAAAACAGTTTTTTGTTTATTTGTTTGTTTTTTTTCCATTTTTGCCTATAGCATCTCTCTCTCCTTAGAGCTCAAACACGAGTCTATGTGTCCTGAGCAGGAGAGCCACCATGTCATTCCCTTCAAATCCCAGATGTCTCTCACAGTGTGCCTTGAAAAACCTTACTCCCTGAAGTCACTCTACGCCCCTAGGCAGATCAATTTGTATACATAGACACCTGTGGTCTTCCACTACCTCATCAGACATGCCCAGACGTGTCTGAATCCCAGCAGAGGAAACAGCTTAGGCTAAAACCAAAGCATCTGTACATGCTTAACAAAAAATTCACACAAAATACTATGAAACTTAACGTCTTTCAGTGGAAAATGCCTCATATTAATTTGGTTCATGCATGCATGCTTCATTTATAATCCAAATAAATTCCTAGGCCCCATATGGCCCAGTTTTGGCATAGTACTACATTAAAGAAACACAGTTTAGCAACCAAAAGTAATTAAAAAGTAATTCCCACATTTATTTGGGCTTCCTTAAGAATATTAAATGCATGACAAGTTCATAATCCTTAGTTATGAATCCTTCTAGAAGCTTTCTTTCTTTTTTCATGTTCCCTCCTGTCCCTTTGTATTCCTAAGTGCCTCTATTTGTGCTAAGTCCCCAATATTTCTCTCCCAAACCTGCCTCTATGTCTCTTACTTTTTCTTTTTCTTTTCTTTTTGCCTTTTCAGTTTGTTCCTCTCTTTCTCAAAATCTGGGAATTTTTGATAAAATTGAACTCATCCTAATGGGTCAAAGTTTCATGGAAGCTAGCAGACCAAGACAAGATACATTTTAGTGAGCAGAAAGGGTAGGGACGCATCAATAATTTTTGTATCTATTATACATTCATCTGACATTTATTGAGGACCTAATATACATGGCAGGCATTGTGGAGGCACTGAGGACATAAATGAATAGGATATTGTCTCTGACTTCAGGAAACTCAAGTCCGGTAGAAGGTAGAGGCATATTAGACAACTGATTGTAATCAGTGGGGCAGGTATAAGAATGGACTTAGATTTTAGGCCATATGTGACACCAAAGTTGGGTAGGTCAATAAAGGTTTCACAGAGGAGAAACCCTTGCCTTTAAGGATAAGTTGTAGTTTTTCAAGTGGGTGGTTTCCTAAGGCAGAAACCCAGCAGTGATCCTAGAGTCTTCCCATTCCTTTATCCTCTACAAATACTTTTAGTTCTTATGGCCTATTGAGTCTATCTCCTTAACATCTCTTTTGTCCATCTCTTTCTGCCAATCCACATTGCTATTGTTTATGTTAGCACAGCTTTCACTTTGAACGTATCCAACTGGCTTCTTATTTATCTTCTTGCCTATTATCTGGCACCTTTTGAAAATATCTACCATATTGCCTATAGTCTAGATTAAAGTCATTTTCAATTTTATTTTCTGTCTCAAGACTACTTTATACTCTCAAAAAGTATTGAGGACCCCCAAAAGCTTTTGTTTATGTGGGTGATAGAAACTTAGAATTAAATTAAAAATTTAAAGATAAAAACAATCTCATTACGTGTTAACATGAATAACATGTTCTCATGAAAAATATATTTTACAAAACAAAATAAAATCTAGTGAGAAGAGTGGCATTGCTTCTTACTTTTTTTGCAAGTCTCTGTATGTTTGGTTTAATAGAAGACAGATGGATTCACATATCTATTTCCACATTCAGTCTGTTGCAATGTCACATGTTATATAGCCTCTGTAAGCCTCCATTGTACACTCTAAAAAATGAGGGTGAACAATACTATTATTGCAAAAATATTTTTGACCTTGAAAACCTTCTCTATGGTCTTGGGGGACCCAGGGCTTCTTAGGCCACACTTTGAGAACTGCTAGTGTGGATCTTTCTAAAGGACAAATCTGTTTATGTTTCTCCCCTGCTTAAAATCTTTCAGCAGCTCTCTTTTGCCTACAGAATAAAGTAAATGGAAGAGTGGGAAGACACTAAGATGACTCCTAGATTTTATGCTTAGATAACTGGATAAACAAAATAGAAAATTAGAAAAGGGAAGCATATTTTTATAGTGATAAAGTTGATGAATTCAGTTTTTTTTTTTAGTCATGGCTTTTGAGGTGAGTACCAGTTAACTACTGTGTATAACATAACCCTCAAAAAGCATAGTGGCTTAAAACAGCATTTGTTATACAACACCAAAGATGTGATCTGTGAAATAAAGAATTGATAAGCTGGACTTCATTAACATTGAAAACTTCTTCTCTGCTAAAGACAATAACAAGAGAATTAGAAGACAAGCCATAGAGTAGGAGAAAATATTTGCAAAAGACACATCTGATAAAGGACTGCTTTCCAAAATATAAAAGAACTCTTAAAACTCAACAATAAGAAAACAAATAACCTGTTTTAAAAATGGGCTAAAGACCTGAGCAGACATGTCACCAAAGAGAATATACAGGTGGCAAACAGCGTAAGAAAAAATGTTCTATGACCTATGTTATCAGGGAAATGCAAATTAACAACAGCGAGATACCACTACGAGCCTTTTTGAACGGCCCAAATCCAGAACGCTTGACAACACCAAATGCTGATGAGGATGTGGAGCATCAGGAACTTTCATTCATTGCTGGTGGGAATGCAAAATGCTGCAACCACTTTGGAAGGCAGTTTGGCAGTTTCTCATAAAACTAAACATACTCTTACCACTTGATCCAGCAATCATGCTCTTTGGTATTTGTTTAATCAAAGGAGTTCAAAATTTATGTCCACACAAAAACGTGCTCAAGGGTGTTTGCAGCAGCTTTATTCATGATTGCCAAAATTTGGAAGCAAGCAGGATGTACTCCAGTAGATAAATGGATAAATAAATCATGGTACATCCAGACAATGGAATGTTATTCAGCTCTAAAAAGAAATGAGCTATCAAGCCATGAAAAGACATGGAGGAAGCTTGAATGTGTATCACTAAGTGAAAGAAGCCCATCTGAAAAGGCTGCACACTGTGTGATTCCAACTGTATGACATTCTGGAAAAAGCAGAACTAGGGAGATAATAAAAAGGTCAGTTGCTGCCAGGGGTATGTATATGTGGTGGTGGGTAGAGGGGGGGATGAATAACCAAAGCACAGAGGATTTTTAGGGTGATGAAAATACTCTGTATGCTATTATAATGAAGGATATATGTCATTATACATTTGTCCAAACCCATAGAAGGTACAACCCAAGAGTGAATCTTAGTGTAAACTACAGACTTAGAGTGATTATAATGCATCAATGCAGGCTCATCAATTGTAACAAACGTACCACGCTGGTGAGTGATGTTGATAATGGGGGAGGCTATGTATCTGTGAGGGAAGGGGGTATATGGGAAATCTCTGTATCATCCTCTCAATTTTGTTGTAAATCTAAAACTTCTATAAAAATGTAAACAATTTTAAAGAAACCCAGCATTGTTAAGCATTTGTTATTTCTCGCAAGACTGTAAGTTGACTGGACAAAGCTAGGTGGTGAATGGAGGATGGTGGACCCGTGGGAAGGAGAGCATTTCATCTGGCCTTTCTTTTGTCAGTCTAGTGTGCTTCCTGCTCAGTCTTTGCTTTTTCAGGAAGAAAGTGCCACCTGCCACTGGTAGAAAGTCAGGAGACATCACATCTCTGCTGGCCAGAAGACACCAGCAGTCTCCTGCTACTGTGTAAGGGCTGGGAGAGCCTGGGCTTGGGTTGTCCTCTGCCACTGGGTGGAGGATTGGGAGGTATTCTACCTGCTTTTAATATTTCTCCTCTGTGTTCTCATAATGTCCTGTATTGGTATTTATAACATTACATATTAATCATTGACTTTTTTTCAGGCAGAGACTATGTCCCCAGTATTCAACACAATGCTTAGCATGTCATAGGCACTCAATAATTGTTTGAGAAATGAATGGATGGTGAAATTTGATATTATGCAAAGCAGGCTGACAATAGGAAATCATTGTAAACTTTTGAACTGAATTATGACATAAGGAATTGTGTTTTAGGAAGATTTTACCATTATTATGGATGTACTGAGAAGTACACTCCTCTACCTGGGTGACAACTACTTCTTTTTATTCTTCCTCTTGGAAGACTTCCATGATAATTGGTGATTTTCATGTACTTAAACACAATTATATAATTTGGGCAGTAAAACCCATAGACATATCAATTTGTGAAGGTACTAAATTAGTGAAAAGCAGTGAACTATTACCCACATCTTCCCAGTGAGAGTGCTAAATATGTAAGCAGACAATGACCAGGCCATATATAACAATAGAACTCTGATCCAGAAGCCCGGATGCCAAATCACACCTCTGCAGCAATTGGCCCAGAATTGTCAGGGCTTGGTCAATGACTGCCAACTTTCCTATTTTGGCCACTCCTTCCCAATCAGGACTGAACAGAGAAAGTCAGATATGCTCTCCAAACCAATCACATAATATGCCCTGCTTCTTGGTAGCTCACCTCAAGTCTCCCAACAACTGCCAGTCAGAATACACCTGAAGCCTTTCCTCTTTCTTTCACTATAAAGCTTTCCCATCCCCCTGCCTGCCTTTGAGTCTTTGCCAAACACAAGAGGTGATGACCTGACACAGCAAATTTGGAATAAATAGCCTCTGTTTGTTCTCGTTTGGTGATCTTCATTTACCTCCACACCAGTAAATGAAATAGTTCACAAGAGGTTGAACTAGGGTAGATGTGGTCGGGTATCACAAACACCATCCTGAATAATGAGCCAGTCTAGACACCTTGGGAAGCTGCTTTATCTCAGTTGCTTTATATATTTTAGAAGAGTTGGTGGTGAAGCACTCTGTGCATAAATCTTAGCTCAGTTGTCATGGTTCCAAATCATTTTTATAGCTGAATAATCATTGAAAGCATTGTTTTTATTAACCTGTAATCTAATGCTTCACCCCCTGGAAATGCTGCCTTTCAGTTTGGGGTTAGATTCTGTTGATTCGTCAGTTAATGTCTCTCAGATTTTTTTCTTTCTTCTCTGTCACATTGCCACTACCCTTATCGATGTTTTCATGATCTCATAAGCAGCAGTCATCTAAGTGACCCCTTTGAGCCTCTTTCCACTTGAAATCATTGTACATGCCTAGCTTATGCTAATCTTCTCCTAACTTCCATCATGTTACTAATTTCCTCAAGAACTTACTCAATTTGTAAACTTTATTGGCATCAGTGCCTTCCATCATATGGCTCCCCTAATTCACCTAGCACCCCTAACTAACCTAGCAACCCTGTGTCCTCCTGCTTTCCTACATGTTCTGGGCTCCTATCCGCACCATGTTTATTCCACCTTTGTGCTTCTGGTCATTCTGCTGCTTCATCTGGAATGTGTTCTTTCTTCTTTTTTATGTGTATTCTTGTTTAACGCATACTTTAACACTCACTTTGTCCCTCAGTAGTCTTGTACAAGATTCTTTTATTGTGAACTCGCTTATTCTGTGAACTATGTTTCACTGTAAGGTTCCAGTTGGGCATAAAGGAACCTGCAGGAGATTTGGGAGGCAGAATTGAAAGCAGCAGTCATCCTTGGAAAGTTGTCAGTGGTTAGAGGCAGTGAAGACAGATGCCAAGATGCCAGCAGTTTCCAGCTTATTGTCGTGCTTCCTGACTCTGCTTCCAGCTCTCCTTCCCAACTTCCTGCCCTACTGACTAACAGCAGCCCCAGGCTGGCCCACCACCAGCTGCTCTGCTGTAAGCTCCTAAGGGCAGTAACTCCAAAGAGTCAACGATCTTCCACAGAGTTCTACAGCAGCCCCTTTCACAGTATGCTGGATGTGCTTAGTTTCTAGATTCACGTATGATTGGGGAGCAGAGTACTGAAGTCCTTACTTGTGCACCCACTAGGATTAACACTTGGCCACATACACTCTGATCTTTTTCTTCCTCACTCTCACTGAATTTTTATCACTTTGGGGCCAAAAATCTGATTTTATGTTATCAAACATGATTCCTTACTCTATATTCATGGTATGTATACTAGGTTCTGGATTTTGATATGAATATTTTTTAATTCAAAAGGGAAGGTAATATATATATTTTAAAATTAAAAACACCCTTCCATTTCATGTGTCTTACTCGTGCAATTGAGAGTCAGGACTATAACATAGATTTACAAAAGTCCACTGTGAACTCAAAAGCCAGGAATTTGACTGTTTTCTTTCTGCATGTGCTCTAGCCCAGGGACATTCCATATAGAAAGCTATTGCTGCTGCCTCAATGTTGAAGGCAGAGTGCTGGAAAACTGGTTGTGGGATGATGAAAACCTTGGTTTAATATCTCCAAATATTACCTTGATACACAGTAAAAAAATTTAAAACTTCTCATGGAATGAATGGATTGTATGTCCTTTCAGTAATGCTATTTTTTTGCAAGTAGACTTTTGATAAAAATTGAACAGGAGCCAATTTGAGGCTTCATTTTCTGGCAAGGAACCTAAGTTCATGTGTTCTGTGTTCTTGATTAAGAGCAGACCTATATACTTACAAACAAAAAAGAGCAAAAGGTAGGTTTGAAGTTCTCTTGCAAAAATGAGAAAATCTAAAAACTTTTCTTGCCTGAATAGATGATCACCACAATCTTTATCTTCTGACAAAAAAAGCAGTTTTTTGAGAAAAAAGAGTATCCTACTTTCTGATCTTTAATCATCATTTTCTTCTTTCTTTCTCTAAAGAAAGGATTGCTGGAGATAATTGTTCTGACCTCTGATGCCTACTGGCTTTAGGCCTCCCAATACCTCAGAACCTTGAAACCCTATTTCACTGAAACTGTGAGTGAAATTTGGTATGTTTGGAAAGCATGATGTTCCACACTCTATGAACATGTAGTTAAGTAAGTCATTAACCCTGAGAGCAGAGCCTTGAGAGCCTTGCAAAATGAAGGAAAAACATGAACATTCAATGCTGAATTCTGAAGAACTGTTTACTAAGAAAAATCTTGTCTCTTCTTATATTCTTCTGTGCAAATCAAACAGATAGTGGTGTTGGTTGCACAACATTGTATATGTAATTAATGCCACTGAATTGATTACTTAATAATGATTAAAATGGCAAATTTTGTTATATATATTTTACGACAAAAATTTCCATAAAAAGAATGCCCATCTTTTCATACAGGAGTCTTGGATAAGCTTAAGAAGCTCAATGGATTGTTGATTTACATGATGATAGAAGACAGAAGCAAGACTCTATTCACAAGAAAAAAAATATCTATCTGAAGTCGCTGGAAAAGGATTCTGTGGTACTATTTTATGAGCAAAGGCTGCTTTTTAGGTTACTTGGAGAGATAGATTGAATTTCTTTTTCTTCATTTCCATTTTCAAGACTCTGATGTTTATAGATATTGTGGAATTCATTCACTTATTCATTCATTCTTTTATCTTTAGCAAGTGCTAGCTCTAAGAATATAGAAAATTATTTTATTTTAGAAAAGGATACAATCATTTGAAAAGTAACTTACCTGAAAAGATCATGACATGAAAAATATGAAATCAACAATACAGGGGTCTTCATGGATTTGAATATGCTGAATGGTCATAATCTGAGATTCCAAAGCAAAGATTCTTCCTCTTTTATTTTATTTTTTTAATATGGAGGTTTGGGGATATGTCCATACTGATATTCTTTTTTTTTTTTTAAACATCAGGTAAATGTTTATTTTCTCTCATTCTAACCCAGAAAATGTACATAGGTCTCGAGTTAGCCCATGAAACTATCATCTACTACACATCTTTTTTTTTTTAATTTTTAAATTTAATTTTATTTGTTTTTTTATACAGCAGGTCTTTATTAGTCAGCAATCTTATACATATCAGTGTATACATGTCAATCCCAATCGCCCAATTCAGCACACCACCATCCCCACCCCCCCTGCCACTTTTCCCCCTTAGTGGCCATACGTTTGTTCTCTACATCTGTGTCTCAATTTCTGCCCTGCAAACTGGTTCATCTGTACCAGTTTTCTAGGTTCCACATGTATGCGTTAATATACGATATTTGTTCTTCTCTTTCTGGCTTACTTCATTCTGCATGACAGTCTCTAGATCCATCCACATCTCTACAAATGACCCAATTTCGTTCCTTTTTATGGCTGAGTAATATTCCATTGTATATATGTATCACATCTTCTTTATCCATTCATCTGTCGATGGGCATTTAGGTTGCTTCCATGACCTGCCTATTGTAAATAGTGCTGCAATGAACATTGGGGTGCATGTGTCTCTTTGAATTATTGTTTTCTCTAGGTATATGACCAGTATGGGATTGCTGTATCATATGGTAATTCTATTCTTAGTTTTTTAAGGAACCTCCATACTGCACTCCATAGTGGTTGTGTCAATTTACATTCCCACCAACAGTGCAAGAGGGTTCCCTTTTCTCCACACCCTCTCCAACATTTGTTTTTTGTAGATTTTCTGATGATGCCCGTTCTAACTGGTATAAGGTGATACCTCATTGTAGTTTTGATTTGCATTTCTCTAATAATTAGTGATGTTGAGCAGCTTACCATGTGCTTCTTGGCCATCTGTATGTCTTCTTTGGAGAAATGTCTATTTAGGTCTTCTGCCCATTTTTGGATTGGGTTTTTTGTTTTTTCATATTGAGCTGCATGAGCTGCTTGTAAATTCTGGAGATTAATCCTTTGTCAGTTGCTTCATTTGCAAATATTTTCTCCCATTCTGAGGGTTTTCTTTTCATCTTGTTTATGGTTTACTTTGCTGTGCAACAGCTTGGAAGTTTCATTAGGTCCCATTTGTTTATTTTTGTTTTTATTTCCATTACTCTAGGAGGTGGATCAAAAAAGATCTTGCTGCGATTTATGTCAAAGAGTGTTCTTGCTATGTTTTCCTCTAAGAGTTTTATAATGCCTGGTCTTACACTTAGGTCTCGAATCCATTTTGAGTTTATTTTTGTGTATGGTGTTAGGGAGTGTTCTAATTTCATTCTTTTATATGTAGCTGTCCAGTTTTCCCAGCACCACTTATTGAAGAGACTGTCTTTTCTCCATTGTATATACTTGCCTCCTTTGTCAGAGATTAGTTGACCATAGGTGCGTGGGTTTATCTCTGGGCTTTCTATCTTGTTCCATTGATCTATGTTTCTGTTTTTGTGCCAGTACCATATTGTCTTAATTACTGTAGCTTTGTAGTATAGTCTAAAGTCAAGGAGTCTGATTCCTCCAGCTCCATTTTTTTCCCTCAAGACTGCTTTCATTCACTATTTGGCATCTTTTGTGTCTCCATACAAATTTTAAGATGATTTGTTCTAGTTCCATAAAAAATGCCATTGGTAATTTGATAGGGATTGCATTGAATTTGTAGATTGTTTTGGGTAGTATAGTCATTTTCACAGTGTTGATTCTTCCAATCCAAGAACATGGTATATCTCTCCATCTGTTGGTATCATCTTTAATTTCTTTCATCAGTGTCTTATAGTTTTCTGCACACAGATCTTTTGTCTCCCTAGGTAGGTTTATTCCTAGATATTTTATTCTTTTTGCTGCAATGGTAAATGGGAGTGTTTCCTTAATTTCCCTTTCAGATTTTTCATCATTCGTGTATAGGAATGCAAGAGATTTCTGTGCATTAGTTTTGTATCCTGCAACTTTACCAAATTCATTGATTAGCTCTAGTAGTTTTCTGGTGACATCTTTAGGATTCTCTATGTATAGTATCATGTCATCTGCAAACAGTGACAGTTTTACTTCTTCTTTTCCAATTTGTATTTCTTTTATTTCTTTTTCTTCTCTGCCATGGCTAGGACTTCCAAAACTATGTTGAATAATAGTGGTGAGAGTGGGCAACCTTGTCTTGTTCCTGATCTTAGAGGAAACGCTTTCAGTTCTTCACCATTGAGAATGATGTTTGCTGTGGATTTGTCGTATATGGCCTTTATTATGTTGAGGTAGTTTCCCTCTATGCCTACTTTCTGGAGAGTTTTTATCATAAATGGGTGTTGAATTTTGTCAAGAGCTTTTTCTGCATCTATTGAGACGACCATACGTTTTTTATTCTTCAATTTGTTAATATGGTTTATCACATTGATTGATTTCATATATTGAAGAATCATTGCATCCCTGGGCTAAATCCCACTTGATCATGGTGTATGATCCTTTTAATGTGTTGTTGTATTCTGTTTGCTAGTATTTTGTTGAGGATTTTTGCATCTATATTCCTCAGTGATATTGGTCTGTAATTTTCTTTTTTTGTAGTATCTTTGCTTGGTTTTGGTAACAGGGTGATGGTGGCCTCATAGAATGAGTTTGGGAGTGTTCCTTCCTCTGCAATTTTTTGCAAGAGTTTGAGAGGGATAGGTGTTAGCTCTTCTCTAAATGTTTGATAGAATTCACTTGTGAAGCCATCTGGTCCTGGACTTTTGTTTGTTGGAAGATTTTTAATCACGGTTTCAATTTCATTACTTGTGATTGGTCTGTTTATATTTTCTATTTCTTCTTGGTTCAGTCTTGGAAGGTTATACCTTTCTAAGCATTTGTCCATTTCTTCCAGGATGTCCATTTTATTGGCATAGAGTTGCTTGTAGTAGTCTCTTAGGATGCTTTGTATTTCTGTGGTGTCTGTTGTAACTTCTTTTTCTTTTCTAATTTTATTGATTTGAGTCCTCTCCCACTTTTTCTTGATGAGTCTGGCTAATGGTTTATCAGTTTTGTTTATCTTCTCAAAGAACCAGCTTTTAGTTTCATTGATCTATGCTATTGTTTTCTTTATTTCTATTTCATTTATTTCTGCTCTGATATTTATGATTTCTTTCTTTCTGCTAACTTTGGGTTTTGTTTGTCCTTTTTCTGTAGTTCCTTTAGGTGTAAGGTTAAATTGTTTATATGAGATTTTTCTTGTTTCTTGAGGTAGGCTTGTATAGCTATAAGCTTCCCACTTAGAACTGCTTTTGCTGCATCCCATAGGTTTTGGATCATCATGTTTTCATTGTCATTTGTCTCTAGGTATTTTTTGATTTCCTCTTTGATTTCTTTTTTTGTGTGTGTGTGGTACGCGGGCCTCTCACTGTTGTGGCCTCTCCCGTTGCAGAACGCAGGTTCTGGACGCGCAGGCTCAGTGGCCATGGCTCATGGGCCCAGCCGCTCCGCGGCATGTGGGATCTTCCCAGACCGGGGCACGAACCTGCATCCCCTGCATCGGCAGGTGGACTCTCAACCACTGCGCCACCAGGGAAGCCCGCTCTTTGATTTCTTTAGTGATCTCTTGGTTATTTAGTAATGTATTGTTTGGCCTCCATGTGTTTGTGTTTTTTACGTTTTTTTCCCTGTAATTCATTTCTAATCTCATAGTATTGTGGTCAGAAAAGATGCTTGATATGACTTCAGTTTTCTTAAATTTACTGTGGCTTGATTTGTGACCCAAGATGTGATCTATCCTGGAGAATGTTCCGTGCGCACTTGAGAAGAAAGTGTAATCTGCTGTTTCTGAATGGAATGTCCTATAAATATCAATTAAATCTCTCTGGTCTATTGTGTCATTTAAAGCTTCTGTTTCCTTATTTATCTTCATTTTGGATGATTTGTCCATTGATGTAAGTGAGGTGTTAAAGTCCCCCACTATTATTGTGTTACTGTCGATTTCCTCTTTTATAGCTGTTAGCAGTTGCCTTATGTATTGAGGTACTCCTATGTTGGGTGCATATATATTTATAATTGTTATATCTTCTTCTTGGATTGATCCCTTGATCATTATGTAGTGCCCTTCCTTGCCTCCTGTAACATTCTTTATTTTAAAGTCTATTTTTTCTGATATGAGTATAGCTACTCCAGCTTTCTTTTGATTTCCATTTGCATGGAATATCTTTTTGCCTCCCCTACTTGCAGTCTGTATGTGTCCCTAGGTCTGAAGTGGGTCTCTTGTAGACAGCATATAGATGTGTCTTGTTTTCGTATCCATTCAGCAAGCCTGTGTCTTTTGGTTGGAGCATTTAATCCATTCATGTTTTAAGTAATTATCGATATGTTTGTTCCTGTGACCATTTTCTTAATTTTTTTGGGTTTGTTTTTGTAGGTCCTTTTCTTCTCTTGTGTTTCCCACTTCGAGAAGTTCCTTTAGCATTTGTTGTAGAGCTGGCTTGGTGGTGCTGAATTCTTTTAGCTTTTGCTTTTCTGTAAAGCTTTTGATTTTTCCATCGAATCTCAATGAGACCCTTGCTGGGTAGAGTTGGTTGTAGTTCCTTCCCTTTGATCACTTTAAGTATATCATGCCACTCCCTTCTGGCTTGTAGAGTTTCTACTGAGAAATCAGCTGTTAACCTTATGGGAGTTCCCTTTTATGTTAGTTGTCATTTTTCCCTTGCTGCTTTCAATAATTTTTCTTTGTCTTTAATTTTTGCCAGTATGATTACTATGTGTCTCAGTGTGTTTCTCCTTGGGTTTATCCTGTATGGGACCATCTGCGCTTCCTGGACTTGGGTGGCTATTTCCTTTCCCATGTTAGGGAAGTTTTCGACTATAATCTCTTCAAATATTTTCTCTGGTCCTTTCTCTCTCTCTTCTCCTTCTGAGACCCGTATAATGTGAATGTTGTTGCATTTAATGTTGTCCCAGAGGTCTCTTAGGCTGTCTGCATTTCTTTTCATCCTTTTTTCTTTATTCTTTTCTGCAGCAGTGAATTCCACCATTCTGTCTTCCAGGTCACTTATCCGTTCTTCTGCCTCAGTTATTCTGCTATTGATTCCTTCTAGTGTAGTTTTCGTTTCAGTTATTGTATTGTTCATCTCTGTTTGTTTGCTCTTTAATTCTTCTAGGTCTTTGTTAAACATTTCTAGCATCTTCTCTATCTTTGCCTAGATTCTTTTTCCGAGGTCCTGGATCATCTTCACTATCATTATTCTGAATTCTTTTTCTGGAATGTTGTCTATCTCCACTTCATTTAGTTGTTTTTCTGGGGTTTTATCTTGTTCCTTCATCTGGTACATAGCCCTCTGCCTTTTCATCTTGTCTATCTTTCTGTGAATGTGGTTTTTGTTTCAGAGGCTGCAGGATTCTAGTTCTTCTTGCTTCTGCTGTCTGCCCTGTGGTGAATGAGGCTATCTAAGAGGATTGTGCAAGTTTCCTGTTGGAAGGGACTGGTGGTGGGTAGAGCTGACTGTTGCTCTGGTGGGCAGAGCTCAGTAAAACTTTAATCTGCTTGACTGTTGATGGGTGGGGCTGGGTTCCCTCCCTGTTGGTTGTTTGGCCTGAGGCAACCCAACAGTGGAGCCTACCTGGGCTCTTTGATGGGGCTAATGGTGGACTCTGGGAGGGCTCACGCCAAGGAGTACTTCCCAGAACTTCTGCTGCCAGTGTCCTTGTCCCCATGGTGAGCCACAGCCACTGCCCACCTCTGCAGGAGACCCTCCAACACTAGCAGGTAGGTCTGGTTCAGTCTCCTCTGGGGTCACTGCTCCTTCCCCTGGGTCCCGATGTGCACACTACTTTGTGTTTGTCCTCCAAGAGTGGAGTCTCTGTTTCCGCCAGTCCTGTCAAAGTCCTGCAGTCAAATCCCACTAGCCTTCAAAGTCTGATTCTCTAGGAATTCCCCCTTCCGTTGCCAGACCCCTAGGTTGGGAACCTGACGTGGGGCTCCGAACCTTCACTCCAGTGGGTGGACTTCTGTGGTATAAGTGTTCTCCAGTCTTTGAGTCACCCACCCAGCAGTTATGGGATTTGATTTTACTGTGATTGCACCCCTCTTCCTGTCTCATTGTGGCTTCTCCTTTGTCTTTGGATGTGGGGTATCTTTTTTGGTGAGTTCCAGTGTCTTCCTATCGATGATTGTCCAGCAGCTAGTTGTGATTCTGATGTTCTCGCAAGAGGGAGTGAGAGCACGTCCTTCTACTCCGCCGTCTTGGTTCCTAATCCCTACTGATTTTCTGAACATTCATAATATTTGATTCCTTCCATTTCTATTTTTATGAAGTAATTATTTTCATAACCTGGAGACAAACTGCCTTTACTTACATCACACAGGTATTTTTATAGTGAATGAAAAATCACACTTATGATGTGGAGCTTTAGGATATATTATTATATTCTTTCTGCGGAGTTAGACTTTACCTCAGAGTAATTTCTCAATTGCTCCATGATAGGTGGATGTGAAATGCATCATTTTTATATGATTAAAAATAGTCACTTTGATTATCTAAAGATTTTACAACTATTGCACCTTTCAAAAAGGATTGAATCTTGGTTTATAGAAATTGAAATAATTCTACCTGTATTTTTAGCTGGATTTAAATGTGATGGTTTCACATCAGTGGACAGTGTCTTTGGAAGATCTTGCTTCTGCCAATTCTCTAATACTGAGCTGTGTCAAACAGATCAAAGAAAGTAGAAAGTTAGGAAATTTCCTTTAAATATGTTGACAAAATTATCTGTAAATATGAATGAGAGCTGGGTGTTCAAATTTTTTGAGTTCATATAATTCAGATATTGGAAACATCACCATTTTTCTCCATGAATAAACAGCAAGTTTTATTATTGTTCCTCTTATCCAAATTATCTAGGCTATTTTTAATTTTCCACTTTAATCTTCTAGGGTGGACATGGTCATATAGGAGGTACACATACACACACTGCCAGTTGAATATTCAAGCTTTATTCTATTGCCAAGATGTGATTTGTAACAAACCTGTTGATATGATTTTATATTCTCTGCAGAAATCACTCTGTAGTAAACCAGGTTTCTGGCCACAGCAGTATCCCCTGCTAAGAGCTAATAAGCCATAGTATTGAGAAGCCAGGCTGGAATTTAGCTGTTTAATTGTTTTCATGTGTTTGCATTAGAATGGGTATGAACCCTAACAAGTCAGCTTTACAAAGGTTGGAGGTGGAATCCAGGCCTTGTTCTCAAAGAGCTAAAGCTAAAACAGTCCCTTAGTTAGCCTGCCTTAGCAGTCTCTGTTTCTCAGGAAATAAATTCTATTGCTTTTGAAGAAAGCAAAGTTATTTGAAGGAAAGCAGTTATTTGAAGGAAAGACTGTCTCTCTTGTCTAATACTTCCACTTCCTCCTCTTTTCTCTTGGCATTTCTTAGAACCCTGCAATTATCCGAGTAAATAAAGTTAAGCCTTTACTACCAAAAAATAACTTCCAGACTACTCATGGATCATGGACTTTATAGCCTTGCATAGATTCCTCAGATCTACTTTCTGAGGTAGGTATATTATACCATACACTATTTTTTAAAACAGCTTTATTGAGGTGTAATTAATATACAAAGAACTGCGCATACTTAATGCATACAATTTGATGGATTTGAACATACCCAAACACCTGTGAAACCATTACTACAATCAAGGTAATAGAGGCTCAGAGAGAAGGAATTTGCTAAACATTCCAGAGGTAATACAGGGACTAGTAGGGATTTGAACACTGGTCTTTCTGACTCCAAAATCCATGCTCTTTCCAATTTCAAAGCTGCCACGTTATATTTTCACCTGGACTGATGTTTGTGTGTTGGCATAGGACTTGCTAGAGATGTTAGCATGGAAGACCTGTAGGTATGGGACTACTTTTTCCATCAAAAATGAAGATGTAAACATACTTATGAGACACAACAATTGGAATTAGAATGTCCAAAAAATCTGGAGTATATTCAATTCCAGAAATTTCACTTTAGTCAGAGACAAGAGATAGTCACACTGTCTAATTATATCTGTTTCTCAGTTGTAAAAGCAAATGGGGGGGTTGTGTGGATAGCAGGAGTGGGTTAAGAAGCTCTGCTTCCCCAAACTGCCACAGAATCACAAACCACATTTTGCGTGGTGGATGGGTCCCTCTTTCTAGGGGGATACAGTATCATTTTATTAATACCTCTTTAGAGCAGTAGTGAGCTATATACATGTGTATATATGGTATTAGATGTATTAAACTGCTTATTAAATTTAATTTTCATATATTGCCTTTCTCCTAAGTATGTGCTTATGGCAATACATACTGACATATGGAGGTGTTGGAATCACTGAAAATATAATTATTCTTACGTTTTCAGCATGTAACATACTGTGCAAGGGGATAAAGTTAAATTGCAAAGTTTTGATTCCTCTCCAACAGTAAAAATAATTTTCACTACACAATTTGGTCAATGTAGAAAGCATTTAAAAAAAAGTAAAAATGACTTTGAACTTCATCAATCAGATATGACTATTATTGTTCTTTGGTGTATTGATAAAGTTATTTAAAAGAAAGATTTATATATGTTGCTACATGTATGGAAAATGAGTGAAGAAATAAATGTTTAATATTTTATACCACTCAGTGTAGAGGAATTAAGGTTGCACAATAGCAAGGTACTCTAGCATTTCACAGAAGAGTAACAAAACAATTGTATTTATAAATAGACATTTCAAGAAAAAAGAAGCATGGATTCCCTTTAAAGTATGCACTGAAAACCTAATTTTGTATAGTAATCAGGATTATGGATCCATAATTTGAAGTCATGGTTAAAAAAAAAAAGCCCATGGCTACCTAGTGTTAAATGATGGCCCCTCCCTCCATCCTCAACTGGGATACTGTTCTAAGGGCTGATGGTTTGTTTTACTTCCCACTTAAAAATAGCTAGAGAAAGAAACCATATGGAACAAAGTCTAAAAGTATTATTATGTAGCAGATTGTATTTTTGGAAAATGGTTGCAAAATAACTCCCATGTCACATACACTTTTAGAGCCTTGCCACTCACCCATTAAAAGATGGAGTCTAATTTGTTCCCTCAACTTGAATTTGGGTAGGATTGTAATTGCTTCACAAATGGACTCCAGTTGAGGTGACTTTGCATTACTTATGATACTAGCAAAGAACAGAATATAAGCTTCTATTTAGTTCTCTTGGTATGACTTGGAGGAAGTCAGACCATGGAAGCTGACCAACTCCCCTGATATTGCTGTGCTGTGAGGGAGCTGAAATTAGCCTACATGGAGAGAATACATAGAGGAACATTGAATCTACAAGTTAGGAGAGATGTGTCTAGCCGTCCCAGCTACTCCAGCTCCTCATGGTTCCAATCTATCTACTGTGTGACTACAAATAAGGGACTCTGAGCCAGAACCGTAAACTGATCCCTTTCTGAATTTCTGAGCTACAGAAATCATGAAAGAGAATACAATGATTGTTGTTTTAAGCAACTACATTTTGGGGTGATTTATCATGTAGCAATAGATAATTGGAGCAGAATTGGATGCAGAAATGGAGTGCTGACATAACAAAAATCTCAAGTGGACAGAATCCTTTAGGAAGAGACTGTTAGTGAAACCCTGAAGTACCTAGGGAGGTTTGTTGGTGAAAGCTGGAAGAAACTCGAGGAGAGCCTAAGCAGTAGCCTAAAGGGTCTCAAGAAGACTGTCTGAAAGGGCTTAAAGCAAAAGGAGGAAATCATAATTGGAAGTTGGAGAAAGAGGGACCCTTGTTATGTAGCGGCAGAAAGTTTAGCAAAATTCTTGCCTGTGTGAATGTGGAACATAGACTGTGTTCCTAATGAACTCAGTGATATGGCTTTTCTTGCTGCCCATAATAAAATAAAAGAGGAGAGTGATGAACTAATGAGCAAATTATTCAGTTCTGAGTGAAATTCTTAGGAAATGCAAAGGATTCAGAGCAGTCTTTTCAGAAAGCAAATTGTTCTCAAATTTAAAAAGGGCTTTAGGACAAAGACCTAAGGGAAAGATAGGGCTAGAATATTCTTTTAAGACCTCAGAAAGTTCTAAGGCATAATACATGAAGTTCATGAGAGGCCCCAAGCCAGAACCACTCAGATGAGCCTTCCCTAAATTCTTGGCCTACAGAAACCAGTGGAAATAATAAAATGACTGTTGTTTTAAGTCAATCCAATTTTCAGTGAGTTTTTTAAAGAAATAGATAACCAGAACATATTCAAAAGACAAAAATAATGTATAAAGTCATAAATACTCATTTTTAATTTTAAAAATTACTTTATCACCAGGGAGTAAGGTAAACATTATTCAGGTATGTGGATATTAAATAAATTACTTTACGTCAAAAGTAAAAAATTAAAACAAAAACTTTCCACTTAAATACTAAACCTTATTTAAATATTGACTCAAATACGTGTTCCCTTTTTTATTAAATCATCATTAAAATAGAATGGAAATATTTTTAGACTGGGGACTTTGGCTTTCACACTATGGGTGTTGCAACATATGACACCCCTCTTCAGAAAGATGAGTGTTATAGACAGGGGGTCCATAACAGTAATTTTAATTATTTAATTTTCACCCAGAAGTGAAAGTTTCCATATATAAGTAAAGTTTCTCACCATGTGAGCTTTCACATTGACATGTTGAGAAAACTGATATGACTTTCTTTTACATAAAATTAAAGGTGTCTGACACTGTGCCTTTAATCAGCAATAGATATTATATTCCGAATCTTCTATAGGATTCTTCTTCACCACCTTTTTCCACCCCTCCTTCTTCTCTTCCCCCCTTTCTTCCTCCTCCTCTTTTTCTCTTCCCTCCTCCTTCTTCTGTTACTTTAAAAGATAGTTTTCTTTATGATAGGTCAAAATATTGTTTCTCTTTACTTTGATCCCTTTATCATTTGCATCTGTATAACATGTTTAGTCTAGTTGCTAGCAATATTTAAGAAGAAAACCCTTCATTGTATTAAAAATGAGTGATGGAGGTAATTATTCCTGACTTCAGGGAGTTCACATTTTATTGTGGGAAATAGTCACGTATTGATCTCATCGCCGTATTCTCATACACATGTAAGTAAAACGGGTAATGAGCTTGAGATCACAGAAAAGAGAGTGATGAATATTTTGGCGTGATGAATATTTTAGGGGTGAAGATGGGATTTAAGCAGTGGTGTACTGAAGTCAGCTTGCACTGATTTGGCGATGCTTTTATGGAAGAGATGTCTTTTGAACTAAGCTTTAAAATATAAGTAGAAGAAAAAAGAATGAATATATGTATATGTATAACTAACTCAGTTTGCTGTACACCTGAACTAACACATTGTATATCAACTATACTCCAATAAAAATTTTTAAAAAATTTAAAAAGTATAAAAAAATATAAGTAAAAGTATTTTTGCTGGGTTGAAAGAGAGAATGGGCTGGGAGAGAGCAGTCTAGGTAATAATAATGGCTACCATTTACTGGGTGCTAACTATGGCCTAGGTGCTGTGCTAATTAAGCACTTACACTGTCATAATGCATCCTCGAAACAGTTCTGTGCGGTAGATATTACCTATTCCATTTTACATGGGAGATGGAGGCTCATGACTTGAAATCATGTCCATCATCTGAAAGGTTTACCACTGCACTTTACTGCCTCAAAAATAAATAAGTGGATATGGGTAATTTGAGGGGTAGAGGTGGACTAAGTTTAACAAAATGCATTATTTCTCTTATTACTCCTTTACATAACCTACTATTTTCTAAAGTTATGTATAGATTTCTCTGGCTGGGGCAAATTTATTCTCCAGGCAAACTCATTGATTTCATAATATAGAAGATTCCTTTAAGATATTTTGTAGTTTATTCGGAATACTAAATTTCAGGAGAGCAGTGAGTGATAAGGTTGAAACAGTTGACACATACAGTCAGTTGAAGTTGTGACCTGCCTAGTGTTTTGGGTAGGGAAATTTAGGTGGCCTGCAAAGAAGAGGAAGGAGTTAGCCAAAGTTAACTGACAAGGACAGACTGAGAGAAGACATTTGCAGCACATATAACCAAAAAGGGATTAATATCTAGACTATATAAGGAACTCCTGCAAATCAGCAAGGATAACATAGGAAAACCATCCGTAAAAGGCAAAGTGCTTGAATAAGCAATCCATAGAAGAAAAAATCCCAAATGACCAATCAGTATATAAAGAGGTATGAAACCTCAGTAGAAATCAGAAAAATGCAAATTAATAACTCAGCCTCCAGCTTCTTAAAAAAGATGTCTTACTCAGTTTTTATATTATTATGTAAATATTACTAATATCTACAGTTATATTTCATTTGATTTATAGCTTTTAATAACAACTTTACAGAGGTATAATACACAATACAATAAGGTACACATTTAAAGTGGAAATTTGATAAGATTTTGCATGTGTTTACTCCCGTGAAACCATCACCACAATCAAGATAATGAACATACCCATCACTCTCAAAAGTTTTCTTGTGTCCCTTTATAATCTCTCCATACTGCCCATCACCTCATAAACAATCACTGATACACATTTTGTCATAAAGATTAGCTTGTGTTTTCAAGCATTTTACATAATTGAATCATAGAGCATGAGTCTATTTTGGTCTGGCTTCTTCCACTTAACATAATTATTGTGAGAGTCACTCATGTGGTTGCAAATCACAATAGGTTGTTTACTTTTATTGCTGAATTGTATTCCATTGTAGGGATGTACTACCTTTTTGTGTGTGTGCACCTGATGATGGATGATTGTGTTGTTTCCAGTTTTTAGCTATTATAAATAAAAACACTATGAACATTCATTGAACATTCATTTACAAATCTTTATATGGATATAAGTTTTCATTTCTCTTGGTTAAGTGCCTAGGGGTGAAATGAGAGTTCCAATTCTTTCACACCCTCTCCAACACTTGGTATTGTCAGTCTTTGGTCTTTTTAATTTTAGCCATTCTACTAGGTGTATAGTCTTAACTCATTGTGGTTTTAATTTCTGTTGCCCTAATAACTAATGACATTAAGCATCTCTTATGTTCTTATTTGCCATCTGCATATCGTCTTCTTTTTTTAATTGAAGTATAATTGATGTACAATATTATATAAGTTATAGGTGTACAATATAGTGATTCATAATTTTTAAGGGTTATACTCCATTTATAGTTATTATAAAATAATGGCTATATTCCCTCTGTTGTACAATATATACTTGTAGCTTATTTTTTACATAATAGTTTGTGTCACTTAATCCCCCCCTCCTGTATTTTCCCTTCTACTTTCCCACTCCCCACTGGTAACCACTAGTTTGTTCTCTATATCTGTGACTCTGCTTCTTTTTTGTTATATTCACTAGTTTGTTGTATTTTTTAGATTCCGCATATAAGTGATATTACACAGTATTTGTCTTTCACTGTCTGACTTATTACACTTAGCATAATGCCCTCCAAGTCCACCCATGTTGCTGCAAATGGCAAAATTTCATTCATTTTCATAGCTGAGTAGTATTCCATTTTGTGTGTGTGTGTGTGTGTATATATGTATGTATGTATATATATATATATATATATATATATATATCTTCTTTATCCATCCATCTGTTGATGGACACTTAGGTTGCTTCCATGTCGACAATTGTAAATAATGCTACTATGAATATTGGGGTGCATGTATCTTTTCAAATTAGTGTTGCTGATGTTGTTTTTTGATATATACTCAGAGTGGAATTGCTGGGTCATATGGTAGTTCTATTATTAGTTTTTTGAGAAGCTTCTATACTGTTTTCCACAGTGGCTGCATCAATTACATTCCCACCAACAGTGTATAAGTGCTCCTTTTTCACCAAATCCTCACCAGCGTTTGTCATTTGTGTTCTTTTTGATGATAGCTATTCTGACAGGTGTGAGGTGATACCTCATTGTGGTTTAGATTTGCACTTCCCTGATGATTAGCAATGTTGAGCATCTTTTCATGTGCCTCTTGGCCATCTGCATTTCCTCTTTGGAAAAATGTCTATTCAGGTCTTCTGCCTTTTTAAAAGTTGAGTTGTGGGTTTTTTTTGATGTTGAGTTGTATGAGCTGTTTATATACATTGGATATTAACCCCTTATTGGTAATATCATTTGCAAGTATTTTCTCACATTTATTAGGTTGTCTTTTCATTTTGTTGATGGTTTACTTTGCTGTGCAAAAGATTTTAAGTTTAATTAGGTCTCATTTGTTTATTTTTGCTTTTATTTCCTTTGCTTTAGGAGACAGATCCAAAAAAAATATTGCTAAGATTTATGTCAAAGAGCGTTCTGCCTATTTTTTCCTCCAGGAGTTTTATGGTTTACATTTAGTTCTTTAATCCACTTTGAGTTTATTTTTGTATATGGTGTCAGAGAATGTTCTAATTTCCTTCCTTTATAGGTAGCTATCCAGTTTTCCTAGCACCACTTATTGAAGAGACTGCCTTTTCTCCATTGTATATTCTTACCTCCTTTGTTGTAGATTAACTGACCATAAATGCTTGGGTTTATTTATGGGCTCTGTATTCTGTTCCATTGATCTATGTGTCTGTTTTTGTGTGAGTATCATACTGTTTTGATTACTGTAGCTTTTGCAGTATAGCCTGAGGTTAGGGAGCATGATTTCTCCAGTTCTGTTCTTCTTTCTCAAGGTTGTTTTGGCTATTTAGGGTCTTTTGTGTTTCCATACAAATTTAGAAATTATTTGTTCTAGTTCTGTGAAAAATACCATTGGTAATTTGATAGGTATACACTGAATTGCACTAAATTATATTTTGGCAGGGATTTCATACTACCCAAGGTTACTTTGGGTATTATGGTCACTTTAACAATATTAATTTTTCTAATGCAAGAACACAGTATATCTTTGTGTCATCTTCAATTTCTTTCATCAGTGTCTTATAGTTTTCTGAGTACAGGTTTTTACTGCCTTAGGTAGATTTATTCCTAGGTATTTTATTCCTTTTGATGCAGTGGTATATGGGATTGTTTCCTTAATTTCTCGTTCTGATAGTTTGTTGTTAGTGTACAGAAATGCAACAGATTTCTGTATATTAGTTTTGTATCTTGCAACTTTACAAAATTCATTGATGAGGTCTGATAGTTTTCTGGTGGCATGTTTAGGATTTTATGTATAGTATCATGTCATCTGCAAACAGTGACTGTTTTTACTTCTTTTTCAATTTGGATTCCTTTTATTTCTTTTTCTAGTCTGATTGCTGTAGCTAGGACTTTTAATACTATGTTGAATAAAATTGGCGAGAGTGAGCATTCTTGTCTTGTTCCTGATCTTAGAGGATATGCTTTCAGCTTTTCACCATTGAGTATGATGTTAGTTGTGGGCTTGTCATATATGGCCTTTACTTTGTTGAGTAATGCTCCCTCTTGCATATCTTCTTTAATGAAGTGTATGTTCACATCCTTTGCTCATTTTTAAAATTGAGTTTTAAAAGTTTTCTTATTGTTGAGTTTTAAATTCTTCTTTATATGTTCTGATAAAAGTCGTTTATCAGATCTATGACTTACAAATGTTTTCTACCAGTTTGTGGCTTGTCTTTATTTTCTTAAGTTTTGAAGCTTTCAAAAAACAAAAGTTTAAAATTTTATTGAAGTTCATTTTATTAATTTTTTTCTTTTATAGATTGTGCTAATAGTGTTGTATCCAAGAAATCTTTGCTTAACTCAAGGTCACAAAGATTTTCTCCTAATTTTTCTTCTAGACGTTTTATAATTTTAGGTTTTACTTTTAGGCTTATGATTCATTTTGGTTTAATTTTTGTATATGATGTGAGGTATAAATCAAAGTTCTTTTTTTTTTTGAATATGGAATTCCAATTGTTCCAGCACTGTTTATTGAAAAGACTTCCTTTTCTCCACTGAATTTCCTTTGCATCTTTATAGAAAATCACACGTGTGGGTCTATTTCTAGCTCTTCATTCTACTCCATTCATCTACTTATGTATATTGATTCAGATATCACATTGTTTTTACTATATTGTTTTACAAGTTTTTTTTTTAACTTGTCAAGATGAAGTTATGATGAAAATAAGCTGGTGTGGGGATATGGGGACATTTAGGTTGGGTGGCTCAGGTGAAGTATTTTGGCTTTTTTACATTGATGTCATACTCACTGAGGGCAGAGATCAACTCCTCCATGGTCAGAGAGTACTTATGGTCCTTTCTCTTGCTTCAGGAGGTGCCAGAGCTTGTGCTCTTCATTTTTCAGTCTTGCTGGACATCATTAGCAAAACCTGAGATGAATTTCTGGGCAGCTAGGGAGATGAGCTAAATTATTTGTGGATCTGAGGCTCCAAAGTCAGCATTGTTCAGGGAATAGCCAGTCACTGTTCCTGGGTTCTTAGATGTATAATCCTCTAGCCACACCAGGGAGTCCACTAGAGGCTTGCCGAGCATCTCTGCCTTCACATCTATGTTGGCCTGCTGGGCAGGAAGTAAACCCCATTAGACATGGCCCCCTGGTGGTGCTGTGGGAAGAGGGTGGGTACCAGATGCTGCTCCAGCTCCAGGCCCTCCTGCTGTCCCCAGGACCCTGAAGGTTCTGAGGGGCTGTGCAGCCTCCCTGGATACTTTCACTATAGTTGTATGATGATTCTTGAAACCAGGAAGTGTTAATCCTTCAACTTTGTTCTTTTTCAAAATTTTCATGGCTGTCCTTTGCATTTACAGTGAATTTTAGAATCAGTTTGTCAATTTCTACAAAAGTCCTGCTGGGATTTTTCACTGGATTTTTTAAATCTATACATCAATTTGGGGAGAACTAACATCTTAATGTTGAGTTTTGTGACCCATTAACAAAGTATAGCTCTCCATGTATTTAAGTCTTTAGTTTCTCTTAACAACGTTTTGTAGTTTTGGGTATAGAAGTCTCTCACACCTCTGATCAGATTTATTCTTATTTCATTGTATTTGGCTTCTTTCACTTAGTCATATGCACTTAAGTTTCCTCCATTTCTTTTTGTGACTTGAGAGCTCATTTCTTTTTAGTGTTGAATAGTAGTCCGTTGTCTGGATGTACCACAGTTTATGAATATATTCACCTATTGAGGGTCATCTTGGTTGCTCCCAAGTTTTGGTAATTGTGAATAAAGCTGCCATAAACATCCATATGAAGATTGTTGTGTGGACATAGCTTTCAACACATTTGAGTAGATAATAAGGAGCACCATTGCTGGATTGTATGGTAAGAGTATGTTTAGTTTTGTAAGAAACTGCCAAACTCTCTTCCAAAGTGACTGTACCATTTTGCATTCTCATCTGGAAATGAATGAGCACTTCTGTTGCTCCACATTCTCACCAGCATTTGATATTGTTGGTGTTTTGGATTTTGGCCATTCTAATAGGTATGTAGTGGTAACTTGTTCTTTTAATTTGCAATTCCCCAATCTTGTATGAAGTTGGCAATGCAGACTTTTTTAGGCTGAGACTTTTTTCCCCAGCTTTATTGAGATATAATTGATATATAACATTATGTAAGTTTAAGGTGTACCTCGTATTGATTTGATACACTTATATGTTCCAAAATGCTTGCCACCATAGCATTAGCTAACACTTGCATGATGCCACTTTTGTGTGTGTGTGTGTGTGTGTGGTGAGTACATTTAAGATATACTCTCTTAGCAACTTTCAAGTATATAATACAGTATTGTTAACTATCATCACCATGTTGTACATTAGATCTCCAGAATTTATTCATCTTATTACTGGAGATTATACTCTTTGACCAACAGCTCTCCTTTTCCCCTACTCCCCAGGCCCTGGTAACCACCATTCTAGCCTCTGTTTCTATATTTGGCTTTTTTATATTCCACATACGAGTGACTTAACAGTATTTGTCTTTTTTTGTTGTGTCTTTTTTTTCATGGCCGATAGTATGGTGTGTTTTGTGTGTATTTAAGAATAATATGTATTATGCTATTTGTTGCAGCATTCTCCTAGAGATCACTGTCTTTTGTTACTTAGTGTTCAGTGTCTTAAAAAACACTGTCTTTTTTATTGTTTGCTTCAGGTGGTAGAATAAGTCCAACCCCTGTTAATTCATCTTGGTTGGAAGTCTGAGTTCTTGGGTAATAATTTTCCTTTCTCTTGGGCCTTTTCCTTTACTCCTTTTTGGTTTCCTTAGGTGTTTGTTTTTTTTTTTTTTTTTGTATCCATGACTAATTATCCTTAAACTTCATGTCAGAAATTCAAATTTCCTCTCCATACGTTCAGACGTTAGGTAATTTATCAATTTAATATTTTCTTAGGAACATCCTGTCTGAAGCTTTCCTTCATCACGTTTTCAATGCAGACTAGTTGCTGTCTTTTCAATACTTTGAAATCCCAGTATTGTCCTGGGATTTCTCTTAACTTACTTAAAATATTATATAAGTATTGCTGTTAACTAATTCTAATATTCTACAGACTTACTTCTTTACTCTTTTGTGTTTTATGGACCTCTTAGCTTCCTTTTTCTTGATTTACTCCCTAGTTTTGGTGGAATACATCTTTCAGTAGCTTACTGAGAATAGATACATGAGAGAGAAATTTTCTTGAGAACTTATAGGACTGAAAATATCTTTATTCTATGCTCCCATTTGATTTACAATTTGTATTGTTATAGAATTCTAGGTTGTATACCAATTTCCCTCAGAATTTTAAGATATTGTGCCATTTTTTCCCCAGAGTCCAGTATTGCAATTGAGAAGTCTGAAACATTCTAATTCCCACTCTTTCGTTGGCAATCTGCTTTTCTCTTTGGAGGCTTGTGGTGTCTTTATCTTTAGTATCATAAAAATTTTCACTGATCCCCATTACTTAGCACTTAAAAAAATATCTTTGAGAATATTAATTTCAGTGTTTAAAGTTGTATTTTGTTCTTTGTATTGACTCTATTTCTTCTGGCCTTCATTTTTCTTTTCATTTATATTTGTCACTATCATTCGTGTCAAAGATTTTTCTTCTGATATCTGGTAAGTTTTTCCTGTTTATAATTAAGAATGAAGGATTAAAGATTTGCCCAAAAGGTGTGTGTGTGTAAGTGTGTGTCTTCAGGGTGTGTTGATTAAACTGTGTTCTCTGTAGGCTATTTGGGTGGGGAGCACACTTCTCCATTGTTCAGTAAACTCTGAGTATGTGGATATTTTCTTTATTCATGGTTAGTTTTCCAAGGTAGAAATCCTTTAACTTTACCTTCTTGCTTAGGGTTATAAGGCTTACTGCCAGCATTCCAAGAGTCAAGATGGAGGATGGGGAGGTGGGATTAAGGATCTTGCTATTTAGTATCTAGAATTTCACTCACTATGGCATTTCTGCCCCCAGCTGTGCCCAGGGACTCCTAGTGCAAAGCTTCTAAGGTTCAAGCTCTTTAGTCTTTGTTGGGGTGATGGAGGATATCTAAGGATTTAATTGCTCCTTTTTTTTTATATTAACAACAGGCTTTTATTAAACAACAATATATCATTTATAATAACTTTTTAAAATCCAATTTAAATCAGAGGTACAAAAATTCCACACAACACTAAAAATATTATTAAGAGAAATTTTTAAAGATCTAAGTAAGAGTCTACATCTGTATAGATGCTCATTCTACCAAATCTATCTATTACTCAAAACAGTCTCAATTAAAACTCAGCAGTGGGGTGCGGTGTGTGTATGTACATGTATGTGTGTTTGACAAAATAATGATGAAACGTGTATGAAAATGCAAAGGGTCAAGAATAGCAAAGACAACTTTAAAAAGAATAAAATGGTAAGTCTTACCCTACATGATATCAGGACTTATTTATTATAAAGTTATTGTAAATAGAGCATGAGATATTAGCATAAGAAAAGACAAACCAGTGAGTCCAGAAACAGATTCACATATATATGTGCACTTGATTTATGACATTAGTGTCACTGCAGAGCAGTGGGGAAAGGAAGATTCTAGTCAGCAACACATGGAGTAGAACCACTGTGTTTTAACTGCTTCTTATACACAGATAACCAATGCTATCTTCAGTCCCACCAGAACCTGAACTTCAGAGGTACCTGGTAGACCCAGCTTGAGAGCCTTTTTATGGTTCTTCAAGGTTTACATCTTGTTTCTAGGCAAGAATTTGGTTTTCTCTTGTCTTCTAAGTCAGTTATGATAAGTCCATGTACTTTCCACCTCCCAATATTTAGTTGACATCTCTCTTTTCTATTTTATCCTCTTCTGTTCTCTTTGCTCTGTAGGTTTGGAACTTAAAAAAATCCTTTCAATGTAATTTTAATGTGTTCTTAGGAGGCACCAGAGATTAACGAATGGTTGAGATATGGTCTCTTTTGACTTTTAACTGTGAAATGTAACAAATGTATAGAAAAGTATTAAAAAAATATAGTTCACTGATTTTCACAAAGTAACCAGTCAGGTTAAGAAACAGAGCATTGCCAATCTACCAGAATCCTCTCTCATGCTTGAAAAATTCATGTTGTAAGAATCTTCATCCCGTCACAATAAGTATAATTTCAATGCACCCCAAATATTCTGAAATTTATTGTATGGCCTCTGAAGTGTGTCACTTGATACCAAACTAGCCCCATTTTCTCTATATTTTCCAGCTGTCTATTTTACAGAGAAAATATTCCTCATAATAGGTAATATTTAGTGCTGATGTAAAGTAAGATCTAACAAATCTTGCTGATATTAGCTTTACCTTAGCTTTACCTTACCTTAGCTTATTAGCTTACCTTAGCTTATTAGCTTTACCTTAGCTAATAAGTATAATATTTTAAGGAACATTTGTGTGCAGGTACAACATGACTTTATATACAAGAAACTTGATCTAACACAGTGAACTGTTCCTCCCTTGAGATAGTCATTCTGTAAGACTAATCTAATTTTCCAATATGATTTCTTTTTCTGTGATTTTAGAAGGTCCTGGAGAAACATTGAAGTTAGACTGTGATATAGAGCCAGTATAAAATAAGTTGAAAAGTAATATTTCTCAGTAATATCATTTATTCTCTACTTCCTAGAAGCCCAACACTCTTCCTGTACAAAGGCCATAGTTTTCTGTGAACCAGAAAAGCTATAAATTTTACCAGCTGGTTTTAACTGAAAAGAAATATCAAAAAATTCCTCCTGTGGGCTCTATAAATGCTCAGATAGTAGACTGACACACATGAAATATAAGCACTGTAGTTATTCATGCCTTTTCCCCCTCTCAAACATGTCCTAATGATTTGTTATTCTACTCCGTGTATAAATAGCCATGAAGCAGAGTCTCACTAAGTGAGAGGCCTGCTGTTTTTTCTTATGTAAAGTGTCAAGTGAGTTGAATATTTTTGGGCACATAAATCTTTGTTTGGTACCTAAGCAGAGAACGAGTTAATGATTTAGCATATGGAGAATAAATTGGTTATCAAATTTTGTCTACATATAGTTTCTTTATTTATCCTTCAGGAATTAAGTTGAAATTGATATCCTTTTCTTGAACTTTACTTTCTATCAGTAATCTAAAGAAAAAGATTGGAAAATAGACAGACTCAATCTTCCTTTCCATGAATGTGCAACATTGGGAAATTTCTGCAATGCATGAGGCATTCCTCTACCTGAGAAACAGGGTGCTGGATGAAATCTCCAAAACCTTCTGGTTCCAGTACTTGCATTGCCACATTTATCTCCAGCAGTTTTGTGTTGCTTTTTTCCCATGCAAGAGTTTTAGATTAACTATTGAAATGGAACACCCAAAATATAACTTCAGGGAAAACAATTTGAATACACATTATATTGGGGATTTTTTTAACTTGCTGAACATTAGAGTCCTGTGGAGTTTGTTGAACAGTTTCCTGAGTCCTGCTCCTAGAGAGTCTGATTTTCCAACAATTTTGGATAAAGTTTTTGGTTTCTGCTCCTGTAACAATGTAGTGAAGGGACCCTTTCAACATAGCTTCCCAAAATCTGAAGTTCAAAGACCATTTTCATTACATTGCTTCTTTATTCCATAGAGTAGTAATTTTTAAGCACTAGCATTCTCTCAAGTAAGGAATAGGGATAGCTAATTTGAGGGCACGAGACTCAGTGAGAGAGAAGGGCAGGCTGGAGGGTGGACAACATAGAATCCTTTGATATCAGATCTCTTAGCAGCCACTGGGAAGGTAGAGGACACCTATGAGAAACTGTTTCTGCTTTCTAAGCATTTTCTCACTAAGCGCACATGTGAGTAGTCACTCATCCCTCATCTCAGCCAGCTATATGAGTGGTTCTGCGCAAACAGCTGGAAACAACCCCAATAATCCATCAGTATGGCAGCTTGATATTTTCCTGTGGTCTTCTCTGTGGGACATAGGTTAACTCCAAATCCACTGGGTTAATTCATACACAAGGAAACATTTGAAAATATGGGGCTGAGGAAAGCATACCTGAAATGGGAGACAAAAGTTCTAGTTGTTTATTACCAAAGTGACTTCCTTAATATCCTTGGACATCAGCTTTTTTGTTTACTTAAGGAAGTTTGCGTTAGATGTTGTGTTGTGTCTCATTTAGCTCTCAGTCTATTCTGAGAAGGCTGAGTCTGAGGCAGGAAGCTGGTTTCTGATAAAAGTTCTGGTGCCTGCTGTTGTCCGGTAACTGTTGCCTAAACTCTTTTGATGAGATTCTTTCTCTTTGGAAGAAATCAATATTTTTGATGAGTTGGCAACATTGCTTGTTTCTGCTTATTGCTGAGTATTGGAACACCTTCTGTTTTTATATACTGTAGATTGGTCTCTTTATGTTGCAAAGTCTAAAATTAAAGAGGCTGGGACTTGGAAATGTGATAGGAGTTGCAAACTAGTCACTGAACTCCTACCTGTTTGAATAAGGGTTGAAAACTGGGCGATTGAACAATTTCCTTATGAAGTCTCAAGATTTGGTTTTAGTCCCTTTTCTTTTAATATCGTATTTATTAATACTATTAGTATTCTAATGGATGGATTAATAAGCAAAATCTTATTTTCAGGAATAACTGATTGCTCAAACTCAATCTACCCTAAATAAACTGATCTTTCCCTCAAAATGAGCTTCATTTCCTGTGTTTCCTAACATTTTTAAAAGAGATATCTTTGTAATCACCTCTAATCCCTCCTTTTCCTGCACCCTCCACATTTTAATCAATAGCCAATTTTACTTGGTTCTACCTCTGAAGGGGCATTAGTTATATGAGCCTTACTGCCACTGACTCATTACTTGTCCTTTATACCACTGCAATAACCTTCTCTCTATCTTTAAGTTTTATCCGCACTAATTCGCTCTTTGTCACTAGGATAATCTTTCTAACGCACCATTCTGGCCATTTCCCTCTTTTGTTTAAAAAACATTAATGACTTGACATTATATGTAGGATGAAATCTAGACTTTTTAGTGGAACTTTAAATTTTTTCTTGTTTGGACATGGCTAATATTCACACACATATGTTATCGCCTACTTTTGTTTATCCTATTCCTGTAGGATTAAATGTTGTCTCCCCACCCCCGTCTCGGTCTGGCAAAGTCCTGCTCATCCTTCAAGGACAAGCCCCAAAGTGACATCCATCATGAATACTTTCCTGAGTATTTTACACCTAAATAAATGGTCCTTGGTCTAAGCTCTTAGAGCAGATCTTATTGCTTTAATATTATGCTACTTTGTATTATCTTCATACCTATTTTTCCTTCAACATTAAGGGTTCTTAATAAGCATCAGGTAGTTTTCAACCTTCAAATCGATGCAAATTTTACAGGTATTTTTGTATTTCTGGTAAGAGAAGCTGTATCTTTCATCAGATTTTCAAAAGATTCAATAACTCCAAATGATTGAGAAATATAATACAATATTGTAAACTCTTAGAAGAAATGTATTTTGCCATTTTATCTTCAACATAGTCAATAAATAATTTCTCAACTGAATAAGAAAATAAATGGATATTGCATTTAAATACAGTTTAATTGAAGAATCCTCTAAATTTATATTCAGAATCATGTATTGGGTTGTTGTTAAAACTTGCCAGTGTTTCCAAATATCTAGGATAAGGAAGTTTGATATAGGTAGTTTCTGTTTTATGAGAAGAGGGTTTTTTTGACTAAGATCCCATGGGATACGAACTTAACTAGGATTTATCTAGTATATTTGGATAGGATTAGAAATCCCTTCAGTTCCATGGACTTTTCTTTTAGTCCCTGAATTGGGAGGTAGTCTAGATTAATCTTTAAGTGGGGCCCTACGCAGATTTAAATCTGTCTGCTGTGTGGCTTTGGGCTGAAACTAGCCTTGGCCCTCTGCCTTCCCCTTGCACTCATTCAATGCCATCCTGTGAATTTACATTTAGACACACTCTCCTTTTTCACCATCAAACACATGAGGAGGTACCCTCATCAGATGCAAGCACCCTCATCTCTCAGCAGCAGCTTCTCCTGTACTTTTCCCCAGCCCCCTTTGCAGGGGAATTTAGAGGATAACAGGCCTTATGAACCTATGCATGGCTGGCAGTTTACCTGTTGGTTTGGCTTCTTTTTCTTGTCTTTGAAATTAGGGAGCAGGAATTATTTGCAGACTTAGGGAGGGTTTGCCAAGGACAGTGAGGAGTGATTACAGAATTGGAAGAAAGTGCTGGCAGTCTGAGAGGGGTTCCACATACTCAGACTTATAGTTTCTTTAAGTAGAGAGGGCTGCCTCTGCTGCACAGCAAGCATATGTAATTAAAGAGACAATAACTGTTGAAAAATGCTTTTTTCTCTTTGCAGAATATTGCTTAATTTGCAATATTTACTTATAACAAAGTAGACAGTCTAAAGATTTATAGTCTATTTAGAAATAAAAGTATATACATTTTATTTCTAAAATGTATATACTGAAGAGGAGGGCATTTGGAATTTGTAGTTCTCATACTTTTTCATATATATTATCTCATTTAACCCTGACAATAATTCTGTGAGGTATGAAGGGAAAATATTATTATTCTCACTAAAGAAAAAGAAAACTGAAGCTCAGCAGAAGAAATAATTTACCCAAGAATCGGAACTAAAATTCAAATCCCCTAGTCCTGTGATCTTTCAATCATATCATATGATAGCAATAACCATTCCTAACTCAATTATAGCAGTTTGTAAGCTGTGGGTAATTTGGGGCAAAGAAAAATTTCTCCTACAAAATAAATGGCACAGTCATTTTACACTCAGGGAGGGACCAGAAATACTTGTGTGTCCATTGATAGTATGAAAATAAATATTACTATAAAGTACTACCGTTTAAAAATTATAAAAATTCCACGTCTCTACACTAAAAGTTCTTATTATTTTGAGTGAAGCAGGCAAGCAACAAGAGCTTACCCTCTAGGGATAGTTGTATGAAAGGTTTGGGTATTTCTTAAATTTTTTGAGGTAATTCTAAAGTTTAACTAGTGTTGAGAACCAATGGTGGAAAGGCAAGGTTGGAAGCAATCAGAGCAGGATGCCAAAGACCTGGACCATGGTAGTGGCAGAGAAAATGAGAGGCATTTCTAAGAAATATTTAAAGGAATGTTGATCAGTTGAGTATATGGAGAGAAGGAGAGAGAGAGGTTGATGTTGACTCTATAGTTTCCAATCTGCTAACAGAAGAGGCTAATCTTGGTAGTAAACTAGTTTGATGGGATGGGAGTAGGATAAAAAGACATTGATAAGCCTGATTTGGGGTATAAGATCATAGTAGAGATATAGTTAAACATACCTTCTTCTGTTAGATCAACAATTACAATAATGACAGTTTTTAAAAGAAATTAATATTTGATAGTTAGATGTATTCTTTTTTTTAATGTTTATTTTTGGCTGCGTTGGATCTTTGTTGCTGCACGCGGGCTTTCTCTAGTTGCAGTGAGCAGGGGCTACTCTTCGTTGCAGTGTGCGGGCTTCTCATTGTGGTGGCTTCTCTTGTTGCGGAGCACGGGCTCTAGGTGCACGGGCTTCACTAGTTGTGGCATGCGGGCTTCAGTAGTTGTGGCACGCAGGCTTCAGTAGCTGTGGCACGTGGGCTCAGTAGTTGTGGCTCGCGGGCCCTAGAGCGCAGGCTCAGTAGTTGCGGTGCATGGGCTTAGTTGCTACACGGCATGTGGGATCTTCCCAGACCATGGATCGAATCTGTGTCCTCTGCATTGGCAGGTGGATTCTTAACCACTGTGCGACCAGGGAAGTCCCTAGATATTCTTGTAAATATTCACTGAGGTCCATTAAATACTCTAAATTGAGTAAATTAGCAAGTGCTCTCTTCCTTTTCCACCCTAGGATGGATTTCAGCTAAGTAGAGCTGAGGGGAGCAGAGGTAACCTTGAATGGTTTCATGCCTAGAAAATATTATCACAGGGCACCTGTTCCCATTTCCATTCTGAAGGAACTCAGTTTCTTGGACCATAATTATATTGGCTTTCACCCACAGGTAGTGCAGATACTATTTTTACACATACAATGGACTCATTATAGGATTTTGTTATTATTTTTGTTCTTTTTGGGGGCACAGTGTTAAATTCAGGCTAGGTGGGACCCCATGTGTATATTTTGTGGCTACAGACAAAGCAGTATAAGGTGTTTTCTTCTGTTCAGTTTCCAGTTATTTCTGGGAAATCAGACCATGAAGTTTGCCCCAGGAAATTGTTTCTTTGTGGCCAAGACCAGTGTTTACACATTCTCATTGAGGGAATCTTTAATAAGCTGTTCTATTTGCACACAAACTGCCCTAAGAAGGTATTTTTACCCTCTTTTCTAAAACCTTGGCATTATAAGAATGTATTAAAACAGTGGCTCAATTGTGAGAGGTTATCCAGAACTGAAGGTTTGAAGTTCCTTTTTAAGAATGTTGTAAGATGGGAATAAAGACACAGACCTACTAGAGAATGGACTTGAGGATATGGGGAGGGGGAAGGGTAAGCTGTGACAAAGTGAGAGTGGCATGGACATATATACACTACCAAACGTAAAATAGATAGCTAGTGGGAAGCAGCCGCATAGCACAGGGAGATCAGCTCGGTGCTTTGTGACCACCTAGAGGGGTGGGATAGGGAGGGTGGGAGGGAGGGAGATGCAAGAGGGAAGAGATATGGGAACATATGTATATGTATAACTGATTCACTTTGTTATAAAGCAGAAACTAACACACCATTGTAAAGCAATTATACTCCAATAAAGATGTTAAAAAAAAAAGGAATGTTGTACATTTAAGAATCTAAAATGACTTACTCATGTAGATGTCATGTCTTCCCCTCATTGAAGGGATGATCCCTTTTTATCTTTGGAGGAAAAAAAGTAACAAAAAGTTTTAAAACTTCCCAGTGGTTTTTTGGATTTCAAAACAATTTATGAAGGAAGTATTGGAAGATAACTTAGCTCCATTTTACCAATGAGAAAGCCATGGCCTTGACCTGGAAAGGTTAAAATACATTCTCTGCAGGAAGTCAGTTGTCCAGCTGAAATTAGGACCATGGAGAAGAATCTTTGGCTACTTTTATCCATTTACATAAAGGATTCTAAAATACTCTAAACTTCTTGTAGAAGTTTAACAACAATCTTGAAAAAGTCTAATAATATTTCAACAGATTTGGAATGGATGTGAAAAATAAGGAAGAAAAAAAAATCAAATCCCTCTTTGTGTTTGAAACAGGAATATGACATTATCCACTCAAGAGAGAAGCCTTCAATGGCTTGGCTATAATGATTTTCTTTTCATTTCTTCTTTGCCTCCACTAATTGTTTTACTAATTGCTTTTCTCACATATTTTCTTCTCTGTACTACTTTATGGCCCTTTGTAACATTTACTTAAGATCTTCCAACTATATGGTTATATACCATAGGATGATAGGGATAAGATAAGGATGAGATAGACACAACCTTTCTCACTAGAGGTTGTCATATGGCAGGAGAGTATATCACTGGGAGAAGAATGGAGAAGACATTATATTAGACCAACACACATCAATATAGTGTCAGGAAAAGTTTCCTTCTCCAAGTAAAGTTTAGACTGGGATATTTCTTCTCTCTCTCCTGAGTTGATGAGAACTATGTGGTCCATAAAATCTCCTAATTTTCTCCTCCTTGAAGTGTCTTCCAATTCCAAATGTCCATGGCTACTGGGGAGGATGGGTCCTGTTATGAATAACATACACTGTTGTATATTTTTCATCCTAATTAATGATAATTCTGTTGGCAACATTTTTTTCATTCCATCTTTTTATTGTCAAAAAGATTTGCAAGAGTTCAGGTATAACTCAGATTCAGTGTCTACATAATGATCTCTTTCTTCTTTTTCACGAAAGTCAGGAGAATGTGAGCTATTATGTTAAGCTGTTTACCTGGGACCTAAGGACTGGGTATGACATTTACATCCCCAACCAAAGTTTCTGGGTTTCCTGATAGAAATTAATTTTTCCCAATATTTCTTTTCGTCACATAGAGTGAAAGATTAACAAGCTCTGTCTTCTCCTGGATTGACATAAATACACATCATAGTAGGATATTGGAGAGAAGTGGTGATTTTCATCGTCCTGGTTATATGTTAGTAATAGAATTTTCTTCCTGTGCTGCGCTGTGAGAAGGGCATGTGGTCCACGGATGGTTCATTGATTTTTATTCATTCTCAGATCTCCTTTCCTTCTTCATTCTTTTCTTCTTGTCTTCCTTTATCAACTACTAATTGAACACATACTGTGATCTAAATGCTTGAGCACACAATCCAAAGCACACACATTTTATCTGCATCATAAAATATATGATGCAGATAAAATATAAGCTCTTTTTAATAGAGCTTAAAAAGGAGAATATAAAACTAAATAGAAATAGAAGTTCTAATGATTTCTTACATACATAAAGCACAGGAACACAAGAGTAATGGGGTCCAAAAAAATAGTCCTTGGTATCCTACTGAATTCCAAAAAGAACCTGGGTTATGTGCATACTGTGGCTAATGAAAATATTACCCATGGTAGGCCCCCCAACTTACTGATATAATTTCCATCAAGGCTCATAGCAGTTTTATGTACACATTTATAAGGGGAGACTCTTAAATACTACTACTGTTCTATATCTAAGGGGCTAAAGTACTTTCAGGAAAGACTATTTAATTTTCTTGTGTTTGAAAAACATAAAATGAGGTGATGACTGGCAAATGAGAGCAAGCCTGTTTAATATTAAGATTATGACATAAATTGACAAAAGCCCAGGCATTCCAAGTCCAAGTTGCTAGGCACCTTCTTCTTGCTCCCATCTGAGTATAATGATGTATTGTCCGCCTCAGCTGAAGTACAGAAGGGTTATTAGACCTCGGAGTCCATCTGTTACCCGTGCAAAGGAAACAATTGAACTAACACTGCTTGCTCTTTTCCTTGGTCTCTTGCCACCTTAATTATAGTTCATCTGAGCTTTGTGTGTACTTGCTGCCTTGAGTAGAACATTTTCCAGGACTGTAAGAAAGCAGAATGAAAGCTCAGGTAAGGGAATTGAAGCAGAGTTTGCAGTTAGAACTTGGGGAAAAGTGTTATCTGACGAGTCACCAAAGCAATCAAACCAACAGCACATGCTACCCACAATTCATGTCGCCTCAATGCCCACTATAGCCAAACTATTTGCATGAAATTTTTCAATTCAGACTTGGTCTTTATTTTTAAATGTTTTGTGAGTGTGCGTATGTATGTTTTTTGTTAAGACTTATATCAGGAGATATTTCTTTTTGAATTTTAGGAAGGAGAGACGAACCAGCTTACCTTTCAAATTTATTTACCTATCATTTTTAAAACCAGCAGTCAGTCTCCTGTTTTCTGCTGGGGTACACCTTGTGGTAGATGTCTTCATGTACAAAGTGACAACTAGGTTTGTGGCTTGGCTAAGATAGACTCAGGTGATGTTCATCTCCCTGAGAGTGTCACTTTATTTCTTTCCATACAGCCAATGTGAGACTCACTTAGGCTACTACACCACAAATAAGAATTGCTTCTCTAAGAATATGCCAAGTAGCTTCAAAAAGGTGATATTTAAATTCTGGAACTTCAAGGGAGATATTGCAAGTCTTTCCTTCTCTCTTTATAAATGCTTTCACTGTGTCCAGAGTGTCTTTTTCTTACTCTGTGCAACTAGGACTATTGAGAACCTTTGGACAATCTTCTGCTTAAAACAAAATTTCTTGCTGCATTAGCTAAGCTGCCCCCACATAATATCAAATATGTTTTTTTTTTGGGGGGGGATCTGATTTTGTGTCTAAAGGTACAAATCCCCTAAAGGGACAAATCTTGGTTCCTTTAAATAGGCATGTATATAGTTGAGAAATGTGGACAAGCTATTTGCAATGAATATAGCTAAGAATACATTCTCTCTGCTCAGTGTTGGTGGGTCTAACTTTCATTACTGTTATGGCTAAAATTTTTTATTAGTAAATTTGTTGTTTATCTTAAGATACATTTTTCCTCAAGAAAATTAAGAAATTGAACCTGAAGTTAAAATTTGTCAATATCATTATCAATTGGATTGCTTATAATAGTATACGATGGCTCTGGTCTGCATTTGGTTTTTGAGTCCTGTTTTATGGCTAGTGAGAGGACTGAAATGATGCAATGGGGGTAAATTAGTAGTCCCCCACACCGTCAGATTAGAAGAATCACCTGAGCTTCATCCTCAGGTGATTTGGATCAGGGAAAGAGGGAGGCAGGGAGTTTGTACTTTGATCAGCTCAGGTGATTCTGAGGATCAAACAGATTTGGAAACTTCTGGAGAGAAGGTAAAATTTTTTCTCCCCTAGTTCTAAAATTCCATGACTATTCTCTATTCATCACATTCAAAATAATAGAAATTTAGAGCTAGAAAATACCTTAGAGCACATTTGGCCTGAACCCTTCATTAAAAATAAAGTATTTTTAGAATTAATTTAGAAAATTTGGAAAATGGGAATTAAAAAAAAGAAAATAAAAATCATTACCCCCTAAACTCACCAAATAGACATAATTATTATTTATACTTTGATAATTTTCCTTCCTTTTTCTTGAATATATACTTCTTTAAGCAATGGGAGCACACTGTACATATGCAAGTTATGTATGTGTTTCTAACGTGTTATTTTCACTTAATATATTTGGGAACATTTTCCATGTCATTAGATACTCTTTAAGGTTACAGAGTCAATGGTTTGGATTTAACATAATCATTTTAATGATAATTTGGGTTATTTTCCTTTTTTCCCCCTCTATTATAAATAATGGTGAGATTAACACTCTGATTGAAAAGTCTTTGTGCATATTCTTGATTATTTTTTTAGGATAAATTCCCAGAAGAGGAAGCTCTGGAAGTATTGCATAATGGTTAGCAGTGTGGACTCTGAACCATAGAGCCTGAGTTTGTGCCCAGGTATTACCGAGTTTATACCACTTGTGCAAATTTTAGTGTCTCAGTTTACTGATATGTAAATAGGGTTAATTATAGTGCTAGCTCATAAGATTTTTGTGAGAATTAAATGAGCAAATATACTTAAAGCACTTAGTGTATAGGACAAGAGTAAGAGTTAAATATTTGCCCTTTTTCTGGCACTAAGGCAACGTACATTTGGAAGCTCCTGGTTTTTGAGAGTTATTGGCAATGAACTTAGGAAACGCCTGTTAGAGAGTTATTGCCAATTTTCCCTCCAGAAAGGCTGTAGCATCAATGCTCTCACTAGATATATTTAGAGTCCATTTCTCTGCATCCTCACCAATGCTACTAACCTTTCTTCATTTACAGATGAAGAAAAGTGAGGTGCAGTGAGATCACGTTACTTTCCACAGGTCTCATCAGGCATTGACAGATTTGGGACTTAAATACAGATCCAAAACTCCATAAACTTGTCCTTATCACAGTTAAAGATTAAAATTTTACATTTGTACATTTTAGTGGCCCTTGTTTTGCAGGATTGTTTGGAGTTAAGCCCTTTTTGCCCTCCAGATACAATATAACTGTGGGAGCAATGGACAAAAAAGGAGTCATTCTCCAGTGTGCTTTGTGCTAATTTATTGTAAATACTTTTCCCTCCCAGAAACAGAAATTGACATTTATAAATATTTATGGGAAAAACTCTTTGAAAATGTACAAGATTCACTTAAACTTTTTGTTCTCTGAGATTGAAATAAAAGTGGGTCTTATCAATGGGTCACTAGAGGGCACTGTGACTCTTCAAGTTGTATTGTTTGGAAGAGAAATTCTGCCCTGAAGGGTATTTTTGATTTCAGTGAAGAGTTTTGCTGGCATCCAGAAAAGTGTAATCAAATATGAAGAGTTTGAGAGGTGCATGGAAATAGATATGACTGCATATGAGCTGATCAGGAGATTACCTTTTTTGGTTACAGGAAAATCCAAATTTTAGGAGCTTTTAAAACATGAAAATGGTGTGTTTTGATCTATTTTCCTTTCGGTTTAAGACAGTGTTCTGGTCCTGAAGCTTCTCCTTGTTTTTTCCCTCTGGAATATTTTATATTACTGTTGTAGTTGTGAGTGTTCTTGAGTCACCACATGACATAAACCAATATTTGTGAAATAGACATTTACATTGTAGTGATTTTAAAGTACTGTTATCCATTAAATAACATATTTTTTCCCCACAAAGTGACCTGGGCCTTTACTAGATACTTTAGAATTGACCTGAAATACCTTCAGTGACATCCTTATTTTTATTTCTTTAAATAGTGTGCTGAAGAGAAAGCTTTTTCCAAACATGATGGTATTTCCCACTCCATTAGTAAGCCTGGGATCAAGTTAACCTAACTGGTTAGCAGCATCTCTTTGTCCTTCAAAATAACCTTCCTGAAGGTTATTTGGGACTACATACTGAATAGTGCATCAAGTAGCAACTTTGTTAACAATTTAAACTATGGTTTTCATTCACACAACATAAAAACCCAAGAACATTTAAAATGGTAGTTGCTGGTTTTCATTTGATAAACTTGCAAATGATTTACCAAATTTTTTCTTTAATATGCTTGTCATCCTGTAGTATGCTGTTTATTAAAAAAAAAAAATCCAGGTTTCCCTGGTGGCGCAGTGGTTGAGAGTCCGCCTGCCGATGCTAGGGTTCGTGCCCCGGTCTGGGAAGATCCCACATGCCGCGGAGCGGCTAGGCCCGTGAGCCATGGCCGCTGAGCCTGCGCATCCGGAGCCTGTGCTCCGCAACGGGAGAGCCCACAACAGTGAGAGGCCCGCGTACCAAAAAAAAAAAAAAAAAAAAAAAAATCCACAAATTATTAAGTTTGAGTTTGTTCTGACCTTATTAAGTAAACTTGGCTTAAATGAGTAATGGTCTTGTAAAGTCTTCAACAACAGATGCTAGGTTTTTCCTTTAAAAAAAGGTTCTTAATATTATATTTAAGAAATAAAGTATTAACATTATATTTAAAATATACTTAAAAGTGAAAAGAAAGGCTCTATTACTGCTTCTATCCGGAAGATAATCTATCAAAATCAGTTCAAACTGATTTCCTTGTTTCCTAACCAAACATCTTCCTCAACAGTTTCCCTGCCCCATCCCCTCCACATCCCCCTCACCTCCTTAAATCAGTTTGTTGGCAAAACTCTTTCTTTCCCTCCATTTCCCCCCTCTATTTCTCCTCCCAGTAATCCATCTAACAGCCTGCAGGATGCTATATCTCCAACTGAGTACACACTTAATTTTTTCATTTCTGGAGTGATATTTTCTGAAAATAGCCAAAGCTTGTAATATAGCATCTCAATATATATTCCTTGGGTTCAAATCATGTTCCTGTATATGACTCATTGCAAGGCAGAACATCTTAAACAATGGTGGCAGGTCTTCCCCTCCAGGATCAGTATTACAGTTTCCTTTACAGAAAGTGAGACCAAAAGGAAAGTGAGACCAAAAGTGAGTGTGCGTTGTGTTCCTTTTGTTTCCCAGACTAGGGTAGCATTTTAAATTGATGGTGAAACTAAGTGGCCAGTTTAGCTTTTTATGGGTCCACGTGGTTATGGGGCTCACTACTTTGAACATGTTCTTTTCCTACTATGGCACTCTGCTCAGATCTTTTTCTGCCCCCTTTCTGCAGCATGGTAATCATAGCTAACTAACATTATTGCATACCAATATATATGGCAGGCTAAGCACTTCATACACATTATAGGGTGCATCCAGATCTCATCATGTCCTCTAAGCCCAGGCAGGATTGGCAATACGTTCTTTGGGAATTCAAAATGGGACGTATTTCCAGAAAGATTATCTTGTGGGCAGTAAGTGTTAAATTACCTGGCTGTCTGTGACTTTCAGAATGACCCTAGGATTCCCTTCATTACACTTTAAAACTAATATTTTGGGGATGGGATTATAGAAATAGGAAACATGTGCAGTATCTTCTAATAGTAAACTCTTGTTTTTTCAAACCCCCTGCATCCATTCTACCATTACGGTTCCTAAAAAGGGGAGAACTGCTGCCTTGGGAAGAGGAAGATGGATATAAGGGAAGTCTAAGGTCAAGTAAACACAAAGTCAGGCAGCGGCTGGGGAAGCTAATGGCCAGACACGTGTCGGGATTTACTTCGCGGTGGGAAGGGGCGATTAAAAGCACCTGGCCGCACTAACAGGAAAACTGATGGTGGGGATGGGAAGCAAGAAGCACCTCATTGTGCCTTCAAGGGAATGACGGCTGCGTCCAAGACTCAGGCACCACGAGGGCGCTGTGCAAGTCGCAAAGGTCACGTAAGCTTCAAAAAAGGGAGAGAGAAGGAGACACAAACGTACTGGCTGCGGTACCACACCGGCCCACGAAGAAGCCTGCCTACTGCAGAGGCCGCGCTCCTCGGCCTGCGGTGCGTGTCGGTCCGTGTCGGTGCGTGCCGGTGCGTGGCTGTGCGCGGCTGTGCGCGGCCGTGCGCGGCCGTGCGTGGCGCGGGGCAGCCTGGGAGCATCACAGTCAGTACGGGGCCGTCCCGACGGGTTAGGAGGAACGCTGGAGGTTACCCCTTGCTCCTGGGAGGCCCCGGTGGTGGGGGGCGGCGGCCCACATGGTGGGTGAGCCCAGCACTTGCTCAGTAGGTTCCCTAGGACAGAGACCCAGGCCTGGAGATAGCGTGGGAGATGCCGCCGGCAGCATCGCCATCTGGGAGAACGGGAGGGGAGAGAAGCCTTTCACAGTCTGCCATTACCCCAAAGAGGCCTCGCTTAGCCGGAAGTTACTGTTCCACCCTGAAGAAAAGGAGTAACGTTAATGGACCGGTTTACTTCCCGATTCTGCTGAGAGTACGAACTTGAGCGACACATCACGTCAATTACATGGACAAGAAAGGAGCCACATTTTCACGAAACGCGTGAGTGTACTTTTTCAATCTAATTAGGCACAATTTGTGTTAAAACGTAAAAAAGTGGAATGAAAAAGTAAAAAAACCCTGCTAATCTAGGGCAAAAAAAATTTCTGAATATTTGATGTTTTCCTCAAGAAAATACACAATTGTATCACAAAATTGGGGTGATGCTATATATACAATTTCCTGTCCCAATATTTATACTTCATGCTTTATTTTGAGCTTTTTCCCAGTTCTTCAAATATTCAGTGGCATTAACTTGATTTCACTCTTCACCTGCCTCCTCCCTTTTCTCAAATGTTTCTTCTGGCCCCTTTACTGCCACAACTGTCTCCTTTATACGTCTCCTCGGTGCATCAGGCTTCCTCTTTTTCAGTCATGCCTGTATTTTGGGAAGCTTTCTGAATAATGTAGCCACCATTAAGTACTCAGAGACTCTGTTGCCTCGGACATATTCTCCATTTATGACTCAGTGCCTCATCCATAAAATGAATTGGAATTAGGAAGCAATGGGCAGAAGACTGGCCTGTAATTCCATATACTGATAATATTTTTGAGAGCTAATTAATATGAGCAGTCTTACCAGAAAAAAAAGTCCAGAACCACCATAAACTGTATTCTCCAGTCTTCCAGCCAAGTCATAAATAAATGTTCTTGATAGAAAGGAGAGGGAGGGTGGTTTAGTTGGGATTGAAATATCATGACTGGAAAATGCCCATGGCTATAGGATCATACGCCTCTGAGAATTGCTCTTTGTCCTTACCTATATGCAGGAGCAAGTTCCCTTTACAAGTGGAAAGTTGTTTATTATTATATTTTTGGAAATTTTGGTTTATTTTTATTTTCTTACTTTAACTTAAGACATCTTCAACTTTGCTCTCTTTACTTATGTCTGGCATATATATTTGTAGTTGGTATCTTCTAATCTTGGGGTGATTTTTACAGAGGTGACTTTATTTTCTACCTTGTCCTTAATCTGCATGACGAAAGGGGTCTAGAATGAATGAATGGCTAGTCCGTTTTAGTGTTAATTATTCAAGGAGAGCTCAGGTTAGTCACTGTATTTTAGGTTTGATTTGATTATTGAAATAACTGAAGATTTTATAAGATTTTGAAATTACTTTTTGAAGAATGAAGCAGGCTTTGAAAAGGGAAACATATCCTTCCCCTTTCCTTCATCTCAAAATATACCCATCCCATAAAAAAACGCGGTAGAATCCAATTTTGATCACTTCTCTGAAATTAAAGGGAAATAAGTTTGGGTTTGAAATCTTGAACAATGATTATTTGCTGGGGATATATGAAGGTGGAAGGATAACTTCAATGAGAAGGAAAGAGTGTATTTTAGGATCATTATTTTAAGGTTGGGTGTATTATTATTGCCTTTTTCACCTCCCTGGCAAAGGTAGAGATGCTGTTGTGATTTCTATTAGGTTATTTAAAATATGTAAAATTATTCTCAGACCGGGCCTTTACGTATTACAAATTACATTCTGGAGGTCATCTGTTAGAGGCATATTAGCTCAAGGGAAGAAAATTATTTTATAGTAATTAGAAATTTAGAGCCATGGTACCCAGCCTGAGAGCACTGGATAAAAGGAACTGTAAGAGAATTAATTCAGTATAGGCTGAAAAGACTCAGGATAAACAGCCTGTGGCTATGCCAATTTAAGTTTTATGTATTAGGGAAAAAGCACATGTATTTCACCTGAGTTCAGTATTAAACATGATTGCAGAGTAGATGTACTGCCACATCTGTCAATCATGGAATAAAAGCATGCTTTGTCTGGGGGCTCCTGCATGCAAAGATATAACCTTCACTTTATGATGCTAGCTGGGTTATGAGAAGAAACTGGAAAAAAAGAGGCTGTTCTATAAATGATATTGATCACAGGATTCAATGGAAAAAATTCTGCCATGTATTGTAAATACAAAGAACCATATGTAAAGAAAACTCCACCAAAAATTATAATAATCTGAGAAGGGGAAGTTAAAGTTAAATGTGGAAGTTAAGGTTAATAGTAACTTTGACCGTGAGGCCAACACAATCCCTTTCCTCCTATACCATTGGATTTCTCTACATGGATTTTAAGAGAGGTGTTTGGATCTGGGTTATACAATCCATTGTTCTTTGCTTCAGAAGAACGTTATGTTGCATCTTTGGATGCAATCCAAAATGCAATCTTTGGAGATTTCCTGTCAGCTCCTCAGTAAAAAGAATTGTTCTTAAAAACTCTGCTGTCTGGAGCCAGACTTCAGCTAGTGTAATTTTTCTGTATTAACCATGCTATAGGCAGAGTCTACATTAAACATTAGTTTGATGCAAATTGTGAAGAAAAGGAAATAATAATGAGGTTTATTCAGTCTTGTATAAATTTTGCTTGAGGAAATAGTTTGCAAATTTTTATTATTTAATTATTTTTTAGGCTCGCTCTCTCTAACTTTGTCGAAGTTGTTTACCCCATCAGCAGACTGAAAGTCTGTTTGCCAGACCAAGGGCAAGTCAGTACACAACATTTTCTCTTTATTATTTATACTGTTACGATTGAAAAAGAAATTGAGTGAAAGGAGTCATATTTGTGGAATATATCATTTGAAGACCATATAGCTATTAGGGATTAGCCATGCAGATAGAAAATATCCTGAAGTCCTTGAAACTTCTATTTGGTACTCAGCATTTGCATTAGCTATTCTCTCTTCTAAAGTGTACAACATTTTTGAGTAACTTTTTCCTCCACCCAACAACCAGTTCTCCAATTCTCTGACACCAATTGGGTTTCCTACAATTTAATTCAATTCTGACACTACCCAGAGTTAGCACAGACCCCACAGGTTAAGGTCTCAGTTCCATATGACTGCTCCCATTTCAGATGTTAGTAGCAAGCCCTAGGTTGCCAGCCATCTATATATTGGGGGTTCCCACGACTCCCTCCTCAGGTGGGATAATTTGCTAGCCTATCTCACAGAACTCAGGAAGACACTTGCTATCACTGGTTTATTATAAAGGATACAATTCAGGAACAGCCAAATGGAAGACATGCACAGGGCAAAATATGGGGGAGGGGCACATGGGGCTTCCATGCCCTCTATGGGCATGTCACCCTCCCAGCACCTTGATGAATTCACCATCCCAGAAGCTCTCTGAACCCCATCATTAGGAGTTTTTATGGAGGTTTCATTGATTGAGTAAATCATTGACCATTGGTGATTATCTCAATTTCCAGTGCCTCCCACCTCCCCAGAGGTTAAGGGGTGGGCTGAAAATTCTAACCCTCTAATCATGCCTTGGTCTTTCTGGTGACCAGCACCCATCCTGAAGCTATGTAAAGGCCCACCAAGAGTGGCCTCATTAGGACAAAAGATGCTTCTATTACCCAGGAAATTCCAAAAGACATAGGAGCTCTTTGTCAGGAAGGAAGGATAAAGACCAAATATTAGAACAAACGATGTTCCTATCACCCCTATCATTCAGGAAATTACAAAGGTTTTAGGAGCTATGTTTAAAGAATTGTGAGCAAAGACCAAATATATGTAGTTTTTTTAAAAAAATCACACTCTCCCTTTATAATTTATTTTATTATATAAGTTTTGGGTGCAGTGTTATAGTTCAACATCTGTATATTCTAATTTTTTTAACTTTTGTGTTTCTTTTTTTTGAGTTAGTAATGTAGTTCTTTTTTTCATCTTTTAAATTAAATTAATTTTTTTAAATCTATTTTTGGCTGCATTGGGTCTTCGTTGCTGCACGTGGGCCTTCTCTAGTTGTGATGAGTGGGGGCTACTCTTCGTTGTGGTGCACGGGCTTCTCATTGCTGTGGCTTCTCTTGTTGTGGAACATGGGCTGTAGGCACATGGGCTTCTGTAGTTGTGACATGCGGGCTCAGTAGTTGTGGCTTGCAGGTTCTAGAGTGCAGGCTCAGTAGTTGTGGCTTGCGGGCTCTAGAGTGCAGGCTCAGTAGTTGTGGTGCATGGGCTTAGTTGCTCTGTAGCATGTGGGATCTTCCTGGACCAGGGATCAAACCTGTGTCTCCTGCATTGGCAGGCGGATTCTTTTTTTTTTTTTTTTTGCGGTACGCGGGCTTCTCACTGTTGTGGCCTCTCCTGTTGAGCACAGGCTCCGGACGCGCAGGCTCAGCGGCCATGGCTCACGGGCCCAGCCGCTCCGCGGCATGTGGGATCCTCCCGGACCGGGGCACGAACCTGTGTCCCCTGCATCGGCAGGTGGACTCTCAACCACTGTGCCACGAGGGAAGCCCCGTCAGGCAGATTCTTAACCACTGCACCACCAGAGAAGTCCTCTGTGCTCTAATTTTTAATCATAGGGAAAATACTGTCTTCCTTCCTCCCTCGCATGTCACATGTGTCAGTTATATTTAACTAAGTATCTGGTATGTATTCTCTCAGACCTTCTTCACCAGGAAATATTTTCATGAAAATTCCAATAAGAGGAATAGAAAAGAGAGACTTCCTCATATTTTATAGGTTATATTGTCCTTTTTTCCCATGTAATCTTAGCACATAACGTTATATGAAGGGTATGATAATGTTCACAGAAGTCTTGTGATTTGAGATAATTATCATAAATTACAAACACGTTTCCTTTGCCAAACAATGAATGTGGCAAATGGGAAATAATAATCTATTTTCTCAGAATGCTCTTTTGTGTACTTTTCTACCTGGTCTTAAAATGTTGGTATTTCTTGTTCTGAGTTTACCCCTCATCTGTCCTCTGTAGTGCATGGGTCACTTGATTGAAATCAGTCATACATGGTTTTAAAGAATACCTGTACACTAATGACTCCCAGATCAATACTTGTAATCTAGGGCTGCCTCCTAAATATCTGATACATATAGGAAGAAATCTTACAGTTTTCCCATAGACATTTTAAGGATTCATTTATTCATTAACTCAGTGCATTTTTATTGAGGGCCTGCTTTGTGCTAGGCACTTAAAATGTCCAAAATTTGTCATTTATATTTTCTTTTCGTAGGTAAATACCTCCACATAACAAACATAGCAACCTGGGGACTAATTTTCCATTCATTCCTTTGATGACGATAAAAAATAAGTGATCTAACACTATGATAGGCATTTAACATTTCAATAGCTCACTGAATTCTCACAACAACTCTGTGAGTTAGGAATTATTATTATTTTTATTTTAAAGTCAAGGAGAAATTTGAATTGAGAATTATGTAAATTATTTAAGGTCATACAGCTAGTAGATGAGAGAGCTGGGTCTGAACTAAGGCCATATACAGTAACAGAGACCAACTGATTCTCCTTTGTTAACATCACTGACGTAAATCTACCTCTTTTCCATTCTCACTGCTTCAAAGTGTAGTTCAGCCCATCATCACTTGGGCTGGACTACTTCAGTTGATTTCCCTTATCTTGGCATATATGTCTCCATTTCATCTTCAGTACTGCTACCAGATAAATCTTTCTAAAATCTGGTCATGTTACTTGTAAATTAAAAAGACTTCAATGGTTACTCATTAACTATATGACATGCTACAAATTTGTCAGTGTGGTGCTCCATGAGCTCATCCTGCCTCCCTCTTGTATCATCTCTTACCAGAGTCTTCCTTGCATTCTATGCTTTATTCATATGGGATTCCTTGAAGTTGTTGTAAAGTATTTTGCTATATCGTGCTTCTTTGCTTTTTAGTTAGTCTTTTTACTCTGCTTGGAATGCTGTTTTCTCCTGGCCCAATTGTCGAATTCATACTCTCCATTTAAGACACATTTCACTTACGAAGCTGTTTCTTGGTCTCTGGGTATACTCGATCCTTTATATACTTCTGTTATTTCAACTATAAAAGTTTATTCACTTAATTGTTTACATGTTGGTCTCCTCTAGAGTCTGAATTCCTCGTGGCAGGAAACCATTTTCACTTAATTGTATCTAGGACAGTGTCTGGCATACGACAAATGATGGCTGAATGATCCCTTATATAGAGCCCAGATAAACTGCAGAATTTGCAGTAGTTTGCTAAGAGTCACAAATTATTTTATAACTATGGATTGTTTTATTATTTATAATTCCAAGATTAAGGATCCGTGAGAAGTTCATGACTGGCCTAGAATTAATCTTGGTTGACTGGGTAATGGTATTTGAATAGCAAATCCCCACCCCTCACTTCATTTTTATACTTCGTTCCCACTTATCTCTAATCATACATCTTCTTTACCTCCATTCATACATATTATTTCATCCGTGATTTCCCAATAGGAATACTTTTTCCTCCTCTTGTTTTTTCTTTCTATAGTTCAAATGTGTTGATGGTAAAATCAGGATTCTGTGACATTGTGGGTTTTAAAAAATGCAAAAATGGATATAACTATGTTGTTTTAGGAGCAACCTAACACATACCAACTGCTGAAAAAACAAAGCAAAACAAAAACACCAAAAGACAGAGTTTGATTTGTTTTGATGTGTCTCTGAACATTCCATCAGTTCTAATGGCAGTTATTTAAGGGGCCAGTTTCACTCTTGATATTATTTCAGGAATGCACATTAATTATAAATTAATAGATTTTCTTTAATGAGCTATTATTTAATAATATAAAGGCACTGCTTTCTGCATGGCAGTAGAGAAATTTCAAAAATTTTAAACATGGGTACCAGTTCCTCCCTATTGTGTGAATGGAACAGTACTGTTCTGTAAGATATGCATATTCACAGATTATAAACTATATGTATTAACAAGCTCGCATTTTTGGTAAACATTTAAAAAGTATATATCTGCATGGAAAAAAAAAATGAAATGTTTATATGGCTCATGACTGGAGGTAGTGTTACAGTGTGTTTCAGTGGACTTTATTTCCTATATGTTGTTCTCCTATATGTTAAATACATATATATATTAGTATATTATTATTTGTGTAATATAAAGAATAAATGGAAAAGTAAGATATACTTTAAAAAGATCCTCTAACATGTAAATATAGTTTTATTGTGGTAGTATCCTTCTGAGACTACTTTAAAGCAGGACTCAGCACTGTAAGGCTTCCCCAAAATATGTTCAATTCTCCAATGCATTAATGAAAAATATAAATTTTTACAAAGATTGCATGGAGAGAGGTGAACAATGTACATTACATACCATATGAAAAACTTAATACATATCCCCTTGTTAATTTTCCAAAATTCTTTTTCTCGTGTAACCCGTATCACATTTCTTCTCTACCCTCTCACTTCTTCCTAACAGCTTCTCAGCTGTATTCAGTCTTAGCTTCTTAGCTCTCTTAGATTTTTCTCTTCACTTCAATCTTTTTTGAAAGGATTGTAATTATAGTTCTTTCGGATTCTCTCTTTTTACTTTCTCACTCAACAGTCTAATCAACTGACAAAGGACTCTCCTCTTCTTAGAAGTCTTAGAGGTCAGGAGCATTGTGAATAATAAAGGCATTTTTCCCTTTCATATACAGTTGTATTCACCAGATATTTTCACTTGAATTCTGTATGCCTTTAACTGAAGTGATTCCTTTAATTAAATTTGCTTTGCTAGTAGTAGAGCATGCAAAAACAATTAGATTTAAATTAGATATACACAGTATAGTGACAATATTTGTCCTGGTTATCTAGTCAAGCTTTCTTTTATATTTTAATTTACTCAGAAATCTTGTCAGGTCACAAACTAAAATTAAAAAAAAAAAAACTGGGAAAGATGAAACAAATGGTAGAATGTTGATAACTGTTGAAGCTGGATGATGGGTACATGGGAATTCATTACACTGTTCTTTTCACTTTGTATATGTTTGAAATTTTCCATAAAAAATAAAAATAATTGTGAACACCAGAAAGCTCAGGTAAGATGCTGCAGATACTGTCAGTTCTACCCGATATTCACCTCACTCTACTCACTCTCCCTTCTTCCCATATTTTCTGCTAACAGAACACAGATTTTGTTTGTAGTAGCAGTGTGCCCACTCCAGTGACTCGTCGCAACTGGTCTGAGTCAGGGTTTCTTAGTGGAGACATTTTGGTGTTTTGGGCAGGGCAAATCTCCATTATAGGGGATTGCTCCTTACATTTCACTGTTTTTGGCATCTCTTACCTCTAGGCATTAGGTGCCAATCAGTAATTGGCCTCCTTCTCATCACTGTGACAATCAAAATGCCCTGACAGATATTAAAACATTCTTTAAGGGTTGAAGGAGAACTGTTTGAGAACTACTGGTCAGAGCTAATCGTGGCATTCCTGCCCTCTACTTCCCAGCCTCCCGCATAACTAACTGTAGCCCTGTGATCCCCTTAGGGACACTGAGACTTAAGCTGCAGGGCCTCCAGGGAAAGCTTTTTGTTTTCTTAATTGAAAGGACAAATGTAGCTGTTTAGCGCTCCTCTCTTTTTCCTGCCCTGAATGAAGGACTGGTGCAAAGCGATAGAAGTAATTTTGCAACAAGCCAATGTGCCAAGTGTAGTGGAGTAGAAGGAAAGGAGGAGTCTGGATCTTAGAAGACGTGTACCAGCACTGGCCTTTTTATCTCTTTTTTTGTGATAAAAATTAACTCCTTTTTGTTCTAGCTACTGTTAGTCACGTTTTCTATTACTTGCAGCTAAAAACACTCCTAACTAAAAATGTGAAAGTTCTGGGTTCTTTGATCAATGTTAATATGAGACAAGAATTATTGAAACAATTCTAGCCAAACTTCTTTTTGCAAAGTCCTTTATTATGCTTGGTGAAAAATAACACTGTTATGTAGAAATGAGAATGCAATTTGGAAATATTTAACAAAGTGACAACTGGAAATAATATTGTCACATATATTCAGACCTCCCTCCCCCAAATATCTAAATCCTTTGGGGAAATAGCCATACTAGTCTGGGTTTTTTCCCCCCAGGATCTAGGTACTTTTTTAAACCTAATTCAAGTGATTTTAAATAGATTTTGAAAGGAGGAATTGGATTGTTTTACTCTGAATTACAAACTCAGGCTTGGTATCTAATACAATACATGTAAATTTAGAACAAATTAAAACATTGGATGTAATTGTTGCTTGAATGTGGCATTTGAGCCCCTTTAGACTCATTTTTCTGGCTCATTGTGTCCTTTTCTCTTTCACTTGTCATGCCATCCTAGGCGGCTGCAATGTTCATGTCTATAGATAGTTTAGCATCTCATCATTTTATTTACTTGGCTCCAGACAACTTCACCTTCTTTCTACTTCTTCATCTTTTTTTCATGGCTACACATTGGGACTTTGTCATAGCCTAACATTTCTTCCTCAGAAGTAATAAACCATCTTATTGATACAACTTCTTATTCTTCATTACTTCCTCATGTGCACCTCTAGTCCTTGTTTTTCTATTGGTCACTTCCTGTCTTTACTTTCTACCATATCCTGTTTAATTTCTCTGGTTCATCATCTCAGCGACTCTTAAATAGTTCCCTAAACTTCCTTACATTTTACATGGCTTGGCAATCTTTTTATTTCTTTCGTTCTACACAGAAGTTCTTTAAAAGCTTTGCCATTCTTCTTGCACTCCAGCCACTTTTGCTCTCCTCCACCCACTCCTTTCTTATAAACATGTATTATACCACAAAGAAAATCTATACTATACCTGTCTTTTACTCATGTTCTCCTGTCATAATGAAGTATCCTTTTTTAAGTATTATTTCTCTACCTGAGCTCTGGATCTCATCCCCTACCATCTTCTCAGGAACCTTCTTCTCAGGGACCTTCCTCCATGAATTACTCCCTTTCTCCTTCTGATATACTCTGTTAGAATTTAAATATGGTATATGTTTTTCCCATTTTATAAACAAACCGAACTTAGATCTCTCACTGCTTTCTGGATTCTCTTGATCTCTTTTCACTCCCTTGCAGCCAAACATCTTGAAAGAATTGCTTATACTTTTGCTTCCCCTCTTGCATATTTCTTCCTTAACTCACTGAGATCTGGCATTTACCTTCACTACTCCACTAGCTCCTGGGCTTGGCTGGAGCTGTTCTCTCCAAAGTCACTAGTGACCTTGATAAAGCCAAGAGACATGCCTCAATCCTTATGTTATTCGACCACTTTCTAGTATTTGACACTTCTGACCTTGACACACTTCCTTGACCTCCATGGTATCCTAGGTAAAAAATTTCTTTTTACCTTTTTGGGTGTTCTTTCTTATGCCTCTTTGTAGGACTCTTTGCCTAAGGAGCTTCTCCTATAGCCTTTTTGTCTTTTCATTCTATAGTTCTTTTACTAAATCATCTATTCCCATAGCTTAAAATACCAGTCATATGCTAATGATTCCCAAGCAGTTGATTCCTTCTCAACAATCATCTTTGAACTCTAAACCAATATATCCTATTGCCTGTTAGATGTTTTCACTTGGCTATTTTATAAGTATTTCAAAACAATACATCATATCTTCCCTTCCCACAAGCTTACTTATCCTCTGTTGTTTCCAATAAATGGCATCATCCAGTTATTCAAAGGAGAAACTTGAACATAATCTTTGACTTGTCCTTTCTCCCTTATGTTCCATAGTTAAAGATAACTGGATTATATTTGTTCTCCCTTCTAAAAGTTTCTCTGATCTGCCAACTTTTTTCTATCCCTATTGCTGTTTTCCTAGTTCAAGTTGATATCTAGCTGTTATCTGGATTAATGTAAGAGCCTTCTGTTTCATCTGCATGCTTTATTCTTTCCCTCTTTCAATCTATTCAAATGCACATATTATTCACCTGTTTAAAATCCCTCAGTGACTTCTAGTTGTTCTTATAGCCTAAACTTTTAAACATGGCTTATAAGACCCTGTCTACTTCTTTACACTCACCATTCATCATTTAACCTTTTTTTATTCCAAGCACTAGACATACTAAAATTCTTTCTATTCATTTTGCAGTGTTATATTCTCTTTCATGATTTCGCACATGCTCTTTTCTTTCCACTCCTACTTGTTTAACTCTTACTCATTTTCTAGATTTCATCTTAGATATCTCTTCCTTTAGGAAGCCTTCTTTCTGTTCTTAACCCCTACCTTAAGTCTGTGTAGGTCCTAGGGCACCCTGTATCTGTCAGCATGGCATTTGTAACAGTGTATTATATTTACCTGTTTGTCTGTATCTTGGGTTAGACTGTGAGTTGTGTAAGGGCAATGATTAGGTCAGCATGGCACCCTAGTGTCTAACAAACTACATGATACTAAATAGATACTTAACACATGACTGAATGAATAAGTGAATGAATGGTGTTATTTTTTAATTGATTAAATGTATAAAGTGAGTGAAATTTTGGGATTAAAAAAGCTAATACATGGGTTTGAGGTCCTAATTGACTGATGTTGCCAATCACTGGCTAAAAGGAATCCATAAAGCAATTTTGGGAATGAGATATCTAAAACATTCATATGGAGATATCTGGTAATCAGCTAAATATATAGGACTTGTGTCAGGAGAGGGAAATGAGCTGGAAACATTGATTGGGAGTCATCAGCTTATGAGTTTGAGAGAGCCCAGGGAGAAGCTGTATTGTTGGAGGGGAAGAGAGCAACACTGGTATTTATGAGATAAGCAGAACAACAAGGAACTACCACAAAGGCATCCGAGGGGAAGCTGACAGGCAGGTAACTGGGGAAAGCACCTGACATTGGTGTCATATAAGCAAATGGAGGAGAGTTTCAAGGAGGGATGATTGACAGTATCAGGTTAATTATTTTCTTTGTCATTCAACAAATGGAGTTTCTACAGAGGATGTAGTGTCAGATGTTATTTGTCTACCTTGCTTCACTGCAGGTTTCTTGAATGCAGGGATATTGTCTTATTTGTACTTTTAATCCCAGAATTTATCACAATATATGGCACACAGTGGAATTCAGTAAACAGAGGTTAAATGAACATAATGCATTTGCTCTGGTTAAGTGATGGTCTCAACATGGTAGCATGGGCATAAATAGATAATTTTATTCTGTAAGAACTTTCTTCTGTATTCTTGGATTTCAAAGACATCTGGAAAGTGGAATATGGTTAGGTACTTCTCATTGTATGATTTTCAAATGAGCCAACTCTAGTAAATATTTTCAGTTTTAGCATCCTTGACTTTCTGTGTTTTATGCCACCAGTTCTCCTTTGTTTTGTTTATCTTGCAGACATTGCCAATTCTGTCTCTCTCTCTCTCTCTCTATTTATTTCCTTAGTGTTGGGTCTTTGTTGCTGTGCGTGGGTTTTCTGTAGTTGCGGCAAGTGGGGGCTACTCTTTGTTGCGGTGCGTAGGCTTCTCATTGGTGGTGGCTTCTCTTGCTGCGGAGCATGGGCTCTAGGTGTGTGGGCTTCAGTAGTTGTGGCACGTGGGCTCAGTATTTGTGACTCGTGGGCTCTAGAGCACAGGCTCAGTAGTTGTGGCGCACGTGCTTAGTTGCTCCGCGGCATGTGGGATCTTCCCGGACCAGTGCTTGAACCCGTGTCCCCTGCATTGGCAGGCAGATTCGTAACCACTGTGCCACCAGGGAAGCCCAATTCTGTCTCTCTTATTTGGAGAAGTAAAAAATATATCTGATAAAAATAGGTAATTTATATTAAAGCGTATTAACTTAAAATGTTAAAAACTCCCAGGAATGCTTTCATCCAAAAATAATACTTAGTAGAGAACTTACTTATCAAGTAGGGTAGAAGTGGTGGTAGTGGAGAGGGTAGGAATTTTGAGGGAGATGGGGAGGATGACCTTTTTTTCTGTTCCTAATTATGCAGGAATACTGACACTGCTTTCCATCCTCTCATATAGAGTTTGCCCTAAAAGGCATGTGTGGAGAGAGCGCTGGTTCTCCAAAAAGAATACCTGGTTTGAATCCTTACTTCTCACCTACCATCTGGGCACCTTTGAATATATCCCAACCTTTATGAGTTTTAATTTCCTCGTCTGTGAAAGAATCATAATAACTTTACTACTTACCTCCTGGGTTATCCAGCGGATCAAATGAGATTGCATATGTACAGCTAGTTTGCAAATGAAAGACTGTTATTCTTTGCAGGCACTATGTGGAAGTGTCTGATGTTGTTGCATTGTGTTTTCAGTCTTAAGTTTCTGTTTGGTTTTCTGTTTGAATACTCGAGAGCTGCAAAAAAAGTTTATGATATTATAACATAATTGTAATATTACATAACATAATGTAATGTAATTATTTAGAGGTAGTACAGATACACAAATGTCTTAAGCCTCCTTCCCACTTAAAAAGAATATAAAACAATAGCCTTGGACACAAAAACAGTCTCCCCATTTTGTTCTTCCTGGGGACACCCAAACTCTTCATAGAACTGACTGGTGTTCATACTTCCCACACAGCTGCAGTTGAACCTGTGCAGCTACCTCCAGAGAATTGTCTTGGCTTCCAGTCTGTTGGGTAACTGCCTATTTGGACAACCTTGCCTTGGATAATTTCCCTTTGTCCAACCGTGGGACTCATAAATCCATGTTCCGGGGGATAGAGTTCAGAAAATGATATTTGGCCATAGGTAGTTGCAATTTCAAGACCCTTTCAAAGGGTGATGATGACAGATTTTTACTGGACAATGTAAGTTTTCAAACTTTGAAGATATATCCTGGGATCCAGATCATTTATGCATCAATATAGAATATGCGTTGCTTATCCATCAACCTGTTCTAGGATGTTAAGGTCATGAGTAAGAATGTTCCACAGCCCATAAAATACTTCTCCTGGAGTATAACTTAACTGCGAGGGACTATTATTAAATATGTAGGAGTTCTACTTTGTTATCAACTGATATATAAAATGAGAAAGAAAAAGACCCATTTCCTTCACAGTACGTTTTCCTTATAATAAATGTTTAGAAAGGAGTATGCCAACAAAGATTTGTTGTTTTTGTTTGTTTTTTCTCTCTCTTCTTCATCTCTGAATTTTATTTCATTTTTTGTTTTAATCATGGAAATCTGGCTGAATGATCTGAGTGGTTATCTCATCTGTAAAATATGTGAGATATAGTTATGGTTTCCCAGACAATTAACTATGTGCTAAATGTAGGTCAGGACCATTTACAAAGGACACAGCTGTATACTATTCCAAGGAAAAAGGAAACAATGTCAAGAGTCATCAGAGAGACTTAGAGATGCTTTCTGCAGGATTTCCAGATTTCAACAAAACTGTTTTACCCTGAATAATGGTAGGATTAGTCTTAGCCAAAATGCAACTGGGCAATCTGTTACTTCCCATATGGAAAGCAACTGTTCAAGTAAATTATATAATTGTACATTACAACTTAGCTTCTGTCATACATTATAAATTCAGTTCTATCCCAAACTGAGGCCATTAAATGAGTGAGCCAAGTTTAATGTTGCTCAACCAGCCTTTCTTGTTGTAGTTATATCCAGCAAAAAAATGAGTTCTTTTGTATATTTTTCTTATCTGGCTTATTGGAAATAGAAATTTTGTTTGGACGTGTTAGTGGATGTCACTTTTATCCTGACTTGGAGAATCAATCAGGAAGACTTTCTAGAGTAGCCTATTGTGTAGTCAGGAACCTAATAGGAAAAGGTAATTGATTGTTCCTTTGGATTAATTTTTATTTTCTTCTAAATGAGATTCTTAGTATTAAAATTCATGGAGAATCTGTAAAAAAAAGTTGTTACATGGACCTTTTTGTTTTATCACAATGGTATTGTACCATGAGAGAGCTGAGCTCATGCTCTTACTGGGCTGGTGCTCTTGAGGCAGTGTAGAATGTTCCCTGTTTTGCCTTGTTGGCAAAGGAAATTACACCAGTGCCATGATTGTCAGAATGATGCAGAACCTCTGAGGAAAGGGATTACTGCCTTATTAAAGATAGGTTGGGGTGAGTTATGCCAAATGTTGAGTGAGATTTATTGAATACTCTGCAAACACCATGCAAGAATTCTGTGCATTACGGTTATGAGAAAACAAGTGTTGATGAGAAAATAACAAAACTGCAAATGGGAAAATAATAATTATTTCCAGGGTCCATTCATGAAACAAAGGGATGAAGTCTAAAAGGAATGGAAAACTCCTTAAAAAACCCCACAGAATTTACTGTCAGGGAAATGTTGTTAATTTAAATGAGGCAGGTAGGTAATACTATTCATGCTTCATAGTAAATAGAATATCCGAGCCATGATACTTATGATCTGTCTGGCTCTTTACCAGTGATTTGTTTCCTTTTACTTGGTTTGTGAGGATGTGTTATGAATGTACCATTATATTTATCCCCTCTAAAATTCCAATGTTTAAAGCATTGACTTCTCAGATTAAAATGAAACCATTTAAATATGGGCCATGATATTAAAATATAAACCTTAAAACTTTACTTTTCATTGTATGAGTGATGTCTAAAATAGTTGTCTTCTTTTATATATATAAAAGAATACATGGTATATAATGACCTTTGGAATCATCAGATCATCTTCCTTGTAGCAGATTCACAAAGTAAACTCATTAATACAGTGTGCGGACCTTTACATGAGCCACTGCTCATGTAAAAGAAGGAAAATCTTACAGTTTCTTTATTGAACAACATATTATCTTTCTACAAATGTCAGCATTGGGCTACGCAAAGAGCTTAATAAGTACTTGGGGAACCCTGAAAATGATTACTTTTTGCTATTATTAATCAATAATTGTCTTTCATGGGCTTCCGTGGTGGCGCAGTGGTTGAGAGTCTGCCTGCAGATGCAGGGGACACGGGTTCGTGGCCCGGTCCGGGAGGATCCCACATGCTGCGGAGCAGCTGGGCCCGTAAGCCATGGCCGCTGTGCCTGCGCGTCCAGAGCCTGTGCTCCGCAACGGGAGAGGCCACAACAGTGAGAGCCCTGTGTACCGCAAAAAAAAAAAATAAATAAAAAAAAATTGTCTTCCTATATCTTGTGTCATTTGTATTTAGGATTATAGAGTCTTGGATAGAGAATTAGAGGGAAGCAACAAAAGATCAATTTAAAAGCATAAATTGCAGCAATGAATAAGGGTAACTTTGTACTGCTTAAAAATTTAATAATAAATTATGAAAGTTACAAAGTAAAGCTAGAGTTTTCAATTAGGCAAGTTTATACATCTTTTAATTTTGTTGCCACTACTGATCATAATTCATTAAGATATCATTATAAATAACCTCCATTGAGTAATTGATATATAAACTATCATTTGGTAAGTAATGGTTTATAGGTTGTCAGTTTAATGCATTGATTTAGTGGACTGTCAAGTTACTACAGTGTGATAGAGAATTGTTTGATGACTTTTGGACTATTAATCCCTCAGGAAGTAGATAGGTAGGTATGCATAAAAGTCATTTAAGCATACTTAAGGACATTTTGACATCGTGTTTTAAAGTGAGAAGCTAGAACTAGGTTTGTTAAATGCTAATCAGTGTGTAAAACTAGATGTATTCTTGAATGCTTCTTTCTTGTTTCACCAAAAACCAGCATTCTGAAAACTGACAATATGTCCCTTAGCTAAACTGTATCTTTAGTCTGAACTTGTGGACTTCCTTCTTTATCTGTTATTTCTTTGAACTGTCTCTTCCAATTGTCTGTATTAACATACAGACAAGCAAGAAAATAGTCTTGGTATCTTAGAAAATTGTTACTTTCATTTTTCCAGTCTTCACAGTTCGTAGAAATATATTTCCATATTGATTGCTTTGAAGGAGAAGGTAGGCAAATGTGAATTATATATCTTTCTAACACAAAAAAGTCAGTAATAAATAAGATTAGGAAGAACGAGAAACTTGTGCTCAAAGGAAGTTAAACTTTAATTTTTTTTCTAACCAATAAGCAAAGAGGAAAATTTTTTCCAGGAGTTTCTTTTACCTCCATCAGTGTTACATGGTAGTTTGGTACTTTGTTTTATATTTGGAAGTAGGTGCTTTCTCCTAGTTTATGATGTATCAACAAAAGTGTGCAAAAATGTACTACTAGTGATAATGGTATTTTTGAGGAAATAGTGTTTTTTTTCCCTTAGTAGATAGCATGAGGTAAAATGACCTCAAATAACGGTGTTACTCAAGGGGGACACATTCTCTTCAAATTGAAGGGATTTTTCTTAGTTTTGAAAGATGAAAAGAGTAAACACTATAAAAAGGATTTAATACATTTCATTATTTTATGAATTAAACTTTAGTTGAAAGCATTTTCCCTCTTAAACAATGTAGAGGACAAATCACACATGATTAGCACAAACATAAGACTATTAAGGCCATAAATTAGTATTTCCAAAAGCTCTGACTGATTACTGAATGCAGGATTTATTTTGAAGACCTTTTGGTAACCTCGGCTGTAATGTTTGCTTCCATAGAAGGCTCGGTGAGTTGGGGAAGGAGTCCACATGTTCCCTTTAGGTCACAGTGGGCATGTAAAACTGATTTCCAACTTGGGCTCACACTTTTGTTCCAAACCTGAACCTTTTGGCATCAGAGCTCATGTTCTTATGGCCAATTTGGATTTTTAAGCAAAGAAGCTAATTTAAAAAGTCTCTTGGACAACAAATGGCTGTTAAAAAATAACATTTTAATGATTTAAATGGAAACAAACCAGAAGCAGCTGGATTAAATTTCTCTTAAAGTATATGTGTTTAGCGATTAAGAGGAAAAAGTGGCTGAAAAAATGCTGTCTGTTATTTTCCTTCAAAACCCCAAATAGTTGAACAGTTGAGTAGCTCAAAAGATTTGAATTGGGATATCTTTGTGGAAAATATTTCTGGCAGTGAAAGTACTGTTAAAAAAAGAGTGAGAGATGATAAACTCTTTAACAATGAATTTTTAATCTCTGTGTTTTCTAAAGATTAGTTTTAGTGATAAAATTATTTTATTGAAGATTCTTTAGAAGAAGGTTGATCTGATTTAAGAATTTGGGGGATAGAGAAAAAATAAGTAAATATTTTGGGAAAAAAATCATTGTGAATTAGGGTTTTCCTGGATAGCACTTGCTGTTTGTATTTCCCAGAGCTTTTTAATACGAAACTATTTCTAAGTGTCTGTATTTTCTTAGCCACCATAGACTTTGCATATGAGTGGGAGAGGTTGAGAAGACTAGGCTTTTCAAAAATGTGGACTTGATTTAGATGTTTTGTTAAAGAAAAATGGGGAAAGAAATCTAGATTAGTAGAAAATTTAAGTTAGTAGACAGGCAGACTTGGGGTTTGAGCAGGTTCAGTAAATAATATCCCTCTTTTAATGTTTTGAGTGAACTGAGAAATGAAATAGAGAAGATGGGAGATCAGAATGCCATCTTTATGTTTCATAACACTAATATTGGAGATTATGGTTTAGCCGTAGGAACAGTGGGCTTCCTGAAAACAGCTAGACAGCCTTCCCCAACCAGTCCCAGATAGCACAGGACTAGGCAGGCAGACACTACCTGGCAGGGTCAGAGCTGTCCCATACAACCTTCAGTGTTGGGGAGGTAGCACTGAATTCTTTGCTTTCTGCAGTCATCTTATTTCTAAGAGAAAGGGAAGGGGAAATGAGTTGAACACGCCAGTTTATTTTTCTTAACATTTTCAATCAGTAAGTCTGTGTGCCTCTCTTGGGGAAGGGGGAGTAAAGTTTTGGCAAGAGCCCAAGAATGTTACTTTAAAGGGGCTTCTTTCACATTGGAAGGAAACATCAAGAGCAGGAAAGAAGTGTTTTTTGAGATTTTTGTTCTTTTAACCCAGAGGTTCTAAAAAAGGATTGTTATCTACCCCTAGGGAAATTTTTGTTGTAACAGTGATCACAAAATACTGATGGTGTTTAGTGGGTGTGGGGGGGTCAAGGATGCAAGATATCCTGCAATGCACAAAACATCCCATACAACGAAGAATTGTCACAATAAAGCTCCCTAGAGACACCCTGAACTGATCCTATTGGGTTGTTTGCTCTGTGGGGTGAGGACGAGAACAGCGCTCTGTCAAGAGCATTCCTGCTACACCTTCCTGAGGCTGCCCCCTCAGTGCAACTCACTGCTTCTTTGTGGTTCCTCTTTGAGCTATTCATGGCAATATAGATTTTTCTCCTAGCAGTCTCTGAAATGGGTCAGAACCATGCATTATTTAAATGGACTTCAAAGCCCCTCTGTACGCAAGACAGAAATGTCACACCCTAGTCTAGTTCCCATAAAAATGATCTGTAATATTATCCAACATAGTTTAGAAATTGTAAAATGAAATCATATTGTAAAATAAAATGAAGTGAGACCTTCAGTATGGTGGAAGAGTAAGACGTGGAAATCACCTTCCTCCCCACAAATACGTCAGAAATACATCTACATGTGGAACAACTCCTACAGAACACATACTGAATGCTGACAGAAGACCTTGGACTTCCCCAAAGGCAAGAAGCTCCCCACGTACTTGGGTAGGGCAAAAGAAAAAAGAAAAAACAGAGACAAAAGAATAGGGACGAGACCTGCACCTCTGGGATGGAGCTGTGAAAGAGGAAAAGTTTCCACACACTAGGAAGCTCCTTCACTTGTGGAGATGGGGTATGGCGGCGGGGAAGCTTTGGAGCCACAGAGGAGAGTGCAGCAACAGGGGTGCAGAGGGCAAAGTGGAGAGATTCCCACACAGAGGATCGATGCCGACCAGCACTCACCAGCCTGAGAGGCTTCTCTGCTCACTTGCCAGGGTGGGCAGGGGCAGGGAGCTGAGGCTCCGGCTTTGGCGGTCAGACCCCAAGGAGAGGACTGGGGTTGGCTGTGTGAACACAGCCTGAAGGGGACTAGTGTGCCACAGCTAGCCAGGAGAGAGTTCAGGAAAAAGTCTGGACCTGCCGAAGAGGCAAGAGACTGTCGTTTCGGGGTGCGTGAGGAAGGGGGATTCAGAGCACCGCCTAAACAAGCTCCAGAGATGGGCACGGGCTGCGATTATCAGCGCGGACACCAGAGACGGGCATGAGATGCTAAGGCTGCTGCTGTAGACACCAAGAAGCCTGTGTGCAAGCACAGGTCACTCTCCACACCTCCCCTCCTGGGAGCCTGTGCAGCCCACCACTGCCAGGGTCCTCTGATCCAGGGGCAACCTCCCCGGGAGAACACACAGCATGCCTCAGGCTGCTGCAACATCACACCGACCTCTGGCACCATAGGCTTGCCCCACATTCCGTACCCCTCCCTCCTCCCGGCCTGAGTGAGCCAGAGCCCCCTAATCAGCTGCTTCTTTAACCCCATCCTGTCTGGGCGGGAACAGACGCACTCAGGTGACCTACATGCAGAGACGGGGCCAAATCCAAAGCTGAACCCCAGGAGCTGTGTGAACAAAGAAGAGGAAGGGAAATCTCTCCCAGCAGCCTCAGGAGCAGTGGATCAAATCTTCACAATCAACTTGATGTACGCTGCATCTCTGGAATACCTCAAGAGACAACGAATCATCCCAAAATTGAGGTGGTGGATTTTGGGAGGAACTGTAGAATTGGGTTTGCTTTCTGCATCTAATTTGTTTCTGGTTTTATGTTTATCCTAGTTCAGTATTTAGAGTTTATTATCATTGGTAGATTTGTTTATTGATTTGGTTGCTCTCTTCCTCCTTTTTCATATATAGATGTATATATTTTTTCCTTTTTCTCTTTTTCTTAGTGTGTATGTGTATGCTTCTTTGTGTGATTTTATCTGTATAGTTTTGCTTTTACCATTTGTCCTAGGGTTCTGTCCTTTTTTTTTTTTGTGGTACACAGGCCTCTCACTGTTGTGGCCTCTCTTTGTTGTGGAGCACAGGCTCCGGACGCGCAGGCTCAGCAGCCATGGCTCACGTTCCCAGCCGCTCTGCGGCATGTGGGATCTTCCCGGACTGGGGCACGAACCCGTGTCCCCTGCATTGGCAGGCAGACTCTCAACAACTGCGCCACCAGGGAAGCCCTGTCCTTTTTTTAAATATTTTTTTTAAGTATAGTTTTTAATGCTTGCTATCACTGGTGGATTTGTTTTTTGGTTTGGTTGCTCTCCTTTTTCTTTTTTTCATTAAAATTTTTTTTTATTTTTAATAATTTTTTTATTTTAATAGCTTTTTAATTTAATTTTTTTTCTTTCATTTTTTCTCATTTTTCTTCTGAGCAGTGTGGCTGACAGGGTCTTGGTGCTCTGGCTGGGTGTCAGGCCTGTGCCTCTGAGGTGGGAGAGCTGAGTTCAGGACATTGGTCCACCAGAGTCCTCCTGTCTCCAGGTAATATCAAACAGCAAAAGCTCTCCCAGAGATCTCCATCTCGATGACCAGCAAGCTACAGTGCTGGACAACCTATGGCAAACAACTAGCAAGACAGAAACACAACCCCACCCATTAGCAGAGAGTCTGCCTAAAATCATAATAAGGTCACAGACACCCCAAAACACACCACCATATGTGATCCTGCCCACCAGTAAGACAAGATCCAGCCTCATCCACCAGAACACAGGCACCAGTCCCCTCCACCAGGAAGCTTACGCAACCCACTGAATCAACCTTAGCTACTGGGGGCAGACGCCAAAAACAACAGGAACTATGAACCTTCAGCCTGCAAAAAGGAGACGCCGAACACAGTAAGTTAAGAGAAATGAGAAGACAGAGAAACACATAGCAGATGAAGGAGCAAGGTAAAAACCCACCAGACCAAACAAGGAGGAAATAGGCAGTCTACTTGAAAAAGAATTCAGAGTGTTAGAAAAGATGATCCAAAGTCTTGGAAATAGAATGGAGAGAGTATAAGAAATGTTTAACAAGGACCTAGAAGAACTAAAGAGCAAACAATGATGAACAACACAATAAATAAAATTAAAAATTCTCTAGAAGGAATCAATAGCAGAATAACTGAGGCAGAAGAATGAATAAGTAACCTGGAAGATAAAATAGTGGAAATAACGGCTGCAGAGCAGAATAAAGAAAAAAGAAAAGAATTGAGGACAGTCCCAGAGACCTCTGGGACAACATTAAACGCACCAACAGTTGAATTATAGGGGTCCCAGAAGAAGAAGAGAAAAAGGAAGGGACTGAGAAAATATTTGAAGAGATTATAGTTGAAAACTTCGCTAATATGGCAAAGGAAATAGTCAAGTCCAAGAAGTGCAGAGAGTGCCATACAGGATGAATCCAAGGAGAAACATGCCAAGACACATATTAATCAGACTATCAAAAATTAAATACAAAGAAAAAGTATTAAAAGCAGCAAGGGAAAAACAACAAAAACATATAAGGAAATCGCCATAAGGTTAACAGCTGATCTTTCAGCAGAAACTCTGCAAGCCAGAAGGGAGTGACAGGACATATTTAAAGTGATGTAAGGGAAAAACCTACAACCAAGATTACTCTGCCCAGCAAGGATCTCATTCAGATTTGACAGAGAAGTTGAAACCTTAACAGACAAGCAAAAGCTAAGAGAATTCAGCACACCAAACCAGCTTTACAACAAATGCTAAAGGAACTTCTCTAGGCAGGAAACACAAGAGTAGGAAGAAAACCCTACAATAACAAACCCAAAATAATTAAAATGGTAGGAGGAACATACTTATCAATAATTACTTTAAATGTAAATGGATTAAATGCTCCAACCAAAAGACATAGACTGGCTGAATGGATACAAAAACAAGACCCATATATATGGTGTCTACAAGAGACCCACTTCAGACCTAGGGACACATACGGACTGAAAGTGAGGGCATGGAAAAAGATATTCCATGCAAATGGAAATCAAAAGAAAGCCAGAGTAGCAATTCTCATGTCAGAAAAAGTAGACTTTAAAATAAAGACTATTATAAGAGACAAAGAAGGACACTACATAATGATCAAGGGATCAATCCAAGAAGAAGATATAACAACTGTAAATATGCACCCAACACAGGAACACCTCAATACATAAGGCAAATGCTAACAGCCATAAAAGGGGAAATCGACATTAACACAATCATAGTAGGGATCTTTAATACCCCACTTTCACCAATGGAAGGATCATCCAAAATGAAAATAAATAAGGAAACAGAAGCTTTCAATGACACATTAAACAAGATTGACTTAATTGATTTTTATAGGACATTCCATTCAAAAACAACAGAATACACTTTCTTCAAGGGCTCATGGAACATTCTCCAGGATAGATCATATCTTAGGTCACAAATGAAGCCTTGGTAAATTTAAGAAAATTGAAATCATATCAAGTATCTTTTCCAACCATAGCACTATGAGACTAGATATCAATGACAGAAAAAAGTCTGTAAAAAGTACAAACACGTGGAGGCTAAACAATACACTATTTAATAACCAAAAGGTCACTGATGAAATCAAAGAGCAAATCAAAAAATGCCTAGGAACAAATGATAATGAAAACTCAACGACCGAAAACCTATGGGATGCAGCAAAAGCAGTTCTAAAAGGGAAGTTTATAGCAGTACAATCCTACCTCAAGAAACAAGAAGCATCTCAAATAAACAACTTAACCTTACACCTAAAGCTATTAGAGAAAGAAGAACAAAAAACCGCCAAAGTTAGCAGAAGGAAAGAAATCATAAAGATCAGATCAGAAATAAATGAAAAAGAAATGAAGGAAACAATAGCAAAGATCAATAAAACTAAAAGCTGGTTCTTTGAGAAGATAAACAAAATTAATAAACCATTAGCCAGACTGATCAAGAAAAAATGGGAGAAGACTCAAATCAATAGAATTAGAAATGAAAAAGGAGAAGTTACACTGACATTACAGAAATACAAAGGATCATGAGAGATTACCACAAGCAACTACATGCCAATAAAATGGACAACTTGGAAGAAATGGACAAATTTTTGGAAAGGTACAACCTTCTGAGACTGAACCAGGAAAAAATAGAAAATATAAACAGACCAATCACAAGCACTGAAATTGAGACTGTGATTAAAAATCTTCCAACAAATAAAAGCCCAGGACCAGGTGGCTTCACAGGTGAATTCTATCAAACATTTAGAGAAGAGCTAACACGTATCCTTCTCAAACTTTTGCAAAATATAGCAGAGGGAGGAACACTCCCAAACTCATTCTATGAGGCCACCATCACCCTGATACCAAAACCAGACAAAGATGTCACAAAGAAAGCAACAGGCCAATATCACTGAGGAACATAGGTGCAAAAATCCTTAATGCAATACTAGCCAACAGAATCCAACAGCACATTAAAAGGATCATATACCATGATCAAGTGGGGTTTTTCCCAGGAATGCAAGGATTCTTCAATATACACCAATTAATCAATGTGATATACCATATTAACAAATTGAAGGATAAAAACCATATGATCATCTCAATGGATGCAGAAAAAGCTTTCGACAAAATTCAACACCCATTTATGATAAAAACACTCCAGAAAGTAGGCATAGAGGGAAGATACCTCAACATAGTAAAGGCCATATATGACAAATCTACAGCCAACATCGTTCTCAATGCTATAAAACAAACCATTTCCACTAAGATCAGGAACAAGACAAGGTTGCCCACTCTCACCACTGTTATTCAACATAGTTTTGGACGTTTTAGCCACAGCAATCAGAGAAAAAAAAGAAATAAAAGGAATCCAAATTGGAAAAGAAGAAGGAAAGCTGTCACTGTTTGCAGATGACATGGTACTATACATAGAGAATCCTAAAGATGCCACCTTAAAACTGCTAGAGCTATTCAATGAATTTGGTAAAGTAGCAGGATACAAAGTTAATGCACAGAAATCTCTTGCATTCCTATACACTAATGATGAAAAATCTGAAAGAGAAATTAAGGAAACACTCCTATTTACCATTGCAACAGAGAATAAAATACCTAGGACTAAATCTACCTAAGGAGACAAAAGACCTGTATGCAGAAAACTATAAGACATTGATGAAAGAAATGAAAGATGATACAAATGGAGAGATATACCATGTTGTTGAATTTGAAGAATCAGCATTGTGAAAATGACTATACTACCCAAAGCAATATACAGATTCAGTACAATATCTAACAAACTACCAATGGCATTTTCACAGAACTAGAACAAAAAATCGCACAATTTGTATGGAAATACAGAAGACCCCAAATAGGCAAAGCCATCTGAGAAAGAGAAACGGAGCTGGAGGAATCAGGCTCCCAGACTTCAGAGTATACTACAAAGCTACAGTAATCAAGATAGTAGGGTACTGGCACAAAAACAGAAATATAGATCAGTGGAACAGGATAAACCCAGAGATAAACCCACGCACAGATGGTCACCTTATTTTTGATAAAGGAGACAAGAATATATGATGGAGAAAAGATAGCCTCTTCAATAAGTGGTGCTGGGAAAACTGGACAACTACATGTAAAAGGATGAAATTAGAACACTCCCTAACACCATACACAAAAATAAAGTCAAAATGGATTAAAGACCTAAATGTAAGGCCAGACAGTATAAAACTCTTAGAGGAAAACATAGAACACTCTATGACATAAAGCACAGCAAGATCCTTTTTGACTCACCTCCTAGAGAAATGGAAATAAAAACAAAGATAAACAAATGGGACCTAATGAAAGTTAAAAGCTTTTGCACAGCAAAGGAAACCATAAACCAGATGAAAAGACAACCCTCAGAATGGGAGAAAATATTTGCAAATGAAGAAACTGGCAAAGAATTAATCTCCAAAATTTATAAACAGCTCATGCAGCTCAATATCAAAAAAAACAACCCAATCCAAAAATCAGCAGAAGACCTAAACAGACATGTCTCCAAAGAAGATATACAGATTGCCAATAAACACACAAAAGGATGCTCAACATCACTAATCATTAGAGAAATGCAAATCAAAACTACAATGAGGTATCACCTCACACCCGTCAGAATGGCCATCATCAAAAAATCTACGATAAATGCTTGAGAGGGTGTGGAGAAAAGGGAACTCTCTTGCACTGTTGGTGGGAATGTAAGTTGATACAGTTACTATGGTGAACAGTAGGGAGGTTCCTTAAAAAGTAAAAATAGAAGTACTATATGACCTAGCAATCCCACTACTGGGCATATGCCCTGAGAAAGCCATAATTCAAAAAGAGTCGTGTACCACAATGGTCCTTGCAGCTCTATTTACTGTAGCCAGGACGTGGTAACAACCTAAGTGTCCACTGACAGATGGAGAAGATGTGTCAGATACATACAATGGAATATTACTGAGCCATAAAAAGAAATGAAATTGAGTTATTTGTAGTGAGGTGGATGGACCTAGAGTCTGTCATGCAGAGTGAAGTAAGTCAGAAAGAGAAAAACAAATACCGTATGCCAACATATATATGGAATCTAATTAAAAAAAAAGTTCTGAATAACCTAGGGGTGGGACAGGAATAAAGACTCAGACATAGAGAATGGACTTGAGGACACGGGGAGGGGGAAAGATAAGCTGGGACGAAATGAGAGAGTAGCATTGATTTATATGTACTATCAAATGTAAAATAGATAGCTAGTGGGAAGCAGCTGCATAGCACAGGGAGATCAGCTCAGTGCTTTGTGACCACCTAGAGTGGTGGGAGGGAGATGCAAGAGGGAGGACATATGGGAATATATGTATAGGTATAGCTGATTCACTCTGTTATATAGCAGAATCTAACACCATTGTAAAGCAATTATACTCCAATAAAGCTGTTAAAGAAAAAAATGAAGCTACCTTAAGATGTTCCTAAAACAAAATGTCAAAAACTATGCTGTATATGTGAAGATAAGCACCCTCCCATTATAAATTTCTTGGGGAGAAAAATGGATATTCAAAGATACATCCCCTTTAAAGTTGAGTGTTTTGGACTTGTGAATTATATTAAAAGAAATTGAAGTTTCATATTTACCTCAAATTCTTATGGTAAGTCTCTGCCAGAAGGTTCTTAATGTAGAATTCGTTTTTTTTCCCCTGCAGTTGTAGCCTATACTTTTTCTCACTGGAATTAGTTTCTTCAAGGTCTTAGAGGTTTTATTGATTCTGAATCAAATCTCTGATAAACCTTAATTTTAAAAAAGTTTCTAAAGGACCAGTAGGCCGTCTAACATTATCACAGCACTGGTTCCGCTCTTAGGTAGAACCTAAGTACTGAGAACAGCTATCCCAGGCCAAATCATGTTCCATAAAAACTGGTACTTAGTGTTTCTGAAGATCCATGCCAGAAACCCAGTGGTATCTTTATCAGCCACCGACCGGCTCTGTAGGAAATAGATAGCACACTTCCTAGTTGGGATAATTTGAGGGGAATTTAATAAGGTTGTACGTGGTGAGAATCTACAGGGAATAGTGTACACCTCTGTGGCTGGTTATTAGGATGCTGTTGCCAGTCTTAGAGCTGAAAGGGGAAGAGAGAGAGTAATTGGAACCCTGAAAGGGAAAGGGTTGTGGTAGAGGACATCCTGACCATGGCAGGGAGAGAGCCTGGGGAGTATTTTTTCCAACCTCACTGTCTTTCCTTCCTCCAGTCTCTTGCTGTTGCTCCCAAATGACTGAACTAGTCAGAAGCCAGAGGGCACAGGAGCCCATTAATGGAGGCACAAAGTGAAGATATCTGGCATAGTAACTGAAGAATGAAAGGAAAAAAGAGAAAATCTTGTTTCACTTTTACCGAGATGGCAGAGGAACCAGACATCCAATATCCTTGACCAATGAGTTTGAACTTGATTGAGAGGAACCCCTTATTAACAGGTTAATTTTGGCAACATGGATTTACTATATCTGGAGAAAAAAATACCTATGAACACTTTCTCACCTTCGGAAAGTAGCTGTAGAGACTTTTTTGTTTTCTTGCTAAGTTTAAAAATTGCAGTGCTGGCAGCCCTAATCACCAAGTCCTACTGGAGGTATTTTTTTTTCTAACTCAGCAAAAACCCATTAATGCATTGTCGAAACCTCTGAATTTCTATGTCCTCTTTGAACTCCATGTTCTGACATCGTCTGTAGGCTCTGTCGAGTGACAGAGTTTCCAATGTGCCTGAAAAGGGGGCATTTTCAGTCTTGTGCCAGTCTTGAGTTTAGAGCTGTGAAACCTGCCTTTTAGGGAGCACCTACTGGTCAGGGCCATGTTGGTATTGGTTGGTTATCTAGTTTAGATGTTGGCTTTTTAAATAATTTTTCACAGTGTAAAGCTAGACCATCACTAGTGTTCTGAACAGGTAAAAGCAGCAAATATTGTTTCATATCCTAGCTTGTAAGAAGTTTTTACCCCACTCTGACATATTCAAGCTATACCTGTGTAGTTCAGGATCAAGCTGCAACACTTATTCTCTGAGTCCCCACCATTGATGTATATCCTGTTTAATCAACGTCACTTGACCATATGGTACCAGCTTGATGAGCAGCCAGCCACTCAGTATGGACAAGATTCCATGGACTGCAGTGGGAATCCATACAGTTCCCGAGGCCTCAGCTGATCTGCTTCTGTCACAACAGTCTCAGTAGTTAAAAACCAACTTTGTAACTGATAAAAACAAAGAAGCTCAAGTTGGTAGCCAAATATATGCTGCTATATGCTACCAAGTTTTAAATGCTTTGCCACTTACTAAAAAGCCCTGGTCTTACTAAAAGCCTATCCAATTTTTATTTCTTTTAATTAATAGACTTTATTTAGAGAAGTTTTAGGTTTATAGAAAAACTGAGCAGAAAGTACACAGAGTTCCTATATACCCTCGCACCTTCCCCTCCCCCACCCAATTTCCCCTATTTTGAACATCTTGCAATAGTGTGGTACATTTGTAATCATTGATGAACCAGTATTGGTACATTATTAGTAACTAAAGTCCCATAGTTTACATTAGGGTTCACTCTTTGCATTATACATTTTATGGGTTTTGAAAAATGTATAATGACATGGATCCACCATTTTAATATTTTACAGAATAGTTTCGCTGCCCTAATAATCCCCTGTGCTCCAACCGTTCATCCCTTCCTTCCTCTCCCTGAACCTTTGGCATCCAGTGATCTTTCTACTGTTTCCATAGTTTTGTCTTTTTCAGAGTGTCATATATTTGGAATCATATAGTATGCAGCCTTTTCATACTGGCTTTTTCAACTGTTATTTTAGTCTGTAAATTTCACCTCCTGGTTGTTTCTCAAGTACACTCCACTTAACACAACAAAGAAGATATCCTAGTTTGGTAGTATAACGTTAATTTCACATTTTAAACATGATTTGGGAATGAATCTACCTCTTTATTGTTAGAAAAATGAAATATTTAATCTCCTTCCTCCCCTGCTACAGAGCAGGGTTTTTTTGTTCATGTTAGTATTAGAATATCATTGTATATAAATCTAGTGTTGTGATAGCAGTAGAAGTCTTCACTATCTTTCTATAAAAGTAATGTGTTTATTATGTAGTGACTTCTAAAGTTTGGACGGTAGTAATGGTACCCACTCTTCTCCAAGAACCTGAACACTATTAAAATGAACTAAATATCAAATCTTTCATAGATTAGTTGCGCATCTTGTTGGAGGCTATATTAGGATTTCCAGAGAAACAGAACCAATATGATATATATAGTTGACCTTTGAACAACATGGGTTTGAACTGCGAGGGTCCACTTATACTCAAATTTTTTTCAATAGTTATGTATTACAGTACAACATGATCTACAGTTGGTTGAATCCTTGGTTGTGGAACCTTAGATATGGAGAGCCAATGGTAAAGTTATGTGTTGATTTTTGAGTGTGTGGTGGTGGGGAGGGGGAGTGGTGCCCCTAAACCTCACACTGTTCAGAGTTCAGCTGTGTGTGTGCGTGTATAAAAGAATTGACTGACATAACTATGGAGGCTGACAAATTCCAAGATCTATAGTTGGCAAGCTGGAGACCCAGGAGAGCCAATGTGTACTTCCTTTCCAATCCAAGACTGAAGACCTGAGTATCAGGAGAGTCAATGTGTTCTAGTCTGAGAGCCAGTGGGCTCAAGACCCAGGAAGAGCTCACGTTTTGAGTCTGAAGGCAGGAAAAAACTCAGTCTTCCAGGTCAAGCAGTCAGGCTGGAGGAAATTCTGTTTTACTCAAACTTTTTGTTCTGTTTAGGCCTTCAATGGATTCGATGTGGTCTACCGACATTTGGGAGGACAATCTGCTTACTGAGTTCATATGTTAATTTCATCCAGAACACCCTCACAGATGCACCTAGAACAGTGTTTGACCAAATGTTTGGGCACCTCATGTCTCAGTCAAGTTGACACATAAAATTAACCATCAGAGTCTAAAAAGAGCAAAGTACTGTCAGAGATACTGAGTGAGTGAGAGAGAGACCAGTGGGCTCTTTTTTCCTTTCCCCATGGACACAAATACTATCTAACATATTCACTGAGCTGTGAGTTGGATGAGAATGGGGTCATCTTAATCATCTTTCCATTCTCTTGCCACCAAGAGGGTCTGCTGTAGATCATGTCCCTGGTTAATCTTGGATAAATAAACAAATGGTTAAGTAAGTAAAAGCTCCTGCATTGCAACGTGAAAAGGTAATAGGGTGCTTTTTGGAAGAGTTTACTTGATGGTCCTGAATTTGACTTTTTTATTTTGTATCGGTAGCTTGGTTTTGGGACTCTATAGTCTTAAGAGGCTTAACAAACCCATAAATTCTTTATTTCCAATGTACTGAAAAATCTTAAAAATGAACCAAAGTGACACTGTGTTTTTATTGTTGGTGCATAAAATTAGGGGATTGTGTGTTGGACATGCTAGAATGGCAATGATGGCACAATGGGTTAAAGTCATAATGACTGAAAGACCTCAAAGCATTCCAGATTCAAAGAGTATGTGATCTGAAGCCAGACTGAGCATGCCCATTGAATTGTTTCCAAATTTATGTATCAGAAAAGTCTTCACTCCTACTCTGAAACTGTTTCCTCATCTGTGAAATGGGATGATAGTGCCTTCTGAATAGGATTGTTGTAATAATTAAATTAGATAATTTATTTTTATTGCATGAGTGTGTAATATATGGAAACCAGAGGAGCATGGATTTCAGGCAGAGTCTAACTGGGCTCTAGACATGCCTGGTGAGCTGTCAGAAGTATTAACAGAAATTTATTTACAGAGACACATAGAAGCCTCCTGGTAAACATCTCTTTGATCATTTGAGTAAAATGGAAATCCTAACTTTTGAATGGTGTCTTCCATTTGGATTTTTTTTCTGGCCCAGTATTTCATATCTGCATATAATGGAGAGTGAGGGTGTAGAGGGATGATGCAGATATAGAAAGAAAAAGAGTAGTTTCACGGAAGACTCTGTGAAACATTATGGATATCAGCAGGACAATCCCTTTTCCTTATAAATTAAGAGGAGAAATATTTTCTCCCACTTTACCACAGGCCATTATGCAGCACTGACATCTTAAAGCTGTGCTTCCCAATATTTTTTATATCATGACAAACATGGAAACTAATATTTTATCAAAGCTTTAGGGTACTGGAATAGATTCAGAGTCATTGCTGTGGTGATTCATGAAAAAGTTAAGATGAGGTCAAGGATAAGGTTAGTACATGAAGCTTTGGCTGCGAGTTCCTACACTTTTACTAGGGATGGAACCAAATTTTGGCTCCAGGCTGTATATAGACAGTCTGAAAGTAGAAGGGAGGATCAGTTACATGATTCACAGTATTCATGACATAAAAGTAGTTCAGGAGAGTTTTGTTTTGTTTGTTTTTGATAGTGAGATCAGAGTAAAACATCTCTCATGAGACTTCATAGGGAGGACATTTACGAGATATGGTGAAAACAAATGTCTTTAGCATCATATTTATGGTAAATGCAGTGAGAAAATCCATAGAGATTTAAACAAAATCATCAGTATAATCTGACATTAATTCAAATGACTATTCAAGGAAATATATTCTGGGTGGAGTCAAGATGGCAGAGTAGGAGGACACAGAGTTCGTGTCTCTACGCAACTAGGGCAGCTACCAGGCTCTGGTGGGGGACCACAGACACCTAAGGGGATGGGAGGAAACCCCTGAGCGGCCGGGTGGGCTATGTCGGGGGGAGGGAGGGCAGGAGAATTGGAGGCAGGATGGGATCAGCATCCCTGAGGGGTGGCTGATGGAGCAGAGGGGTTCCCATGCCTGGAGGGGCCCACCATAGTGAGGGGATCAGCGGGGAGGGGGAGAGTCCCTCGAGGGATTGGAGGATTGGAAGGAAGCATGGCCAGTGTTTCCTCTGCCCACTCAGGACCCAGGGAGCCTGTTGAGGGCCCGGGCCTGATCCTCCACCCTCCAAGGCGCCCTCCAGCCATGCTAAGGCTAAGCCCCGCCTCTGCACACTCACCTAGGGCCTTACCTCCGCACTTAGCACTCTGAGGCCCCCTCTGGCCATGCTGCCCTTTCCAGCTGCCCAGGTCCTGAGCCTAGGCCTTGCCCACTGCCCTAAACCTGGCCCCTGCCTAAGCCCCGCCCCCCACAACCAAGGCCTTTTCTGGCTCTTTTTTCTTTTTTTGAGGTTGTGGTTCTGTTTTACCTTGTTGTTTCATTTATATTTTCTGTAATAGAATTTTTATTTTTCCAATATTATTTTTTTATTCTTTGTAATTGTTCTGCTCCTTTTGTTTGTTCCCCCACCCACCCTTCTTTTTTTTTTTTTTTTTTTTTGCTGTTGTGGTTCTCTTTTACCTTGTTTTTTCACTTATTTTTTTAATTATATTTTTAATTTTTCTAATTTTATTTTTTATTCTTTGTTATTGCAATACTCCTTTTTATTTTTTTGCTGTGCCACCCAGCTTGTGGGATCTTGGTTCGCAGTCTGGGTGTTGAGCATGAACTCCTGTGGTGGGAGTATGAGGTCCAAATCACTGGCCTGAAAGAGAACCTCAGACCCCAGGGAATATTAATCGGAGTGAGGTCTCCTGGAGGTCCTCATCTCGGCACCAAGAACGGGCTCTACCCAAATGCCTGCAAACTCCACTGCTGGATGCCTCAGACCAAACAACCAGTAAGAGAGCGACACAACCACACTCATGAAGAGAAAATGAGACGACAAAAAAATATGTTACAGATGAAGGAACAAGGTAAAAACCTACAAGACCAAATAAATGAAGAGGAAATAGGCAACCTACCTGAAAAAGAATTCAGAGTAATGATAGTAAAGCTGATCCAGAATCTCGGGAATAGAATGGAGGCATGAATCGAGAAAACACAAGAAACATTCAACAAAGACCTAGAAGAACTAAAGAACAAAGAAACAGTGATGAACAACACAATAACTGAAACGAAAAATACACTAGAAGGAATCAATAGCAGAATAACTGAGGTAGAAGAACGAATAACTGAGCTGGAAGATAGAATGGTGGAAATAACTGCTGAGGAGCAGAATAAGGAAAAAAGAATGAAAAGAATTGAGGACAGTCACAGAGACCTCTGGAACAACATTAAACGCACCAAAATTCGAATTATAGGGTCCTGGAAGAAGAAGAGCAAGAGAAAGGGTCTGAGAAAATATTTGAAGAGATCATAGTTGAAAATTTCCCTAAGATGGAAAGGAAATAGCCACCAAGTCTAGGAAGTGCGGAGAGTCCCATACAGGATAAACCCTACAAGAAACACACCAAGACACATATTAATCAAACTAACAAAAATTAAATTCAAAGAAAAAATATTAAAAGCAGCAAGGGAAAAGCAACAAATAACATACAAGGGAAAACCCATAAGGTTAACAGCTGATCTTTCAGCGGAAACTCTGCAAGCCAGAAGGGAGTGGCCGTACATATTTAAAGTGATGAAAGGGAAAAACCTACAACCAAGGTTACTCTACTCAGCAAGGATCTCATTCAGATTTGACGGAGAAATTAAGACCTTTGCAGACAAGCAAAAGCTAAGAGAATTCAGCACCACCAAACCAGCTTTACAACAAATGCTAAAGGAACTTCTCTAGGCACGAAACACAGGAGAAGGAGAAGACCTACAAAAATCCAAAACAATTAAAATGGTAATAGGAACATGCATATTGATAATTACCTTAAATGTAAATAGATTAAATGCTGCAACCAAAAGACATAGACTGGCTGAATGGATACAAAAACAAGACCCATATATATACTGTCTATAAGAGACCCACTTCAGACCCAGAGACACATACAGACGGAAAGTGAGGGTGTGGAAAAAGATATTCCATGCAAATTGAAATCAGAAGAAAGCTGGAGTAGCAATACTCATATCAGATAAACTAGACTTTAAAATAAAGAATGTTACAAGAGACAAGGAAGGACACTACATTAATGATGAAGGGATCAATCCAAGAAGAAGACATAACAATTATACATATTTATGCACTGAACATAGGAGCACCTCAATCCATAAGGCAAATGCTAACAGCCATAAAAGGGGAAATCAACAGTAACACAGTAATAGTGGGGGAATTTAACACCTCGCTTACACCAGAGGACAGATCATCCAGAGAGAAAATTAATAAGGAAACACAAGCTTTAAATGATACAATAGACCAGATAGATTTAATTGATATTTATAGGACATTTCACAGAAAGCGGAAGAATACACTTTCTTCTCAAGTGCACATGGAACATTCTCTAGGATAGGTCACATCTTGGGTCACAAATCAAGCCTCGGAAAATTTAAATTGTATCAAGCATCTTTTCTGATAATAATGCTATGCGATTAGAAATCAAAACAGGAAAAATACGCTCTAAAAAACACAAGTACATGGAGGCTAAAGAGTGAGCTACTAAATAACGAAGAGATCACGGAAGAAATCAAAGAGGAAATAAAAAAATACCTAGTAACAAATGACAAGGAAAACACAATGATCCAAAACCTATGGGATGCAGCAAAAGCAGTTTTCAGAGGGAAGTATATAGCAATTCAGTGTCACCTCAAGAAACAAGAAAAATCTCAAATAATCTAAACTTACACCTAAAGCAACTAGAGAGAGAAAAACAAAGAAAAGCAAAAGTCAGTAAAAGAAAATAAATCATAAAGGTCAAAACAGAAATAAATGAAATAGAAACGAAGGAAACAGTAGCAAAATCAATAAAACTAAAAGTTGGTTCTTTGAGAAGAAACACAAAATTGATGAAACTTTAGCCAGACTCATCAAGAAAAAAACTGAGAGGACTCAATAAAATTAGAAATGAAAAAGGAGAAGTTACAACTGACACTGCAGAAATACAAAGGATCATATGAGACTACTACAAGCAACTATACACCAATAAAAGGGACAACCTGGAAGAAATGGACAAATTCTTGGAAAGGTACAACTTTCCAAGACTAAATGAGGAAGAATTAGAAAATATAAACAGACCAATCACAAGTAATGAAGTTGAAACTGAAATTAAAGATCTTCCAACAAACAAAAGTTCAGGGCCAGATGGCTTCACACCTGAATTCTATCAAACATTTAGAGAAGAACTAACACCTATCCTTCTCAAACTCTTGCAAAATATAGCAGAGGGAGGAACACTCCCAAACTCATTCTCTGAGGCCACCATCACCTTGATAACAAAACCAGGCAAAGGTGTCACAAAGAAAGAAAACTGCAGGCCAATATCACTGATGAACATAGATGCAAAAATCCTCAACAAAATACTAGCAAAGAGAATCCAACAGCACAATAAAAGGATCATGCACCGTGAGCAAGTGGGTTTTTTCCCAGAATGCAAGGATTCTTCAATATATGCAAATCAATCAATGTGATAAACCATATTAACAGATTGAAGGAGAAAAACCATATGACCATATCAGTAGATGCAGAAAAAGCTTTTGACAAAATTCAACACCCATTTATGATAAAAATCCTCCAGAAAGTAAGCATAGAGGGAAATTACCTCAACATAATAAAGGCCATATATGCCAAACCCACAGCCAACATCATTCTCAATGGTGAAAAACTGAAACCATTTACACCAAGATCAGGAACAAGACAAAGTTGCCCACTCTCATCACTATTATTCAACATAGTACTCGAAATTTTAGCCACAGCCATCAAAGAAGAAAAAGAAATAGAAGGAATCCAAATTGGAAAAGAAGAAGGAAAGCTATCACTGTTTGCAAATGACGTGATACTATACATAGAGAATCCTAAAGCTGCTACCAGAAAACTACTAGAGCTAATCAATGAATTTGGTAAAGTAGCAGGATACAAAATGAAAGCACAGGAATCTCTTGCATTCCTATACACTAATGATGAAAAATCTGAAAGCGAAATTAAGGAAGCACTCCTATTTACCACTGCAACAAAAAGAATAAAATACTTAGGAATAAACCTACCTAAGGAGGCAAAAGACCTGTAATCAGAAAACTATAAGACACTGAAGAAAGAAATTAAAGATGACACAAACAGGTGGAGAGATATACCATGTTCTTGGATTGGAAGAATCAACATTGTAAAAATGACTGTACTACCCAAATCAATCTACAGATTCAGTGCAATCCCTATCAAACTACGACTGGCATTTTTCACAGAACTAGAACAAAAAATTGCACAATTTGTATGGAAACACAAAAGACCCCGAATAGGCAAAGCAATCTTGAGAAAGAAAAATGGAGCTGGAGGAATCAGACTCCTGGACCTCATACTATACTACAAAGCTACAGTAATCAAGACAGTATGGTACTGGCACAATAACAGAAATATAGATCAATGGAACAGGATAGAAAGCCCAGAGATAAACCCACGCACATATGGTCACCTTATTTTTGATAAAGGAGTCAAGAATATACAGTGGAGAAAAGACAGCCTCTTCAGTAGGTGGTGCTGAGAAAACTGGACAGCTACATGTAAAAGGATGAAATTATAACACACCCCAACAGCATACACAATAATAAACTCTAAATGGATTAAAGGCCTAAATGTAAGGCCAGACACTATAAAACTCTTAGAGGAAAATATAAGCAGAACACTCTTTGACACAAATCACAGCTGCATCCTTTTTGATGCACCTCCTAGAGAAATGGAAATAAAAAGAAAAAAAAATGGGACCTAGTGAAACTTAAAAGCTTTTGCATAACAAAGGAAACCATAAATAAGATGAAAAGACAATCCTCAGAATGGGAGAAAATATTTGCAAATGAAGCAACTGACAAAGGATTAATCTCTAAAATATACAAGCAGTTCATGCATGCAGCTCAATATCCAAAAAACAAACAACCGAATCCAATTTAGGGCAGAAGATCTAAATAGATATTTCTCCAAAGAAGATATACAGATTGCCAACAAACACATGAAAGGATGCTCAACATCACTAATTAGAGAAATGCAAATCAAAACTACAATGAGGTATCCCCTCACAGCAGTCAGAATGGGCATCATCAAAAAGTCTACAAACAATAAATCCTGGGGAGGGTGTAGACAAAAGGGAACCCTCTTGCACTGTTGGTGAGCATGTAAATTGATACAGCCACTACGGAGAACAGTATGGGAGGTTCCTTAAAAAAGTAAAAATAGAACTACAATATGACCCAGCAATCCCACTACTGGGCATATACCCAGAGAAAACCATAATTCAAAAAGAGTCATGTACCACAATGTTCATTGCAGCTCTGTTTACAATAGCCAGGACATGGATGCACCCTTAGTGTCCATCAACAGATGAATGGATAAAGTAGATGCGGCACATTTATACAATGAAATATTACTGAGCCATAAAAAGAAATGAAATTGAGTTATTTGTAGTGAGGTGGATGGACCTAGGATCTGTCACACAGAGTGAAATAAGTCAGAAAGTGAAAAACAAATACCCTATGCTAACACATATATATGGAATCTAAAAAAAAAAAAGGTTCTGAAGAACCTAGGGGCAGGACAGGAATAAAGATGCAGACGTTGGCAATGGACTTGAGATTACAGGGAGTGGGAAGGGTAAGGTGGGACGAAGTGAGAAAGTGGCATGGACATATTTACACTACCGAATGTAAAATAGATAGCTAGTGGGAAGCAGCTGCATAGCTCAGGGAGATGAGCTCGTTGCTTTGTGACCACCTAGAGGGGTGGGATAGGGAGGGTGGGAGGGAGATGCAAGAGGGAGGGGATATGGGGATACATTTATATGTATAACTGATGCACTTTGTTATAAAACAGAATCTAACACACCATTGTAAAGCAATTATACTCCAATAAAGATGTTAAAAAGAAAAAAACAAATAGAAACATAGATCAATAGTACAGGATAGAAAGCCCAGAGATAAACCAAGGCACGTATGGTCACCTAATTTATGACAAAGGAGGCAAGAATATACATTGGAGAAAAGACAGGCTCTTCAATAAGTGGTGCTGGGAAAACTGGATAGCTGCATGTCAATGAATGAAATTAGAATAGTACCTAACGCCATACACTGAAATAAACTCAAAATGGATTAAAGACCTAAATATAAGACCAGACAGTATAAAACTCTTAGAGGAAAACTTAGGAAAAACACCCTTTGATGTAAATCACAGCAAGATCTTGTTTTCACCCATCTGCTAGAGTGACGAAAATAACAAAAATATACAAATACGACCTAATTAAACTTAAAAGGTATCGCACACAAAGGAAAACATAAACAAGACAAATGTAAAACCCTCAGAATGGGAGAAAATATTTTCAAATGAAGCCACGGAGAAAGATTAATCTCCAAAGTGTACAAACAGCTCATGCAACTCAATATCAAAAAACAATCAACCCAATCAAAAAATGGGTGGAAGACTTAAATACACATTTCTCCAGAGAAGACATTCAGATGGCCAGGAGCACATGAAGAGATGCTCAACATCACTAATTATTAGAGAAATGCAAATCAAAACTGCAATGAGTTATCACCTCACACCAGTCAGAATGCCCATCATGAAAAAAATCTACAAACAATAAATGCTGGACAGGATGTGCAGAAAAGGGAACCATCTTGCCCTGTGGGTGGGAATGTAAATTGATTATAGCCACTGTGGAGAACAGTTTGGAGGTTCCTTAAAAAACTAAAAATAGAACTACCATATGTCCCAGCAATCCAACTACTGGGCATATACCCTGAGAATACCATAATTTGAAAAGTCACATGTACCCCAATGTTTATTGCAGCACTATTTACAATAGCCAGGACATTGAAACAACCTAAATGTTCCTTGACAGACAAATGGATAAAGAAGACGTGGTACATATATATAAAATGGAATATTACTCAGCCATGAAAAGGAATGCAGTTGGGTCATTTGTAGAAATGTGGATGGACCTAGAGTCTGTCATACAGAGTGAGAAAGAGAAAAGCAAATATTGTATATTAATACATATATGTGGAATCTAGCAAAATGGTATAGATGTACCTATTTCCAGGGCAGGAATAGAGCCCAGATGTAGAGAACAGACGTCTGGATGTGGTGTGGGGGAAGGGGAGGTTGTGATGAATTGGGAGATTACATTTGACATCAATACACTACCATGTGTAAAATAGATTGCTAGTGGGAACCTGCTGTGTAACATGGAGTTCAGCTTGGTGCTCTGTGATGGCCTAGGTGGGTGGGATGGGGGGAAGAGAGTTCCAAGAGGGAGGGGGTATATGTATACATATAGGTGATTCACTTCACTGCAGCAGAAACTAACAACATTGTAAAGCAATTATAGTCCAATAAAAAGAAAAAATATATGGTATGTGTATAGTAGAGTCTAATATAGTGCATTTGGATCCTCAGTTTTGTGATGGTCTGGTTCAATCCAAGGGTGACTTTTATAATGGAGTATTTCTAAAGCCTGATTACAAATTAGAATCACTTTTCATGCTTTTGTCAAACACATAATAACTGGGCTCCCCTCCCCACCCCCGCAAATTCTGATTCCTTCTGTCTTGTGTAGTGTCTAGGCATAGGCAAGAATAATGAATGTGTGGCATTTTTTTCAGATTATCCTTTATAGATGTTATTTCTTTCTGTTGAGTTTATTATGGGTATAATACAACCATAAGTTTCAGAATATGTTTCCTGAAAAATGCTTGATTCATATCTATTTTATAATTTTAATCAAATACAGAGTTTTAATCAGCTGACCTGCAGATGGGAGTGGCAATGTAATATGTTCACCAACACTTATTATTGTTTGTCTTTTTGATTTCAGTCATCCTAGTGGCTGCGAAGTGGTATCTCAAAACCACTCAAAAAGCCGTGGTTTTAATTTACATTTCACAGATTGCTAATCATGGCTAAAGATGGCCATTTTTAAGTCTTCTTTAGAGAAATGTTTATAAAGATCCTTTTCACATTTCTAGATTGTGTTATCTTTTTATTTTCGAGTCCTAAGAGTTCATTAGAATTCTGGATACAAGTCCCTTACCATATATGTGATTTGCAAATATTTTCTTCCAGTCTGGATTGTCCATTCACTTTCTGGATGGGATCTTTTGTAGCACAAGAGTTTTAAATTTTAATGAAGTCTAAGTTATCTGTTTTTTTTTGTTTTATTATTTGTGCTTTTGGTGTCATATAAAAAAGAAACCATTGCCAAATCCAAGGTCTTGAAGATTTACTCTTATATTTTCTTCTAAGAGTTTTATAGTTTTATGATCCATTTTGAGTTAATTTTTGTGTATTATGTGAAGGTATTCAATTTCATTTTTTTGCATATGTATATATATTCAATTGTCCTATTACCATTTGTTGAAAAGACTATTCTTTCCTTATAGAATTGCCTTGGCACCCTTATAAAAAATCAGTTGACCCTAAACATAAGAGTTTATTTCTGGACTTGCAGTTCTTTTCCTTTGATCTATGTGTCTGTCCACATGCCAGTACCACACTGTCTTTTTTATTTTTATTGAAGTATAGTTGACTTACAGTGTTGTGCCAATCTCTGCTGTATAGCAGAGTGACTCAGTTGTACACATATTTCCATAGTGGAAAACATTCTTTTTTTTAATATTCTTTTCCATTATGGTTTATTCTAGGAGATTGGATATAGTTCCCTGTGCTATACAGTAGGACCTTGTTGTTTATCCATTCTAAATGTAATAGCTTGCATCTACCAACCCCAAATTCCCAGTCCATCCCTCTCCTTCCCCCCTCCCCCTTGGCAGCCACGAGTAGGATCTCTGTGTCTGTGAGTCTGTTTCTGTTTTGTAGATAGGTTCATTTGTGCCATACTTTAGATTCCACATATAAATGATATCATATGGTATTTGTCTTTCTCTTTCTGACTTACTTCACTTAGTGTGATAACCTCTAGGTCCATCCATGTTGCTGTAAATGGCATTATTTTGTTCTTTTTTTATGGCTGAGTAGTATTCTATTGTATATATATGTACCATATCTTCTTTATGCATTCATCTGTCGATGGATATTTAGGTTGTTTCCATGTTTTGGCTATTGTGAGTAGTGCTGCTATGAACATATGGGTGCACGTATCTTTTTGAATTATAGTTTTGTCCAGGTATATGCCCAGGAGTGGGATTGCTATATCACTCTGGTTTTGGTTTTTTAAGGAACCTCCATACTGTTTTCCATAGTGGCTGCACCAACTTACATTCTCAGCAGCAGTGTAGGAGGGTTTCCTTTTCTCCATACCCTCTCCAGCATTTGTTATTTGTAGACTTTTTAATGATGACCATTCCAACCTGTGTGAGGTGGTACCTCACTGTAGTTTTGATTTGCATTTCTCTATAGTTAGTGATGTTGAGCATCTTTTTATGTGTCTACTGGCCATCTGTATGTCTTCTTTGGAGAGATGTCTGTTAAGGTCTTCTGCTCATTTTTCGACTGGGTTGTTTGTTTTTTTTGTTGTTGAGTTGTATGAGCTGTTTGTATATTTTGGAGATTAAGCCCTTGTTGGTTGTATCATTTCCAAATATTTTCTCCCATTCTGTAGGTTGTCTTCTCGGTTTTTTTTTTTTTTTATAGTTTCCTTTGCCGAGTACAACACTATCGTGATTACTGTAACTTTGTAGTAAGTTTTGAACTTGGCAGTCCTCCTACTTTTTCTTCGTTTTCAAGATTGCTTTGGATATTCAGAGTCCCTTAAAATTCCATATGAACTTTAGGATCAACTTGTCAATTTCTGCCAAAAAGTCAGTTGGGATTTTGATAAGGATTGTGTTGAATTTGTAGATCTTGCCATCTTAAAAATATTAAGTCTACTAAACTTTTACTTGGGTCTTTCTGTTTATTTACTTATTCATTTATTTTTTATTTAATTTTTTTATTGGTGTATAGTTGATTTACAGTATTGTGTTACTTTCTGGTGTACAGCAAAGTGTATCAGCCATACATATACATATCCAGTCTCTTCTAGACTCCATTTCCATGTAGGTCATTACAGAGCACCAAATAGAGTTCCTTGTGCTATACGGTAGGTTCTTATCAGTTATCTTTTATATATAGTAGTGTGTATATGTTAATCACAGTCTCCCAATTTATCCCTCCCTTTTTCCCCCTTGGTAACCATTAAGTTTGTTTTCTACATCTGTGACTCAATTTCTGCTTTGTAAATAAGTTCATTTGTACCATTGTTTTAGATTCCACATATAAGCGATATCATGTGATGTTTGTCTTTCTCTGTCTGACTTACTTCACTCAGTATGACAATCTCTAGGTCCATTCATGTTGCTGCAGATGGCATTATTTTGTTCTTTTTTATAGCTGAGTAATATCCCATGGTATATATGTACCACATCTTGTTTATCCATTCCTCCATTGATGGACATTTAGGTTGCTTCCCTGTCCTGGTTGTTGTAAATAGTGCTGCAGTGAACATTGAGGTGCATGTGTCGTTTTGAATTATGGTTTTCTCTGGATATATGCCCAAGAGTGGGATTGCTGGATCATATGGTAGCTCTATTTTTAGTTTTTAAGGAATCTCCATACTATTCTCCATAGTGGTTGTACCAATTTACATTCACACCAGCAGTGTAGGAGGGTTCCCTTTTCTCCACACCCTCTCCAGCATTTATTGTTTGTACATGTTTTGATGATGGCCATTCTGACTGGTGTGAGGTGATACCTCATTGTAGTTTTGATTTGCATTTCTCTAATAATTAGTGATGTTGAACACCTTTTGATGTACCTCTTGGCCATCTGTATGTCTTCTTTGGAGAAATGTCTATTTAGATCTTCTGCAGTTTTTGATTGGGTTGTTTTTTTGATATTGAGCTGTATGAGCTGTTTATATATTTTAGAGATTAATCCCTTGTCAGTCACTTCGTTTGGAAATATTTTCTCCCATTCTTTGGGGTTGTTTTTCATTTTGTTGCTGGTTTCCTTTGCTGTACAAAAGCTTTTAAGTTTAATTAGGTCGCATTTGTTTATTTTTGTTTTTATTTTTACTACTCCCAGAGGAGGATCAAAAAATATTTTGCTGTGATTTATGTTAAAGAGCATTCTTCCTGTGTTTTCCTCAAAGAATTTTATGGTATCCAGTGTTACATTTAGGTCTTTAATCCATTTTGAGTTTAATTTCGTTCTTTTATATGTAACTGTACAGTTTTTCCATCACCACTTATTGAAGAAACTGTCTTTTCTCCATTGTATGTTCTTGCCTACTTTGTCATAAATTAGGTGACCATAGTTGTGGGGTCTTTCTGTTTATTTACACCTTCTTAAATTTCTTTCAACTGCATTTAATAGTTTTCAGAGTATAAACTTTGTACTTTTTTGTTAAATTTGTTCTTAAGTATTCTTTTCATTTTGATGTTATCTAAATTGTATTTTCTTGACTTCATTTTTAGACTGTTCATTGTTAGTGTATAGAAATACAGTTGATTTTTGTATATTTATCTTGTACCCTGTAATATTGCTGAACTTGTTTATTAGTTCTAATAGGTTTTTAGTGGATTCTTTAGAATTTTGTATATCTGTAACAAAATATCTGCAAATAGAAATAGGTATACTTTCATTCTGGAAGGCTTTTAGTTCATTTTCTTGCCTAATTGCTCAAGATAGACCCTCCAATATAATTTTTAATAGAAATGGTGAGAGCAGATATCCTTGTCTTATTCCTGATTTTAAGAGAAAAACATTGAGCTTTCACCATTATGTATGATACTAGCTGTGGGGTTAGCCAAGATGGCCTTTATCAGGTTGAGGAACTTCTCCTCAGTTCCTAGTTTATTGAGTATTTGTATCATGAAGGGGTGTTGAATTTTGTGAAGTAACTTTTCTACCCTTATTGAGACATTTATGTGGTTTTTATCCTTTATTCTATTGAAATAGTTTATTACTATAACTGGTCATTGTATAAATCCTTTTTATATGTTAATGGATTTGGTTTGCTAGTATTTTATTGAGGATTTTTGCATCTATACTTATAATAAGAGATACTGATCTTTAGTTTTCTTTTCTTGTGGTGTCTTTCTGGTATTGGTATCACAGAAATTCTGGCCTCGTACATTGAATTGGGAGCTGTTCCCTCCTTTTCTATTTTTTGGAAGTGTGTAAAGTATTAATTTTTTTAAAGTATTAATGTTAATAATTAATATTATGTTAATTTTTTATTGAAGTAGATTGACATACAATATTATGTTAGGTTCAGGTGTACAACATAATTGGTCAGCATTTATATACATCAATAATACAATCACCACAATAAGTCTAGTAACCATCTGTCATCATACAAAATTATTAAACTATTGTTGACTATATTCCCTATGGTGTACATTATGTCCCCATGACTTACTTATTATATGACTGGAAGTTTGCACCTCTTAATCCTGTTCACCTATTTTGTCCATTCTCCTACCCCACTCTGGGAACTACCCATTTGTTCTCTGTATCTGTGAGTTTATTTCTGTTTTGTTTTGTTTTTTAGATTCCACATATAAGTGAAATCATGTGGTGTTTGTCTTTCTGTGTCCAACTTATTTCACTTAGCATAATTCCTCTAGATCCATCAATGTTATTTCAAATGGCAAGATTTCATTCTTTTCTATGGCTGCGTAATATTCCATTATATACATATACATATATATACACATATATATTTTTCTATGTATACACACACGTGTATATATGTACGTATGTATGTATACACACACAGACACACACACACCCCACATCTTCTTTATACATTTATCTGTTGATGGCCACATAGGTTTCTTCCATATATTGGCTATTGTAAATAATGTTGCAGTGAACTTAGGGGTGCATATATCTTTTTTGAATTAGTTTTTTGTTTTTTATCACAAAAATACCCAGAATTGGAATTACTGGATCATATGGTAGTTTTATTTCTAATTTTTTTGAAGACCTGCATGCTGTTTTCCATAGTGGCTGCACTAATTTACATTCCCATCAACAGGGAAAGTGTACAAAGGTTTCTTTTTCTCCACAACCCACCAACACTTGTTATTTGATGTCTTTTTGATAATAGCCATTCTGAGAGGTGTGAAGTCATATTTCATTGTGGTTTTGATTTTCATTTCCCTGATAATTAGTGATGTTGAGCCTCGTTTCATTTATCTGTTGGCCATCTGTGTGTCTTCCTTAGAAAAATATCTCTTCGGGTTCTCTGCCCATGTTTTAATTGGATTGCTTGCTTTTTGATATTGAGTTGTATGAGTTCTTTGCATATTTTGGATATTAACCCCTACTGGATACATCATTTGCAAACATCTTCTCTCATTCAGTAGGTTGTGTTTTCATTTTGTTATGGTTTCCTTTGCTGTGCAAAAGCTTTTTAGTTGGATGTAGTTCCATTTGTTTATTTATGCTTTTGTTTCACTTGCCTGAGAAGACAGAACCAAAATGATATTTCTAAGACCGATGTTAGAGTGTACTGCCTGTGTTTTCTTCTAGGAGTTATGTGGTTTCAGGTCTTACGTTGAAGTCTTTAAATTATTTTGAGTTTATTTTTGGATATGGTGTAAGAGTGTTGGTTCAGTTTCATTCTTTGTATGTATCTGTCCAGTTTTCCCAAAGTCATTTATTGAAGAGTCTGTCTTTCCTTCATTTTATATTGCTGCCTGCTTGTCATAGATTAATTGACTGTGTAAAGATGGATTTATTTCTGGGTTCTCTATTCTTTTACATTGGTCTATGTGTTTTTTTGGTGTGTTTGTCAGTACCATACTGTATTGATTACTAAACCTTTGTAGTATAGTTTGAAACCAGGGAGCATGATACCTTCAGCTCTGTTGTTCTTTCTCAAGGTTGCTTTGAGTATTCAGGATCTTTCATGGTTCCATACAAATTTTAGGATTTATTCTAATTCTGTGAAAAATGCTGTTTTGATAGAGATTGCACTGAATCTGGGGATTGCTTTGTGTGGTATGGATATTTCGAACAATATTAATTTTTTTAATCCATGAGCATGGTATATCTTTCCACTTATTTGTGTTGTTTTCAGTTTCTTTTATTAGTGTTTTATAGTCTTGAGAGTACAGGTCTTTCACCTCTGGTTATATTTTTTCCTAGGTATTTTATTTTTTTGTCTGATGTAGTGGTATATGGGGGCGTTTTCTTGATTTCCCTTTCTGATAGTTCATTATTAGCATGTACAAAAGCAACACGTTTCTGTGTATTAATTTTTTATCCTGTAACTGTACTGAATTCATTTATTATGTTTTAATATTTTTTTTGATGGAGTCTTTAGGGTTTTCTCTAATAAGTATCATGTCTTTTACAAATAGGGGCAGTTTTACTTCTTCTTTTCCAATTTGGATGCCTTTGTCTTTTTCCTGTCTGATTGATGTGGCTAGGACTTCCAATACTATGTTGAATAAAAGTGGTATGAGTATGCATCCTTGTTTTGCTCCTGATCTTAGAGGAAAAGCTTTCTGGTTTTCACCGTTCAGTATGATGTTAGTTGTGAGTTTGTTACATATGGCTTTCATTATGTTGAAGTATGCTCTTTCTGTACCCACTTTGTTGAGAATTTTCTTCATAAATGGATATTGGATTTTGTCAAGTGCTTTTTTTTACATCTAATGGGATGATTATATAATTTTTATTTTTACTTGTATTAATGTCGTATATCTCATTGATTGATTGTGGATATTGAATCATCTCCGCATCTGTGTGGTAAATCTTACTTGGTCATGGTGTATGATCCTTTTAATGTATTGTTGAATTCACTTTGCTGGTATTTTGTTGAGGATTTTTGCATCTCTATTCATCAGAGATATTGGCCTATAATTTTCTTTTTTTTGTAGTGTCTTTATATGATTTTGGTATTAGAGTAATGCTGGTAGAAGGAATTTGGGGATTATCCTTCTTCTTTACTTTTTTGGAATACTTTCAGAAGGATAGGTATTAACTCTTCTTCAACTGTTTTTCAGAATTCACATGTGAAGCCATGTGGTCTGGATTCTTTTTTGTTGGGAAGCTTTTGATTACTGATACAATTTCACTATTAGTGAGTGTTCTGTTCAGATTTTCTATTTCTTCCTGATTCAGTCTTGGAAGATTGTATATTTGTAGGATTTTGTCCAATTTTTTAGGTTGTCCAGTTTGTTGGAATATATTGTTTGTAGTAGTCTATTAGGATTTGTTGTATGTCTGTGGTATCAGTTGTAACTTCTCTTTTACATTTCTGATTTTATTTATTTGGGGGTCTCTCTTTTTCTTTAGGTGTCTAGCAGAAGGTTTATCAATTTTGTTTATCTTTTATAAAGAACCAGCTCTTAGTTTCATGGATCTTTTCTATTGCTTTTTTTGGGTCTCTATTTCATTTGTTTGTGCTCTGAGTTTTATTATTTTCCTCTTTCTACCAACTTTGGTCTTGTTCTTCTTTCTCTTGTTCCTTTAAGTGTGATGTTAGATTGTTTATGTGAGATATTTCTTCTTTCTTGAGGGAGGCCTATATCACTACAGACTTTCCTCTTAGAATTGCTCTTGCTTTATCCCACAGATTTTGTTTTGGTGTGTTTCCATTTTCATTTGTCTCAGGTATTTTTTGATTTCTTCTTTGATTTCTTTTTTAACCCATTGCTTGTATAGTAGCATGTTGTTTATCTTCCATATGTCTGTGTTTTTCTATTTTTCTTCTTATAATTATTTCTAGTTTCATACCGTTGTGGTTAGAAAAGATGCTTTATATAATTTCAGTCTTCTTAAATTTATTGATACTTGTTTTGTGGCCTAACATGTGATCTGTCTTAGAGAATCTTTCATGTGCATTCGAAAAATGTGTGTATTCTGCCACTTTTGGATGGAATATTCTGTCTATACCTGTTAGTCCATTTGGTCTAATGTGTTGTTTAGTGCCAGTGTTTCCTTATTGATAGTCTGTCTGGATGATCTAACAGTTGATTTAAGTTAAAGTCCCCCACCATTACTGTATTACTGTTTCACCCTATATGTCTGTTGATATTTGCTTTACGTATTTAGGTGCTTTTATGTTGTGTGCATAGATATTTATGAGTGTTATATTCTCTTGTTAGATTAGTCTCTTTATTATTATTTAATGCCTTTCTTTGTGTTTTGTTGAAGTCTTTAAAATCTATTTTGTCTGATATAAGCATTTCTTCCCCAGTTTCCTTTTGGTTCTCATTTGCATGGACAATCTTTCTCCATCCCTTCACTTTCAGCCTGTGAGTGTCTTTAGATCTGGAGTGAGTCTCGTATAAGCAGCATATGTATGGGTCCTTTTTTTTTTTTAATCCATTCAACAATCCTGTGTTTTTTGATTGGAGGATTTAGTCCATTTATATTTAAAGTAATTATAGATAGGCATGTACTTATTGCCATTTTGTTAATTGTTTTCTGGTTATTTTTGTAGTTTTTTAAAATTTTTCTTCGTTTTCCCTCTTCCCTTGTGATTTGATGACTGTCTTTAGTATTATGTGTGGATTCCTTTCTTTTTATTGTTTCTATTTTGGTATCTATTATAAGGTTTTTGGTTTGTGGTTACTGTGAGGTTCACATACAACAATCTTTGTCTATAGCTGTGTGTTCTAAATTGATGATCTCTTAAAGTTGAATGCATTCTAAAAGCCCTACATTTTTTCTGTTTTCTGTTTAGTTTCAGTGATTTCCACTACCCTGTCTTCCAGATTGCCTATCCATTTTTCTGTATCATGTAATCTACCATTAATTCTCTCTAGTGTATTTTTTATTTTAGTTATTATATTTTTGAGGCCTGATTGGTTCATTTCTATATTTTCTAACTCTTTGTTGAAGTTCTCACTGTGGTCATTAATTTTTCTCTCAAGGTCAGTGGGTATCTTTATGATCATTATGTTGAATTCTTTGTCAGGTAGATTGCTTATCTGTTCCATTTAGTTATTTTTCTAAGGTTTTGTCTTTTCCTTTTGTTTGGACAATATTCCTTTGTTGCCTCATTTTGCCTAATTATCTGTGTTTATTTCTATGTATTGGGTAAGTTTGTTATGTCTCCTGATCTTGGAGAAGTGGCTTTTTGTAGGGAGATATGGTGCCTATTAGCATACTCCCTTCTGGCTACCAGAGCCAGTTTCTCCAGGAGTGTACCCTCTGTGGGCTGTGTGCATCTCTTTTTTTTGGTGGGACCAAGTGCTGCAAGCACACTGGTAGTCAAGACTGGTCCCCAGCCTGGCTGTCTGTGAGGCCCTGCTTTGTGTGGTTGCTCTGGGTGCGCTCTTGGGTGAGGCAGGCCCCTGGCATGACTGGTCGTGAGGCCTACCAGCGTGTGACTGTTTAGTATGCTGGTAGGTAGGGCAGGCTCCCAGCATGCCTGGATACGAGGCTTGGTGGTATGTGACTGGTGCGGACATCCTGGTGGGTAGGACAGGCTCCTCATGTGACTAATTGTGTGGCTGGACAGTGTGTGATTGCTGCAGCTTCACTCGTTTGCTGTGATTGTGACCAGTGCTAATAGGCTAGAGGAAGGGTGCCTGCCAGTGTTGCCATTTCAGCGTGGTAGAATGAGATCACAAAATTGTATACCATCAGCATCTCAGGCCTCTGGCCTGAGAGACTTTCTAAGATTAGCAAGTGGGCTTGACCTTGGTGCCTTTCAAATGCTACAGCTGCTGGGACTTGGAGTGAGTATTTGTGCATGTCTTTTAAGGGTGGAGTCTCAGTTTCCTGTAGCCCTCTGACTCTCTTGAGTGTAAGCCCAGCTGGTTTTCAAAGTCAGATATTTTGGGAGCTTGTCTTCCTAGGGCTGTACCCATGGACTGGGAAGCCTGATGTGGGGCTCAGACCCCTTACTCCTAGGGGAGGACCTGTGTATTTCTGATATCCCTACAGCTTGTGGGTTGCCATGCCAAGAGTATGGGTCCTTACCGGACCGTGTCTCTGCTCCTCTTACTCATCTTGTGTCTCCTTCTTTATACCTTTTGTTGTGGAAAAGCTTTTCTTCTAGCCTTCAGGTCATTGTCAGAGACAGTTGTTCTGTAAGTAGTCATGTTTTTTGTGTGACTTTGGAAGGAAATGATCTCAGGTCTTCCTACTTTGCCATCTTGATCTCAACTCTTTATTAATTCTTCTTAAGTTTTTGGTAGAACTCACCAGTGTAGGCAACTGGCCATGGTCTTTTATTTGTGGGAATTATTAAAATTAATAATTCAGTCTCTAATTTTTATAGGTATACTCTGGCTTTCTATTTTTTCTTGATTCAATTTTAGTAGTTTTTGTCTTTCTAGGAATTTGTCCATTTCATATAAGTTAGTAATTTGTTGGTGTACAGCTTATAGTATTCCACTATAATTCTTTTTTATTTCTGTAAGGTCAGTAGTAATTTCTCCTGGGAAGGCTTGATTTAGAAGAGGGAGACAGCCAATAAAAATTTAAATAACAAGAGATCAAGTAGTGATCAGTGTTACAATGATACTAAAGCAGGGTGAAGTGAAAGAAGTGGGCAGGTGGCTATTTTATATTGAGTGATAGGTAAAGGCCTGGCTGAGAAGTAACATTTTAATTGAGACTTGCATGACAATGATGAGCTGGCCACATAACTATTCATAGCATTTTAGGCAGAGAGAAATCGCTAGTCCAGTAGTGTAAGAGGTTAAAAGCTGGTGTATTCGAGGAATATAAAGAAAGCCAGTATGGCTGAAGTGTACTGTGTGAGAGATTAGGAGATTAGGCCAGAGATACAGACAGGTCTAGAACATATGGAATCTGGCAGGCAGCTGTGGTAAAGAATTTGGATTTTATTCCAACTGAAACCATTGGAAGAGTTTAAGCAAGGGACTGACATGGTCTGTTTTATATTTTAAGAGATTACTCTGGCTCCTGCATAAAAAACAGATTGTTAAGAGTCAAGAGGGGAAGACCATTTATGGGAGACAAATTATGTTTTATAGTAGCAATCCAGGTGAGAGAAGCTAGTTCTGGACCAGGGTAATAGTGGAGATAGAGTGAAAAGGATGCATTCAGAATATGTCTGGTAATAGAGTCACTTTGCCAATGGCCTAGATGTCAGTGGAGAAAAGAGAGGAATTATAAGAGGAATCTGAGGTTTTAGACTTGAGCAGCTTGGTAGATGGCATGATAGTAGATGATATTGTTGTAGGTCAGAGCAGGTTGCCCCAAGATATGCCATGGTGGCATATCATGGTTGCCCCAAGATATGTCATGGTGACAAATTATTTTGAATTACAGTTACTTGACAAATACCTGGTGTGGGAAAGTCATATAGAAAACACTTTCCCTCTGAAAGCAGGAAATAAATCTCCCATGTGAAGGTACCCTCTCTATACCAGGAGCATAGAAAGCATTCTTAGAACCAGAGTTAGGTAATTCAAGGCTAAGAAAGCTGTATAAGCAAACTTCGTTACTTCTTCATCAGTCTGTTACCCCAAGTACAAGCCCCTTTGTTTTGTTAAATCTTCACAAATAATTGTTTCTTTGTCTAAAAATGATGTATAAACAGTCTGCTTTAGTTACTCTGGGTGTCTTATTTCTATGAGACCTCTTTACATACAGATTAAAACCTTTTTCTCCTCCAATTAATCTGTCTTGCATCAATTTAATTATTAGACCAGTCAAGATAACTGAAGATGGGGAGGGGGGAAATTTCCCCCTCCCTGACATTATACATAATTTTTCTTTGCATGAGTGTCTCCAGTATCAGACTAGGAACTTGGCATGACAAGTCTCTCTTTTTTTTTTTTTTTCGTTTTTTTTGCGGTACGCGGGCCTCTCACTGTTGTGGCCTCTCCCGTTGTGGAGCACAGGCTCCGGACGCACATGCTCAGCAGCCATGGCTCACGGGCCCAGCCGCTCCGCGGCATGTGGGATCTTCCCGGACCGGGGCACGAACTCGTGTCCCCTGCATCGGCAGGTGGACTCTCAACCACTGCGCCACCAGGGAAGCCCATGGCAGCTATCTTATTCATTGTTGTATCTCAAGCACCTAGCAAATACTGGGTCAGTTTGGATTGGAAAAATTATATACCATGATAATAATAAAATATTATTATTATCTTTGTCCTAATTTAACTTAGGGCAATCAGAAAATGCTCCTAAGAAAGAATGTTTGAACTGACTCATGAAGGAAAGTAGGGGTTGTTGGGAAAAGGGAAAATTTGTAATTTAGCACAAAATACTCTGTTATAGTGTCTAAGCTAGTGCTATAAGCAGAAATGAGCTTCTTTCCCTCACAAAATTAAGTCCCTCCTTAATGGTCACTCTCATTTCTTGAATGAAAAAGTGATACTGGTTAAACTTTCTATATGCTGTGAGCTAGTTGAAGTGGTTGAATGTATATGGAGTCATAAAGTTTGGAATGAGCTTTGCCAAATTTGGGCAGCTTTATTTGTGTGTGGTTAGAAAAATGGTGATGATTAGGACATATGCTTACTTTATTGTTTAAATTTGTACAGCTTTTTTATTTTCAATTTAAATGTTCTTTATGTTTATCAACAGTGTTGGCCTTAGATTATGTGTTCTTTTTTTTTTTTAACATCTTTATTGGAGTATAATTGCTTTACAATGGTGTCTTAGTCTCTGCTGTATAACAAAGTGAATCAACTATACATATACATATACCGCCGTATCTCCTCCCTCTTGCATCTCCCTCCCACCCTCCCTATCCCACCCCTCTAGGGGGGTCACAAAGCACCAAGCTGATCTCCCTGTGCTATGCAGCTGCTTCCCACTAGCTATTTTACATTTGGTAGTGTATATATGTCCATGCCACTCTCTCACTTCGTCCCAGCTTACCCTTCCCCCTCCCAGTGTCCTCAAGTCCATTCTCTACGTCTGTGTCTTTATTCCTGTCCTGCCCCTAGGTTCTTAAAAGCCACAGACTATATTAGTTTTTTGTTACAACACTTAGTACAGTATGCCATGTGTATTTGGATGATAAATACATTTGACTTTTCTGGTGATAGTTTCCTATCTAGTTCTGCTTTGTGTTTCTGTAGAGATTTTATTTCCTAACAATGTTGGATTGAGATATCTTGCCTTCCTTCCCAGACTTACATTTATCAAAATTAAAAACCTACAGAAAAATTGAAATAATAAATAATAGTGCAGTGAATGCTCATATACACTACATTTAGATTTACCAATTAAAAAAAAATTTTGCTACACTTGCTTTATACACACACACACACACACACTATATACATATGAAAGTAAGTTGCATTTTACCCCCAAATACTTCAGCATGAATCTTTAAGGAACAAGGACATTCTCCTTCCTAAATGTAAAACATTATTAAACCCAAGAAATTTAACTTCAAAATAATAATATTTAGTATAGATTCTGTATTCAATTTTCTTTAATTATAACAAAAAATGTTTTTTATAGCCTTTAACTTATTTATGGTTTTGAATCCAGGAGCCACCCAGTGATCACACATTGCATCTGGTTGAGAGGTGACATGCATTGTGTGTTAAATCTACTGTATATCTTGTCTGTTCTTATAGAGTCATTTGCAGTCTTTAAGGGTAACATATTTTGCCTTTTTCAAGAATAGTGCATGACATTTACTAACTATATAATAGAATAAGCTGCTTTTCCAGCTGCTGCTTAGCCCTGAAGGTTAACTATGAAAATGACTTTTCCAGTAACTGAGTGAGCTGAGCTGTTGCTTTTAAAATTCTTTTTAGTGCTTCCTTTCTAGCCTTTGAACTTTTCACTAAGCATTAGTCATTTTTAATAAAAATACATTTTGTTTGTAGGTCTTAATAGCATTTTGTCCTCATAAAAATGTGGAAAACTTCGCCAGACTTAATCCATTGTAGCTCTTAAAAAAAGGTAAGTTTTGAAGTGAAACGCAAACGTTTCCTCCCTCACTCCCAAGTTAATAAATTACATAATTACTAAATTCTCTCTGACCAACTTTGGAATTTCCTAATTTTAAAAACTGATGTCAGAGAAGAAATGTTGAAATACTATTAAAAACATTAGATTTGCTGAAAAGTATCCCTTGCCTAGTTATGCTACTCTAAATACTGTGGCAACATCAACCACATTTTCTCTATCAATGTGGAGAATTTGGAGTTCTTTGTTCTTTTGAGCGGCTCATTCTCATTCATTGCTGCATTTTTTGTGGATGAAGCAGTATTATCCAATGTTACTTCCCAAAGGAGTACTTTTAATTTGATTATTTCATGTTCTCCAAATGTGTAGTTTGTTTATAGTTGCAGTATAAATGAGGTAAGGGAGGATTAGGTCATTAGTGGCTACAAAGTATTTATATCTTGATGGTATTTATTATTTTAATAAAAATTCTTGACATCATTATTAGAGCCAAATTGGATATGATTATTAGCTCTGTCTTGTCTTCCTCAGCTCCATTTTTTCCTTTCTGAGTTTTCCAATGTTTTTTGAAGCTGTACCTTTTTTTTTTTTTAACATTTTCCTTTTTTTTCCTAAAATATGTTTTTTGGGGAGTCATATACTTAGCTTTTACAGTTTTTAATTTTTCTTTCAGCTCATCTCCAGGCGATTTTATTGTTTGTATTCATGGGAATTTTCTCCCCTCAGGTCTCTTAAGGCATGTCAACCTCCTTTAAAGCGTTCCTTCTTCAGTGAATTTATGTGTGGAGATATTATTAAAATTTATTCCAGGGTCTCTTACGTTGGTTTAAATTGCTCCTGTGTTGAAAATTTTTGGCTAATGAAAATGATGTTTTTCCACTCCTCCAACTTAATGGTGCTGGCTGTCCTTGAGGCCTTGAACTTCTGTCTCCATCCTACCATAACATGATCTAGTGTAATATATTCTAGACTTTATCATTCATCACAGTAAACTTCTACCTCTGAGGTCTTTAAAATTTGTGGAATTGACATCTTGCTTATTGCCCATTCCACCAAGCCTGCATTGTTAGTGAAACATTCAATTACTCAAGCCTTTTATATCCTCTCTAATCAATTTCTGTGTGCTTAGTATCCAAAACTAACTCTGTGGAGAGTCTTGCCTGCACTTTTTTTGAAAACCATGTTTCTATCTATCTACAAGCTCATCCATTAGGGTTATCCTAGCAGTAAGTCAAACTCATTGTGTTCAAAATAGACTCAGCATTAATTACCCCAGATATGAATGAGAACTGTGTTTATTTTGTTTACTGCTGTGTTCTCCACATCTGGTACATACCGTACATGAAGTGTGTTTTTGTTGGATGAATGAACAAATTAATAATATTTCCCTCAACTAAACTGATTCCCCTTCCTAACTTCTCTATCTCATTCCTAACATTATTCCTTATCAACTGGCAGAGAGGATGTCAGGGTGTTTTGTGTTTCAGGATTTTAGGTCCAATGAAGAGGATGAAGCCTGGAATTATACTTCCAAAGGGGGAAAAAAAATGGAAGCCAGGCTTGAGTTGAGATAGGTAGAAAGGTTTTAATCCTGGAAGAATATGAGTTATTTTGGGGGATTTTATCAAGGTTGAGGAAGGCAACAATATTTTGGGAAGTGTTGTTTTTTTCATGTGGCGGATACATGTGTCCATTCCCACGCTGAGCCGCAAAGAGGTAACAGTACCTCTGATGGCGTGGTAGAGGGGTATGAGAGTGTGTGTGTGTGTGTGTGTGTGTGTGTTTGTGTGTGTGTGTGTGTGTGTGTGATTGAACATTAGGAGTCTTGGTCTTTAGCTTTTTCCTCTCCGTGATCTTGGAGCTGTATCAGTCAAGTACCACAAATACGGCATAGAAACATATTTTTGTTAATGGAATATGTGCAATTTTATATTATGATTTCATTAGATAGCAGTGATTTCTATGTTGTCCCACAGTTTTTATGATGAAAATTCATGATACTAATTGAGGGTATGTTCTATAACTGAGCAATTCCTGTATTAATGTGCATTTAGGTTATTTCCATTTTTTCTCATTTTAAAGTAAAACTGATGAATGTCTTAATATATAAAGTTTTTCCTATGGCTTATTTTCATTGCTTATATAACCATATTCCCCTAAAGTTTTAAGCCTGAATCCTTCTCTGTTTCCCTGACGATTTTCTGTTTGTGTCATGGTATCAAGGCACAGGAAGCTTAATGTTCCTGGGCCTTGAAATGCTTTTTATCAGCCAATGACTTTGAATTCAGTAATTTTAATTTCTTAGATGTTTATTTGAATTCACTCATTACTGAGGATTTACTGATATTGAATAAAGAGTCAGCTGTTTAAACCAAGTATAACATACCATCATGAGCTTTATTTTTGCTGTGGATAGCTATTTAATTGTTTTTTCTCTGGAGAGCCTAGTATTTCTTGTCAATGTAAGATTTAAACAAATAATTTTCATTGTTAGCCTTTTAACTTTTAACTAAGTAGGAAATTCCCACGTATGATGAGGTAGATGGCAAACCCTACCATCTTATGTTTGCTATATGGATTCTTAATATCTTTACTGTTTAAAAATGTTTATATTTAATATATATTTTTTATTTTTTGAAAAATCAATACTTGTATATGATGAAAAATTCAAGCACTACAAAAAATATACAGTAAAAAATCCTCTAGCTTTCTTCCCTAGAGGCAACCATTATTATCAGTTTCTGTGTATCCTTTCAGAGTTATTCTATGCATATTCTAGCTTTTCTCTATCATGTTTACTTTAGCTAAAACTGTAGTGTTCCTGAAAAGGGGGAACATATCGTTGTTTTTTATTTAAGCATTTATTTTTATTTTATTTATTTATTTACTTATTTTTGGCTGCATTGGGTCTTCATTGCTACGTGCAGCCTTTCTCTAGCTGCAGCGAGCAGGGGCTACTCTTTGTTACGGTGCGCGGGCTTCTCATTGTGGTGACTTCTCTTGTTGCGGAGCAGGGGCTCTAGGCACGTGGGCTTTAGTAGGTATGGCTCATTGGCTCTAGAGTGCAGGCTCAGTAGTTGTGGCACATGGGCTTAGTTGCTCCGTGGCATGTGGGATCTTCCCGGACCAGGGCTCGAACCCGTGTGCCCTGCATTGGCAGGCGGATTCTTAACCAGTGTGCCACCAGGGAAGCCCCATATTGTTTTAATTACTACATTTTTTGTCATTTTAACAATACATTTATTTAAATTATTATTTACATGGGCTCAATGTAGTTTTGCTTAGTTATATTTGGCTTTTC